>NC_058092.1:212258750-212607500 GCF_020171115.1 Neogale vison | reverse complement strand
TCTCCACCAGACCTGCAGTGGGTAACTGAACCTCTTCCAGCAATTCCATCAACTTCTTGCAGTGACGTGTTGAGGAGAAGGTGGGGGTCCTAATGTCTGTGACCATGCAGGTGACAGTATCATTGTAGTCATGTCACTTATTTATCTGTCCTATTCAGGCTGACTGGTAACTACAAAAAGGTGGCAGCAGATGACTATCCACAGAGACCAAAGATACGTAACCTCACACAGGGACACAATACCTCTCTTTTGCATCCAGAGCCTGGGCTCTCAGAATTCTAAGACCTCAGGAACTTTAATGGGGATTCCAGGGATCACTGGGAGACCGTGGTGTGTGGAACCACTTTTTCCACTCCTCAACACCACCTCACCCCATTTCCAACATTCATCTAGCTGATCCAACTAAGGGCAATCTGCAAACCTGTTTTATGCTCCATGCTGAGGTTACCCCCATGCAGGGACCACTGGGCACTAGGAAGGGGTGGTGTTTTGAGAGGGTGATGGAGACTTGAGGGGTCCCCTGCCAGCCCATTCAGAACATCTTTGTTCAAGCTCTGTACAGGAGCTGGAGCTGGAAGGTCATTCATCTCACGGGTCCCCACAGGTCCAAAGGGCATGGCCACATGTGGAGTAGGAGAGAGTCCTCTGATCCCGAAGCACCACCACTGTCAGCTGTTGACCATGGGCCTCTCAGAAAGAGGGGGATCCTGGGCAACAGAGCTGGGCAACAGAGAACACTGGGCAACCAGAGAAACTACACAAATACTGACCACCCCACTCCTCTCTCTCTGTCTATATCATCCAAGTAACCATCCATCTCAGATGCTCACAATACACCAAACACATAAAGCGAGATATGCACAGAAATCCACATATATACACAGGCAAGGATGTACACTTAAACACATGCACTCATTTGTGTTTTGTTGTTACACTGCGTGTTTGTGTGAATCATTGTGTTTCAGTGGTCACAGTGTATATTGTATATCACGATTTCACAAGTATGCCGATGACCATGTACATAAATGCACTTGGTAGTCCATTTACATATACATGAACAGACATCATGCCCAGTCCCTGTACCCCGGGGATTCATTTAAAGAAGGGGGAGGCAAAGGAGAGCAAAAACATGACGGGGGCAAGTAGGGGCGGGGAACATGGCGGGGGGAGCCCTTGAAATTGCAAGAACTACAGGGAAGCAATGAGCTGAAAAACCCAGGCCCGGCTCCTGCGTGCCCCCCACCCCTCCATAGGCCTCCCAGAAGGGCCCGATGCTGCCGTCCCCTCACCTCCCTTGGAGCCCGAGTTTTAATTTGGGCGGTGTAATTTTGGTGCGAACGGTTGGGCGCCTTTCGTTGGGAAATTGGGAGGAATGCAAACAAGATTTCACTTCATTAAACAGGGGCAAACAGTAGAGAAATTGCACTTACTTATGGAAATGACTTTTAAACATGCACAGCATTTACTGGCACTGCCCGAGCTGAAATTCTGCGAGGATTATACATGTGAATAATTCACCGCGGGCCAATTAGAGCTCACTCTGTCCCTAACCCCCACCAGCCCCCATCCCACCCAGCTCGATGATGGCCCAGCCTCCTCCCTTCTTCAACTTCCTTCTTTCCCTCTCATTTTCAGTCTCTCACTTTTGAACCTATGCTGTGAAGCCGGTTGTCAGACACACATTAAGAGACACCTCAAACATGGTAACACACAGCTATTGTAGTCCCTGAAACATGTTTAGATATACAGGAAGACACAGGTGTGCAAGCCCACAGGATAAAACATTGTGATGCTTCAACACAGCAACACATAGATACATTCTGACAACCCAAACATGTGCATGCACTCCACAATTGTGACAAACAGGCTTTGTAACACCTCCTGCATGGCAATACACATTGTGACAACTTAATCATGATAGTCATAGACATGTATTATAACATTGTAACATAAATAAAGATGCACAACACATATATGGTGATATGTAATCATACATTGTGACAATCAAAACACAATGATTCACACAGACACACATTGTAACCATGTCAACATTTGATAACACGATGCTCAAACGTCACGGCCTGTGCATTGTGCCAAGTCAAACAGAGAGACACACACCATGTTGTTAAAATGCAAATGCACAAAGATAACCCGTGATAATTCAAACTTCGAGTCACACAGAGACACACTGGAATCATTCAAACCTGGCGATGTCCTCACAATTTGGGGACAATGAAAAGAAAGGTGACACGATTATACTTACTGTATCAACTCAAAACCAATCATGTACAATGAGGCAGGGGATACAATGATACTCCCTGACAGCTCAAGCCTGACAACACACAGAGCCTTATGCTGCAACAATGCAAATACAATGATATACTTGTGGTGACAATTTAAACACAATGACTCACATTCTGCCCGCTGAAACATGCTTGCTCACAAGAACACACGATGACAACTCAGGCATGGAAACACACTGGGGCCATTCAAACACAGTGAGATAGATTAAGGCACACATTATACCAACTCAGACGCCCTGATCCCACCCTGATCCAGTGTGATGATACCCATATTTTGGCAACTCAACATGGTAAAAATTCCAACATATCAAGTATTCATTTATTCACGTGTTGTATGGAATAGAACCTAGGGACACACATTCTGTGACAACAGAGGGTGAGCCATAATCACAGGATATGACACACATGAAGTCAGTGTTGAAACAAAATACTCTGGTGTGTTGATACAGAGAGGATCCACTGAAACAGTAAACACGAACCTACTCTAACTCACGGGCATGCAAATGACCCAATGACACATGAATGACAAGGAAACACACTGGACATAATGACACATAATGGATACATAGAAACACCATGCACAAGTATATGGCCACCACCACACCCTTATCCTTAGATGTCCTTTGACCCCTGACCCTCCCCAGTCCCACCAAACACCTGGTCGCTCTATTCAATTAATATACAGAGGATGCCTCAGTAGGAACACGCCTCCAGACCCTAAGCATGAGGGTAGGGCTGGAAAAGGAGTAGAGAGTATGAAGACATCATCTGTGAGCCCAAGAAAGAACTCATATGGGAAAGGAAAATAACATGAATGCAGATGGCAATGGCAATTTTCTATGGACAGCGTGGCCTCTACTCTTCATGAGAGCCCTTAAGGATGTGTGTTGATATCTCAGGGAAGGGACAGACTTCTCTTCTCCCACTGCTAAGGGGAGAGGGACCTACCGCTGCATTGCCCCACTCACACAGACGGGGCCCTGGGCTAGTCTGTGATGCCCTTACTGGCAAGTGGGGACTGTGGAACAAATGCAGGTCTCGGGGGGAGCTGGCCCACACCTAGGACCTTGATGGAACCTCCTGAGATGTCCCTTTGTCGCTTGACCAACATCCAGAGTTTAGGAAAGAGTTTCATGGCCTGGGTAGTCTTCCCCGCTCACTTTGGCCCATCTCACTGCAGAATCAATGCTGTTCAGCATCACGATCTTTGCTCTACTCCAGACCACCTTGAAGGCAAGGCCAAATAAACATCAGACAGATCCTGACAGTCAAGAGGGGCACTGTTCCCGCCAGGAACTTCCTGGACCACTTAGTTTGCTTTAGGAGTCAGTGAAGGTGCGGCGTCATCTGGGAATGTACCTTGTATGCCCACATGGCAGTATTAGTGTGTGTTTGGCCATGAGCGTCAGCATGTGTTGGGGTAGGCATACCACTAAGAATCAGTGTCCCTTGGGCCCAGGTATGTTCAGGTGGTATTTTAAATGCTCATGTATTGAAGGGTATACCCGAGTGTCTGTATCTGTGCAGCCTTTCTGTAGGTCTCTGGGAGTAATGGGATCCAAGTTTGATTGCCTTGTATGTTTGTACATACTGCTTTCACAGTGTGTTTGTGGCTTGTTATCTTGGATGTGAATGCATGTGTCAACATAAGTGTATCATCATCATGTTAAGGTTGTCGTGATGCACGAGGTCACATGCTGGGAGGAGGTCAGCAGGTTCTTACTGTCACATGGGGGATGGTGCAATTCCTTCTCCCAGGACCTCAAGACCATTAAGAACCAAAAAAGACAATCACATTGCCTAGTGCCACAGCAGGTCACCTTGCCATGGGGGCTGGGTTGCTTAGAAACTGACCTCTCAGATCAAGCTGTATCAGGAGCCCTGGTCCCGGGAGTGGTCAGCACATTTTGGCCACTCCCATTTCACAGAAGGAGACATTGAGGACAAATGGTCAATAAGGTCACACTGCGTTTGGGCAGGGGAGAGAGAATACTAGGGCCGGAAGGGGGATCAGGGAGAAGGTGAAGGTTCTAGACCCATCCACCCCTTTCCTCCCATGATGGAGAGCACCTGGGCCACAGCTGCTCTGTTGCCTTCTGCCACCCTGCTTTCCTCTCCCCTAGTCCCAAGTCTCAGCCCACCCCCATCCTCCTCCCTTCCCTAGCCCCTCCCCACTTTCTCCCTTGCTCTCTCTCTCTCTCTCTCTCCAACGGGCACATGTCAGAGAACATTATGTGCACCGAGGATTTGCATAATTCAAGAAGCATCAAATTAAATTTGCATAATTCCTTTGATTACACTTGTTATTAAATGTAAGTGACATTGATTTACAAAATGGCCCAATATAAGGTTAATAGCAAATGTCACCTTCCAACAGGGTGAGTGTGTGTGAGTGTGTGTGTGAGTGTGTGTGTGTGGCGGGGCAGGGGGATTGCGGGAGGATGGACATGAGTCCTAGCATTTCTTTTCTGCCAGGCTCAGCCCCTCCCTTCCTCCTTCTGCCTGTCCCTCCCCTCAGCTGCCCCAAGCCCCCCAGGCTCTCCTCCCAGGTTCTGAATTCTGACAGGGGACCTGGCCTCCAAGTTTCCCCTTTCTTCCCCTTTCTTCCAGGGCCAGATCCAAGGAAGTTAGGTTGAGGGGCAGAAGCTGAAAGGCAAAGTTGTGGAGTTAATGGTAAGGGTGATTAGGGATCAGAATCTATGAAGTGTGGGGGCACTTTGGAATTTGCCCCCAGAGACATTCAATGTCACAGGGCCAGTCACTAAATGGACATGGGGTAGCTTCTGACCTAAGTGGAATTGGATTCAGGACCCAGGATAGGATGGGAAGAGGGCCTCCCTTGACAACTGAAGACACAGAAGTACACATCATGGGATGCAGACACTCCCATCCTCATCCATACATCTGTATATGCACACCCACCCACACACAACACAGATGAACTGCCCATGGATACGTGTGGGCACACACAGTCGTGGGCCTACGCAGCCACATGTGAACAGAGGGACACAGGATCCCATATGTTTATGTGATGTGTAACACATCTGACTACATGGATGGCCAATCACCAAAGCACATGGTGATGGAAACTGACAAAGGCACAGGAACATACCTCCTTTCCAGCAGCGACAGCGAGAACCTGGACAGGCATGCACTCACACCTCAAGAAGAGCCTCCCCTCACCCGAAGCACTCTTCCCACTGCCTCCCAGAACTTGGAGGAGAAGGGAGGACTGGGGGCAGGAGTGGTTGGAGGGGCATCATTCTGCCTGCAGGTCACCTTCTTTGTGGAAGCAACGGGCGAATCATAAGAAGAGGTCCTTCCAAGGTTCCTGCAGAGCTTCCCTGGAGCTGCCCTCTTCCAGATCTTCTTGCTGGGGGGTCCCTTTTCTCATCTTGAATCAGCCACAGAATGTGCGTGTGGGTCAGGGGCGGGGGCAGTGCCTGGACATTTATCCTCTCCCTGGGTGAGAATATCGACAAGGCGGTAACTAATCATTGAACCCACTGGCCCCTTTAAACAAGGAAGAAGAATTATGGGCAGAACCGCAGGGGGCAGAGACCCCCATGGGCCCACTGAAGGGGGAGGTGGGCGCAGGCCTGAGCTCTGAACACACCAGTGAGCTAGATTCAACCATCACTGCCTCAGGCAGAAATGAACTGGAAGCTTAAACCAGGGGGTGGGATGTGGGATAGCATCTGTACTCACAAAACCATGAGAACACACAACTGAATACAGATACACCCTTCACACAGGAACACACACACACATCTGCATCTGTGGACACCCACAAACACAAGCAGAATAGCACAGAACACAGACACATGTTACTTCTACCCCAGACTCATACATCTCTGCAGTGTAATAATCACCATGGTCAAGAGTGAGGGTCCCAGGGTCACACAGATCTGGGTTCGATTCCTGCTTCTACCATTTCCCAGCTGAGGGACCTTGGGAAACTTACCAACTCATTCAGAGCTCCTATTTCCCATCTATTAAGCGGGGATAATAATACATCTACCCATGAGCTCTTGTGAGTGTAACAAGTGGTAGACTGGCAGGCACACAGTAGGTGCTTAACTGATCTTAGTACTAGGTGCTTAACTGATCTTAGTACGTGGTGGTGTTGTCACTGTTATTTCCAATCACAAGAATTGACCGAGTGCCATCTACGTGCCAGACACGACTCGGGCCTTGGGGATACAGTGATAAAGGGGCTGACAGTGGTGGGATTGCAGGTGGACTAAAGAACTGAGGACAAAGTTCTGTTCCCCACCTTGCCCCTGCGGAGGGGTAGGCGCAACAAGCCTCTGGGATCTGAGGACCGGGTTGGGCATTGCCCCCTACCCTCGAAGAAGATTCATCTGGCGAGAAGGATTTCTCCCCCCTTTCCTGGGCCATCTCTCTTCTACCCCATGTCTACTCATCTCCCCACTTGCAAATGCTGACATGTGAACCTCTCCCCCAGCTTTTTGTTTTTGTTTTGTTTGTTTGCTGAAAGACTTTATTTTCCAGTAATCCCTATATCCAACGGGGGGGGGGGGGCGAACTCACAACCCTGAGATCAAGAGTCGTGTTCTCACCCATGGAGCCAGCCAGGTACCCCAGTTTGTTTTGTTTTGTTTTGTTTGTATTCTGTCTCTCGGAGCCCGACCATGTCCACACAGCTGTGAAGAGTGCAAGAGCGTCTGCCCATAGCACACACACAAGTGCACTGACTCCTTCCCGTCCTAGTCTTAGGTTCTTTGCCCCCGAGTAGGCTCCCCTCACCTCCTCCTGCCCTAACCAGGTGGGGACACTGCTGCTAGTCTCCTAATTAGCAAATCCACAGGCTCCTCTCAGTATTTCTTCTCTTTGACCTCTGCGCATTTGGCAGCAGTTCTATCCCTCCTCCTTGCAACGGTCTCCTTTCTTGATTTCCATGACATTGCACCTTCCCCCCGCCCCTCCTCTGTTTCTGAAGTTCCTTTGCTGGCCTCCTACCAGCTCCTCCGCCTTCTCCCATCCCCTACATGTAACCATGCCCCCATGATTCCACCCTCAAACTCTTCTCTCCATCTCTGCATTTTCATAGGCTCTATCGGTTCCAGCTTGACTTGTAATCGTTCTGGAAATGAACACCCAATTGAGATTTCTAATCCCAAACTATCCACCAAATGACAAGCTTGAATTTTCCCTCGCCTGTTTCAACTGGTATGTCAAATTCACCATGGGCAAAACCTAACATATCCATTTCTTTGGCGAACATTCCTCAGGCACTTAGGATGTCCAGACCCTGGGCCAGACATTGAGGATACCAAGTGGGGGACACAGTCCCTGGCCTCCAGGAGTTTGGACTACTGGATTGGCCTCCTTATGCTTTCATCCTTCCACTGGTAAAGCCCCTTCTCCCCACTTACTCATCCCTCGCCATCCTAATAATGTCAGGTCCTAGACAATCTTTGTCCCCAGCACCACTGGCCCAAATCAGATCCCCTTATCTTCTACTTCTCGAGCAGTGTCCTTGTCACCTGCCTAGGATGTGGTTTGTCCCATTCGCTTTGCTAAAGCAGTCCATCCAAAACACAGCTCTGACCTTGTCTGTTATGCGTTGAATCGTGTCCCTCCCCTCTCCCCAAGAAAAACTGTCTCCAGGTAGGTCCTAACCCATGGTACCTGTGAATGTGACCTTATTGGGACATAACCCCATCTGGCCCGTCTCTGCCCACCCTGCACAGCTTGGCATAGTGCCTGCAGTGGGCTGACTGGAAATGTGTTTCTCACTGACACGCTCTTCCTTTCCTTGAGGAAATTAGCATTATACCTGTCAAGGCATGGATTTTGGAGTCAAACACACCTGGCTTGCTCTCTGGGTTCTAAGCTAACCAGTCTGTGTCCTGTGTCTCAACTGACTCACCTGCAAAATGGGATGATAACAATTCATCCCTCACAGACTTGTGAAGATTAGAACTGACCTGTTATAGCAGACACCCAGTACTGTTGGCCGAGCTCCACTGGGTGTGGTGATCTTTCTCTCTCTCTCTCTTTAAAGTGAGAGGGAGCAGAGGGAGAGGGAGAGGGAGAGAAAGAATCTTAAGCAGGCTCCACACGCAGAGTAAAGCCTGACACAGGCTCCATCTCACAGCCCTGAGATCCTGACTTGAGTTGAAATCAAGAGTCAGTTGTTTAACCCAATCAGCCATCCAGGTGCCCCACTGGTGGCCTCTTCTTCTGGGAAACCACCATGTAGGCTCAGAGAAAGTTTCCTGACCCTATCCTATCCCTGACCAGAGTCTCCTGGTCCTAGACTATACACTTGACTTCTGGGGACTAAACAGGTCCTTCCTTGGGATCTTTCACACTGGAACTGGGAGAGGAGTTGATCCTTCCCTCAGGGTGGGAACTGTAGGTAAAAGCCCAAAGATAGAACATCTGGGTGTCCATCCAGGTCCTGTTCTGTAAGTTCCTGAAGCTCTGTACCAATGCTGCCCTCCTGCTCTTTGATTATTTGAACCTTGCTTTTGTTATCTGAGGTGTTCACATCACTTCCAGTAGATTCCCCTCTTTGTCTAAATTGGTTCAAATTGGGTTCCTATCACTTGAAACCCAATGAGTCCTGATTGGCATAACATAGAAAAGGTCTGACACAGAGTAAGGACATAATAATTGCTAGTTTCCCCTTCCTGAATCCCAGAAAGGGAGTCCCTTGGGGCTGTCCTGGAGAGGAGCAGAACCTCTGTTCAATTTTCAGATTTTCACATCTGGAAATGAGGGGATAGCCTGGCTAGGGTCTGACACTCAATAGACTTCAGTCCTTGATTGACTGTGAAATTCTAAAAAATTTTTTCATACCTTTTGATTTTTAGCAAAAATAATTAATGAGCAAAACCAAACGAGCTAAACTAAAATGTAAAGACAGGGAGAAACATAAAACTCAAAAGGGAGCTTGGTATTAATAGATAAAAACAGAAGATTCTCAGACTCCTTGAGAGATGGTAAAGTTGTGTAGAAACGGAACCATTCCAAATGGTTTACACCCTGGGGTCCCTGCCGCCCTCCACAGGGCTCTGCTGCCCGGAAAGCTTGGCCTGATGAGAATGCTACTGGCAATAGACTCACCGGGGTTTACCCTAGAAAGTGGCTTTTGCTTGAAGTCAAGGATTCCGAATAATTGCTTTTGATAAAGGAAGTCATTTGGGCTGCAGGCTCTTGGCTGGGCTCTCTGGGAGTTTCACTTCCATGTTGTTCACTCCTGTGGGCAGGTATCATGGCCTACTTTACAAATATTTAGGAAAGCAAGAACGTGGTTACTGTGTGTGTGTTTGTGTATGCAGGAGTGCTGTGTGCTCCTGGTTCCTCTTCCTCCCGCGGAGTCCTTGCTGAAACTGAGAATTCCCCTCCTTCTGCTCCTTTTCCTGCTGCAGCCCTGTGGGCTCATCTTCCCGGGCACGGAACTACCCAGGCTCTGACATTTAGCTGAGAGGCTGCCTGCCGCCGCCGAGGCCCCAGGACCAAGGGGGGCGGGGCGGCTCCGTCTGCTTCCCATATGGGGACTTTGTCTGTCCCTGCCTGAGGGCCGCCCCCCTCCTGCCTCACATTGTCCCCTTGCTGTTGCCTGCTGGCCCAAGCCCCGGCCTGCCTCTTCCCTTTTCATTAGCCTCCTAGTGGCAGCCCCGGGCAGGACACAGGGGGGGCTGGGAGAGGGGCTGGGATTGGCTTGCTCTTCTCCAGCCTTGGAGCCCCTGGCCAGCTCACCCTGGACTTCTCCCAGCCCAGATCCTCAGCCTCCAAAGCACACACGGGGGAAGAAGAAGCAGCACCGTGCTGCCAGCTCCCCCGCTGCGCTGGTGCCCCTGCCGGTCCTGTCACAGGCCCCAGAAGAGAAGTGGGGAGAAGGCCAGAGCTGTCTCCTCATCTTCCTTGCAAAACATCCCCTCCCTTTATGATTCCTAGGCCTATGGGAGTGAGGCTGGGAGCCCTGCAGTCATTCAGGTCTGGGGCTGTCATGCTGGGGGCAAATCTAGGGAGTGGGATGAAAGGAGGGGCACAGCAGCGAGGCTTGGACTCTGCAGAAGAAGGGTCACTGGGGGTTGCCTATAGAGGGTAAATTTCCCACAAAGCCTCTCTTCGGGTTTTCAAGGACAGATCACATAACTGGGTACAGTGTCCAAGACAGACCAGAAGACACACACCCTCTTCAGAGTTGTCTCCTCTATCCATCCCTTAAGGTCCAGGCGAGGCTCTTTTCTTCCAAAAGCTTCTCCTTAGGCTCCCCTCCCCATCCCCACTCCTGGTATCTGATTCAGTTGTTGAACGGGGCTTGAGAATGTACATTTCCAAGTTCCCAGATAATACCGATGCTGTAGGTGCAGGATCATTCCCTAGGGGTGGGACACTTAAGGGGGGAAATGAGAGGGGCAAAGAGGGCTGAGAAGCCGGATACACAGGCAAAGAGAGCCCCCCTGGTAAACACATTTATGCACAGACTCCCGGGTATGTTGCTTGGTGCAAACACGGAACTTAAAGCCAAGAGACAGATTTCCCACCACCCACCCGCTTGCCGGCTGCCAGACTTCAGACAAGCCATGATTTTTCTTAGCCTCGGGTTCCTCCTCTGTAAAGGATGGTGAAATCCTGACTGCGAGTTTACTGGAGGATCTCATGAGATTACGCATGTGAAAGCACTCTGTAAACTCTAGGGGCTAGACAGGTATTAACTTAGGTTGGGAGATTTACTGTGTTGACCAGACACACAGTGTTTACTATATGTCACACCGTGTTTGAGGTGCTTTGCATATGTTAACTCATTGAACCTTCCCAGCAATCCTAGCAAGGAGGAACTGAGGACAACAATGATGATGACGATGATTCCCATCTTACAGGTGGGAAAACTGAGACTAGAAACTTGCTGGGGTTCACACAGCCAGCCGGTGGCCGAGCTCATCTTTGCATGGCCTGGTTCCTGCGTTTGCTGCTCACGGCACTCCGGGCCACCTCTGTGCGTCGGCCTGCGCTGCTGTCAGCCTGGGCTGGCTTGCATCTGTGTTTAGAAGAGATTCTGAGTCCCACCTGTGCAAAGTGTATACGATGAAATGACAAAGGATGTGCAAAGTGTATACGATGAAATGACAAAAGCAATGGTACCCAGTTACAGTGCATTTGCTCTCTGCCAGGCGCGGTGCTAAGCACCATTGTCCTTGAGCTCTCCACGCCCCACAAGAGGGGGCATATTATTAATCTCATTTTCTGTTGAGGAATGCTGAGTGGGGGCCACTCACGTATCCAAGGTCATACGGCTAGAGAGGAGCGCAGTCCGTAGGTTTACGCGGACACCGTCAGAGACCTCACTCCTACCTCCCATGCTTCACTGAAGGTGTCTCTGTGATCAGTGTGGGGCTATGTGTGTCAGCATGTGTTTGCATGTAAGTACCTGTCTTTTTATTTATCTTTCTATCCTCTGTCTCCTTCTTTTGTTGTCCATCTGTCCATCCATTCCTAATGATCTATTATTAGCACCTGGGGTCATGGCCTTAGGTCGAGTTTTCTGGAAACCAAGCTGTGGGAGCCTGGAGGAGAGGTACAAGAGGGAGCTGCGGTCTCTTTCAGCTGGCTCAGAAAATCATCGAATTCCTGTCATGTGTTCCCTGGAGTCTAGAGTGCCTGTAAGGGACAAAGACCTGATAAGGTGTGCAGGGATGATGGTGGGGGAGGCAGGTCTATACCTAAAGGGGTGGATGCACTCTCTTTCTTATTCCCATCGTCCCAGGCCGGTGGGCAGGCATTAGGCGGGCACAGAGGGGCCTCATCACACTCTCCGAAGGCAAATTGGGACTGATCATACATCTGTCTGTGTCAGCACTCATCCAGGGACCAGAATCTCTACACTGGGTCCAAACTAGTGCGTCTCTTCAAGAGTGATTTTCTTCATGCTTCTCCTTAACACTTATTAACTGGGGGAAGGGGGTGCTGCTAAATCTGGTTTTAAAACAGAAAGCTGAAAGGCAGAACCGAGTTAATGCTTTGAGGGAAGTGGGATTGGTGGACAAAAGAATAAAGAGATTTGGGAGACAAGCAGGGAACAGACCCGTGTGACTAATAAGTTTCTTTTTGGGGTGGGGGCCGAATTACCTGGATGTGATGGGGGTAAAGTATTATTTTCTATTTTGAAGAAAAATGTGTGATGTTTATACTGTCTCAGAACAAATAGGCCCATGACTGATGGATAGTTTACCATTCATGTGGCTGGTTTCATGTACTTTTGACAGCTCAATCAGGATTCCAACAGTTACAAAAAATGATTTTCTTCTAGGAAGTCGCAGGAGGGGAGCACGTACCCCTCACCCCCGCCCTGTACCCACTCGGCCCCGTAGTGCTGAGTGAGGAGAGCTGTAGAAGGACACAGAGACATGGGTGGAGGCGGAGGCCCTTGGGTGCCCCCCAACCCCGTCTTCCTGGGTTGGTCCTGAGGGGTCTCACTTCTCGGGGCTGCCTTGGGACTCTTTGGTTGAAGTGATGCCTGGATGGCCATTCAGGAAGGGCCGAGAGCCCTCGCTGTCCTTAAGACTGTGATTGGGAGGGGATCATGGCTTGAGAAAGGGGAGAGAAGCCCTTCTGAAGCCTGGGAGAGTCGGACCTGGGTTTAAAAAAAAAAAAAAGGAACGATTTGTGGCTCCTCCATCCTGAATCCAGCCTGTGACCAAGCCACTATCTCAGCTGTCTCACTCCCTGGGCAAGAAGGGAACCCTGAGGACAAGCAGAAGGGCTATGGTTCTCCTGGCCTTCAAGTGGGGGTGGCAGAGATAGCAGTGACCCAAGCAGGAAGGGGGAAGGGAGGAGGCAGGATCTGGCGCTGTGCACATGCCCAGGGCCTTTTGGGTTTGTGCAATATAAAGTTATTTCAAAATAGAGCAGTCCAGATGGGCACCAAGGGTCACTTAGAGGCGGGGGAGGTGGTGAAGCTGGAAACCCGGGAAAGTTGTAGCCAGATTTGAAGGCTCCGCCAACAGCCTGGCAGGTGACAGTTCTGAGAGCCACCCAGGGCTCGCACTGCTCACTTGTCTGGCACAGACCTGAGATGTCTTCAAGCCTCTGGCCTATGACTTGGAGGGCATTAGTGGGACCTTCAAAGTGATTTTCAAGGAGGCAGTCTCACGAGGTCTGGCTATGCCTCATGGACACATGGGTTTCCTTGGAAGAGCAAGGCTGTTCCTGCACTTTTTTTTTTTCCCATGTTACCCACAACCCAAGCAGGCTCTGGGGTCTGACAACCTGGGTTCAAATCCCTTCTACTCCACTTATCAGCTGTGGGATCTTGGGCAAGCCACTTCATCTCTCTGGGCCCAGCTTCTTCATTTGCAAATGGGAATGTATTAGAACAATCTCAGGGACATAACCTAGTGTCTCTTTTTAGCAGAGAGCTTGCCACACTGCAAACACTAAGGGACCATTGTCTCTCCACCTCTTGCTTCATAATTACTGTTTCCTTCATACCAGCAATGTGCTAGGCATAATTTGGCGTAAGTTTGCTTTAAAATGTATATCAAGCCCTAGGGCAGGTGTTGAGGATAGGGTAGTGGATGACAAGGATGCTACTAGCTAGCCTTTATTAAGTACCAACCCTATGCCAAAGTTCACTTAACTCTCAACATGCCTTACCTCACTCACAGATGTTCTTGCCTTCTCGAAGCTAACAATTTAAAAAATTTTTAAGATTTTAAAAATTTATTTAAGTGATCTCTACACCCAGTGTAGGGGTTGAACTCATGACCCTGAGATTAAGAGTCGCACCCTCTTCTGACTGAGCCAACCAGGCACCCCCTTCAAACTAATAACTTTGGGATGAATTTTAAGGGCATCTGGGTGGCACAGTCGGTTAAGTGTCCCGACAGTTGATTTCGGCTCAGGTCATGATCTCAGGGTCATGAGGTCAAACCCCATGATGGGCTCCATGCTAAGCGCGGAGTCTACTCTAGATATGCTCTCTCCCTCTTCCTCTGCCCCTCCCCCCCACTATCTATCTCTCTCCAAAATAAACAAATAAACCTTAAAAAAAAAAAAAAAGGAACTTTATGTGTATTATCTAATGTAATCCTCACAAGAACCCCATGAGGGAGATGTTGCTCCAATTCCACGGATGAGGAAATCGTGACTGAGAAAGTTCTAGCAGATTGGAAATCATGGGACTTAGATTCAAATCCAGCTCTGTGGCTCAGAGCTAAATTCAATTTCTACTATGCCATGCCTCTACGTCCTTATTGCCAAATATCCCCAAAGTATTTGTCATGCCTACAGTGACATGGATCTCACGTCCAGGTGTGCACTCCTGTGTGACTGGACGTCCGAGCCTGGACGCCGTTCTCTGGCTGCTGGGACTGTAAGTATAGGGTGTTTGTATGACTCTATTTCTGCATCTTATACCTGGAGGAAGACTATGTCTGTGGGTATGGCGATCCGTCTGCTCAGATGACTGGGGCTCTGTGTGGCTTCGATGGTATTGGTTTAAGGGGCTCTCTTAAGCCCTCCCTGAAAGGAAGGGTGAGAGGTGCTAGGAACACGGAGCGGGTGGCCTGCTAGCCAGACCCTTCCGAGCAGGGGCATCTACTGTGCCGAGGCCTTGCCCACTGGCTCCACTGCCTGGTGCTGGTTTTCAGGCCGAAAGATGGAAAAGCTCATTTCCCCTTAAACACCGCAGATTAAGGCCCCGCAGTGGGCACGGGCGGGAGGGCGCCGTGTCGCTCACGTTACAAATCAATTCATTACCGGCACTCGCAGTCGCCTCCGATCTTCAAGGATCGGGGGTTTGATGAAGAGGATTCATTTCAAGAAATAAACCTTTTAAATTAACCACGAGATGAGGGAAATTTCTTTATTTAAAAAATGCTCAGGCCCTGCTGGCTTTGTTTTCTCTCTCTGATTAGCATTGTTATTAATAATCCCCCCTTCTCTCTCCAGGGGATGGTCCACCCTAACCCGGGGAGGCAGAGCGAGCCCCTCGGATGTGGAGACAGACCCCCAGCCCTGGGCTCCTCTGGCCAGGACTGTCTGCTCTATCAGGGTCTCCAAGGTCCACCAGCGGGCCCCACCCATGTTCCTATGCCCCAGAGAGATTCTCAGGCAGGTGGCCATGAACCTGCGGTGTGACCTTGGGCACGTCACCTGACCTCTTTTTTCTCAACAGCAAACTGAACATCAGTCACTACTTTCTATAACTGACCCTTAAAGTTAGGAGTAGAGCCCTGGCATGTTAGCAATGATAAACCAGGCCAGAAGAGGTGAAGTGACTTATCTAAGGTCACGCAAAATCTTCATAGCAGAGATGGTTTTGACATCAGCCTCATTCCTGGTCTAGTTTCTCCCTGGAAACCAGCGTTGGGATTTGGGATCTATAAATTACAAAGCCCTTGAAACACATGATCTCACTAGGTGTGTACTGGTAATTTGTCAGCTGTATAGGACCATCCATGTTTTACCGACGAGGGGATTGAGGGGCTCTGAGAGGAAACATAAGACATACTCTGTTGGGTCATCTGAAGAGAGTTTAATAAGACAACTGTTTATAAAGGTATGCACAAGGATTAGAAAATGTACAGGTAATGGTGGAATATCCTGGGGACAGTAACAGTGGGAAGCCATGACCAACCCAGGTGTCAAAAGGAAAAAGATGGCTGCCAGAAAGTGACCAGAATGAGGAGGGAGCTGTGTGGAGAGCCGGGAGGAAGCCCCTGGCAGCGGCAACCAGGAAGGAAGGGAACCAAGGACGCCACCCCCTCTCATCTCTCCTAGCAACCCCTTTTAGTCAAACTCCAGGAGTCAGCCGTTGTGGACCCCAGGCCAGCCTCCCAAGTACACAACAGGGTGGAGATGTGTGGACACGCAGCATGAGGGTGGGAGAGGGCACTGGCAGTAAATGGCAGAAGAGATGGCCTCAGGTCTCCTAAGCCCAAAGCCACAGTCTTTCCTGCCATGTGCTCTGTGCCCGCGGTACCTGGCCCCTGTCTCAGAAGGTTTTGCATAACCCAAATGAAATGGCTGGGCCTGGAGGTTTAACCGGCCTAAGGAATAGCTATCCCTCCCTATGGCCACTGGAGGAAGAATCAAACACTGGCATCAAGCGATGACAGGGAATTAGCATCTCGCCTCTCAGGGAGCATGTTTGCATCAGAGCAGGGGTCTTCTGTAAACCCAACGCGTTCACCCAGCGGAGTAGCCCATGGGAAGACCTTGGGCTCCTTGCCATGGGCCCACACTACAGACAAAGGTCTGTCCCAAGAGTCTGCACATCACGGAGCTAGCATAGAGATCTGGTAGAGTAGATGTCACACATGCACACACACGCATATAGGAAAAGAGAAAATCAGGGCCCAAACAGGATATCGCCCACCACCTCTTTTGGGGCTGACTCCACTTGATACAAGATGTGTTAGGGGATCCCAGGGAAACTTAGATTAGAGCCCTCCTTCCCAAAAAGCAGAGGTAGGCTGACAGATTAAGTTTGTAGGGAAATGGAGACAAGGGGCCCGAAGGATGTAGATAGAGCTCCGAGCTCTGGAGCACTAGTACTGGGAGCACGCCCCGGGGAATCTGGGGTTCTGCCACCCGAGACAAGGAGGCACTGGAGCTGGTGGCTTGGGGCACAACCACACTGTTTAACCTCTGTGCTTCAGGTCCCATCCCAACCAGTATTTACAGAGCCATTTCCAGCATGGGGCTCTGTCTTCCTCCTTAAAATGGGGGCTTCCCAAGGATAGGATCGTGTTTTTTCACTGGACAAGGCAGGTTTGCCAGTGGGGCTTAGCTGATCCACTATGTGGCCACCTAACCTCAGCCCAGGGTTCTGATCTGAGGTGTGAGCTTCTATTCAGCAGGACCTCCCCATCTAGAAGACACAAATCTAGGCCCCCCTCTCCCTTTCCTGGCCCCCTCCCACCTGTGCCCCTGCAGACTGAGAGGACGAAGGAGAGGAGGAGAAAAAGGCCTTCCCAGTCTAGGCATAGACCTGCCCAGGTGTGTGGGGGGGACCAGCTCACCATCTCATTAATGTGGAATTGTTTTTAGGTTAATAATCTTGCGTTAATTTTCCCTTAAAATATTGTCTTTGACCGTTAAATGCTCACACTGTTATAAAAAGAACGTAATAAATGATCTTGAAGCAAATTCTCCTGCCAAATGTCATAATTTATTTGCATAATTAGCTCTTAATTTTAATTCAATATGCAAATCCATGCTTCCTTTCCATTGCAGCCGCCTGTTTCCCAGCCGGGCGGCCATGAATTTACTGTGTAGCTCTCTCCAGGGCTGTCAGAGGCGGGGGTGGGGAGGCAGGCGCCTTTTGGGGGCCTGGTGCCTGCAGGAGGGGCTCAGACATACAGACTTAGATGGACAGGACCATGGGCCCCTGGCACAGAGATGCAAGCTCTCACCAATGGACCTGTGTGGACACCAGAATACCAACATGTAGATGGACGTGCGTAGAAATGTACCAACACTTCTCCCAGGCAGAGACCCAGAGGTGAAGGCATAGGAGCCCAGACTCACAAGCTGACACATTAAGAAATCCATGGGTACCCACTGAGATACATGACACCGGCAGACACACCGTCATGTGAGAACATGTGAACACAGACTCCTAGGAAGTCCCATGGCCTCGCAGGTCCAGACAGATGCACTGACATCCAGAGACCTGGGCACAACCTGATATGCCTACAAACACAAACACACAGGGAGCAGAAGTTCACGGGCACAGACAACACTCACCATTGACAGACCCATAGATCTAGAGACAGATGTGCAGAGTCGGGCTCACAAAGATACACAAAGCTGTGAGACCACAAATCTTCATGTGCATACATGTAACAAGACACACTCTCACACACAGAAATGTGATGGCCCTACAGAAAAGTCAAGATGTTATGCGGACACCCCCACACATGTCAGATTTGACCTTTGACTCTCCCTAGCAAGATTTCTGAAGCATTGTTGGGCCTGTGGAAGGAGCCCTGATCTTAGGGTCAAGGGACCACAAGCTCCCAGTGCCACCTCCCACATCCTGGAAGACCCTATGTAAGTCACGTCGCTTTTTAAACATAACAGCTTTATTGAGATGTAATTTACATACCATGCAATTCATCTATTTATAAAGTGTACAAGCCAGTGGCTTTTTGTTTTGTTTTGTTTTTGGAAAGAACCTGAGCCAGCGCCAGGTAGGTAAAGGAGCAGAGGGAGAGAGAGAACCCTAAGCAGATTCCACACAGCGTGGAGCCCACCACAGGGCTCAATCCCACAACCCTGAGATCATGACCTGAGCAGAAATCAAGAGTCAGACACTCACCCGACTGAGCCACCCACGTGCCCCACAAGTCAGTCATTTTCAGTAGATCTCCAGGGTTGTGCAACCATCACCATGAGACATTTTAGAACATTTGCACCATCTGCCTACCCCCACCCCCATTCTCATTAGCAGTCTCTCCTTTCCCCCAAATACCACCCCCAGCCCTAAGCCACCCCTCCTTTTTAAAAAGATTTTACTTATTTGACAAGGAGAGAGGGAGAGAGCAAGAGAGGGAACACACACAGGGGGAGCGGGAGAGGGAGGAGCAGGCTCCCCGCTGAGCAGGGAGCCTGATGCAGGGGCTCCATCCCAGGACCCTGGGGTCATGACCTGAGCCAAAGGCAGACGGTTAACAACTGAGGCACCCAGGCAACAGCCCCCTACAACCCGGCAGTCAACTCTTAATCGCTTTTCTTTTTATGTATATTTGCTGATTCTGGATGTTTCATAAAAAGGGACTGAAAGAATGCATGTTTTATTGTGATTGGTTTCTTTCACTCAACACGGAGTCTTCAATATCTATCCGTGTTGTAACATGAATCACTACTTCCTTACTTTTCATGGTCAAATAATACCTCACTGTCTGCATAGACTACATTCTATTCATGTATTCACCAGTTGATGCACATTTGGGTTATTTCCACTTTTTGACCATTATGAAAAATGCCGCCATGACCATTGTTGCGCAAATTTCTGAGGGGGCCATGTTTGCCTTTCTCTTGAGTAGAACTTCACCCTGACAGAGTTTGGGTCTCCCACCTGTGAAACGAGAAGGAGTTCGTCCCAACAGGATCTCACAGGCCTGTCCAGTTGCACTCATTGATGATGAACATGGTGTTCTCCTCATGCAAATGCCCCCCCCAACACTCACACACACAATGATCAACACAGCCACCAGACACGTGACATAGCCACACAGGCACAGGTCCCCAAGGCAATCTCAACCCCCTCAGGGAGCTGATCCTGAGTTTGGGGCCTAGAGAAAAAAAAAAAAAAAAGAAAGAAAGAAATGAAGTCAGAGAGACTGTGATAGCTACAGGGAAGGTCATCTTGACTCAGGGAGGGTCCTTTCGTGGCCAAGGGGGTGAAGTCTGGCACTGGAGAGGCCAGGGGCCAGCCAACAAGATGCGTGAAAAGGCGGAGTGAGAGGGTGAGGTTAGCGATGGGTGCTTGAGTCAGGGTCCGGTCTGAACACCAGGGCACTTGGGTACCACTCCTCTGGCTGTTTCTGCCTTTTCTTTCCCCCACCCAGCCTACCCTTTGTCTCCCTGCTCCTACTCCCTGGAGGAAACATGACTCCTCCCCCTCCCCAACAAGCCCAGGAGACAAAAGGGATCCTTTTCCAGGATAATTAAGGTTCAAAGTCAGCAGCTCCTCCCTGGAAACTGATCAGGTTTGCCCTGAGAGAGCCCTTTAGTATGAGAGGGAGGGATGGTGAAGGGAGGGGAAACCCGGACAGACATGACCTGGAGACTAGAAAGTGAGTGCGGACACCACCGAGCTGACACTGATTTTTATGATCATGTATTGCTTGTCAGCAAGGTTTGATCTTTAATCTTCCTTTTTAGGAGAGGGGTTTATGAAGTCGGGGCCTGATGAACTCAAGACCCCATACACTGTCTCCCCACTATCAAAGAAGTCCTGGGTATGGATGAGTGGAAAACGTCTGAGTGTGTGTGTGTGTGTGTGTGCGTGTGGATGTGTGGATGGCCGCCGATGTTATGGATGTGTATTTACCGTGCTGTTGTGTATCAGTATGTAAGTGTGTGAGTGCATGTCTGTCCCCAACCTTCTTGTCCCCACCCCCACCCATGCCCCCTGCAGAAGGCTCTCTGTGCGGCCTCAGCGGAGTTTCTAACCTGGAGTGATCGCTTTCCTGATTTGCCACTTTAGTACTCTTGTTAATGAATTTTTAATCTTCTTAATGACATTAAACACGGAAAGTAATTAAGGAAAACAAGTTTGAAACTGCTGACTTCAACCCTTTATTCACAACTATTTAATGTAGAATTAATTTGATTTTGCCCATTATTCAAATGAACGCGCTACCTTCTCCTCGGCCCCAGGCCTGTCCCTTTGCCCCCGCCCCACATGCCCGGGGACCCCCTGTCTCGTCACCCAGTTATCACTGACCCGAGTGGGTGACGGTTTCTGTGTGACATGTCTGTGCCAGGGGCCTGGGCGTGATCTGCACCAGGCTCCTGGAGGGTCACGACCAAAGGAGGACTTCTCTCTGTTGGGAGAGAGAGTGAGGAAGGAAGACAGGGGTAGGGCTGAAGAGCTGGACTGGTCCAGACTCCCTTCCATCTCAGATTTCCAACCTAGACACTCAATCATCAGCCCTCCATGTTCTAAGTCAGCCACTCAAATGCTTGGCTCTTGGGGACATTCAGCTCCTAGGTATTTGGCATTAGCATATTTAAATCTGTAGACCTCAAGAGAGTCAGGTATCTGGGGGTTCAAGTGCTGAGGTCCCATGAAGTCCAGTTTCAGACCAGTTTTCAAAATTTCATTTTTCAGAATCTCAGAGAAAGAAGCTCCTCCCGAGCCTTGAACCGCTATCTGAGTAAGGCTAAGGTGAGCTGTCAGAGCTGTTTGAAACCCATCCTGGGAGCAGAAACCAGCCCCAAGCTCTCAGCCAGTCTGAGCCTCAGTGGATTTTGGCCTCTGCTTTTTAGAAGAGGTCCTTGATGGGTCTCCGACTCTTGGATGAGAGGGAAGACAGAGTCTATTTGAGCCCTGGGGACCCTCAGGTTCTGGGCCTCAAAGTCCTCCCAGCTGAGGGTAGCTCAGAGAAGGCTGCTGTAGGTCACCCCCAGCCTCTTGACTCCTGGCTCCCAAAGCCCTCCCCACTTTACTCTTGGGTCCCAGATCTTGTTTTGTGTGTGTGTGTGTGTGTGTGTGTGTGTGTGTGGTACCTGTGCGGTGGTGAGGACAGGAGGGTGGGGGTGGCCACTACCCTAGGAGGCAGCAGAGGGGAGTGGGGACTCTCAGTGTGTGCCCTCAGGCAGCTGGGATTTCATTCCAGGCTCTGGACCTCCACCTGACTTAGGGCCAGCTCTGACCTCTCCTTTGCTCCTCTCTGAAGTGGGGAGACCAACTCTCAGCTCGAGCTGTTATGAAGATTAAGTGGGATGTCACAGGGCCCTTCCCCCCAGTTCCTGGCAGTTCCAAGAAATGTGCCAGAGAAGGAAAACTGAGGGCTTCTGGAGCTCAGGATCAAAAAAGGGTCTCAGGAAGCCATGGATTTGCCCAGATGCAGTGAGGGTGGGGAGGGGAGCTAGCATCAGAGAGCTTCCTCCTTCTTACCCTTTGAACATTCCTGAACATTTTCCTTGGCCTCCTTCCTCTGAGTTGCATCGCCAGGAGGGGTTTTCTCTCTTCCTCCTGCTCCTTTACCCCTTCCTCTTGCCTCTTCTCTCCAAACAAACCTCCCCCAAGCTACTTCACTCATCTCAGCTCTTGGAGCAACCAGCTCTCCCCCCCCCCACCCCCCCATCACTCTGCACTGAGCCATGACTGGGCCTGAGCTGATGCGGGAGTCTCGCGCCCCTTCCTCCCATTCCAGGGACTTTATGGGCTGAGACGCAGCTAGCTCGCTCACTTCTCCTCTCTCTCATGCCTCTCTCCATCATTCTCCATGTTTCTTTCCCCCTCTTTTTTTTCTCCCTTGCCGTGACCTGCCTTGCTCTGGTCTGTCTATCTCTCCCTATCTGTGTGTGTTCCTCCACCTGTCTCGGCTCTCTTTCTTGAGAGACCAGGGATTCTAGAACATTTCCAGCTATAACTGTCCAGGGCACACTCTTAAGAAAGGAAAACTGGCAGGGGGTCCTGGAAGGACCCCACCTTAAGGATGCCCCACTTCCCCTTCTTGTTGACATCCTAAGGAAGGACCAGGGGGAAGGGGACTGGGTCAGTTTAGCATAATGCACCTCCCTCCCCAGCTCCTCCCCCACCCGGGGCTCTCTCACACTCAAAACCCTCTCACAAAGACACACTCTCTCTCACACACGCCCCCACGTGCCAGACAAACTTGCACCTCACACGCAGATATGAGCGTGCGCAGGCACAGACACACACAGACGCAGATGCACACTCACACACAGATGCGTACGCACACACACATACACACGCAGAGATCCCACAGGCGCCCAAAAGCACAGGGCAATGATTAATGTCCCCTCAGAAAAAGAAATTATATCGAATAAATTAAACTACTGTGGCAGCAAATTGAAAAATAAGGATGTAAATGAGGTTTGAATACTTAATATCGAAGACAAGGGGGGGAACAAAAAGGGATCGCTGGGTCCCCTGAGAAGGGAGAGGATGTTCCCTCCTGCTCCCCAATTCAACTCTGGCTCCTGTCCAGACACGTCAGAACTGGGGGCTGTGGTAGTATGGGGGGCTTCAGTCAGCACAGGAGATCCTCTCTCTAGTGGCCACCACAGAGAAGGTCCCAGAGCCTCTAGAAAGACTCAGAGATGGAGGATGAAGAGGAGGAAGTTTAACCGCCTGGCAGCATCTCAGAACTCACCCCTGACAGGCCCCAGCACACACGTGGGTACTTGCTTCCAGATCCAACACATGCCCCTCTGAAGGCTCATCCTGGCTTATGTGGTGACCCCACTGTCCCTCTCCCAGAACCCCCGCCCACCCCAAGATACCCAAATACATTTGATCCCATACGCCTTGCTCAGCCCTCAACTCAACCCCAAAGCCGCACACATTCTCAGAACTCACCTGCCTCCTCATCCCCCCAATATGTTCTAACCGCTCCCCCCACACCCTGACCACACCACAGACATTCTTCCCGCCAACACCCCAGTATTCAATGGGCAGAGTCCTACCCTCGCCAAACACCCCAAACATACACCTGCACACACACGGGTTCACACACACAAACACAGACTCTTTTCCTTGGAGCACATCGTGACACACCCCTGTCACACACATATCTCTCTCTCACACACGCACACACGGACGGTAGTCCCATTCCCGGGCCTCAGTCCTCTCGGAAATTGGGGGAAGGAAAGGAGGCAGGTTTGGAAGAGGCTTCTCTTTCTCCCTAGGCTTTAAAGGAGTCCTCCCTACATACACTACACTACACACACACACACACACACACACACCCCACACACCACACACCACAGCACTTCCAGCCAGCCTCCATCTTTCGGTTTCTCTCTGCCTCCCCCTCTGGTGCTGTCTCAGTTTCCCTCATTTCGCCTGTCAGCTGCTTTCTCCCTGTCGCCTTTGTCTCGGACACCCCAACATATCCCTGCCCCCTCCTCCTCGCCGGGCCCTGCCCACCCCCCACCCTGCGGCGCCCCGCCCCTCCCCCTCCTCCGCGGCTCTCGCTGTCGTCTCTGTTCATATATATTTAGTATTTATTTACAAGGCTGGGTTTTTTCCCTGGGCGGGAAGCCAGCCGTGCACAGAAATCCTTAAGATGCTATAAAGCTGGTGAGGTATAAAATGGAAAGTGGTTAGTGCGCTGTTTGGAGATATCTCACCGGCGGCCGGGGGCCCGCGCCGCCCAGCCGCCCGCTGTAAATCTCCCGGAGTTTAGCGCGCTTGTTTGGATCCGGGAGGGGAGGGACCGGCCGCGAGGGCGGAGGGGGGGGGGGCTGGCGGGACGGGGCGCCCCGCCGGCCCCCCGCCCCGGCCGGCCGGGGACCCCTCAACAGCGGCCGTCACTCCCCCCTGAAATGGACGTGGGGTGAGGGGGGCTGGGAAGACGCCTTTTGGGAAACAGAGCACCTCGGCTGTGTCTCTTCTGAACTTCGCCAAATCCCCAAGGGGGACCGAAAGAAAAGGAGTGAAAACCAAGAGCCCAGGGGGCTCCCATCCGTGCGCAGGGACAGAGACCTTACAGTACTCCCCACGTGTGAACCTTCTTCCTCGCAAGTCCCCAAGCGCTGGTGGTCTCCGGAGGGAGCAGGCGCGCCCCCCACCACCCCCGCTCCCAGAGTTTAGGGCAGGGACCCAGGGTTCCTCCCAGCGGGGCTGGAGGCTCTCACACAAGTTACTTCACTCCCCGGAGCTACAGGGGCCTCTCCCTGGTGGGATCATAACAGCTCGTACTCCAAGGGCTGAGTGAGGAGTAAATCAATGAGTGCCGGTGAAGGATTGAGCACAGTGCCTGGTACACAGGAGATGTTCAGCGCGGGCTGACTCTGTGCCAATCTGCCCAGCACTTTGTTCACCCATGTGTTTCTTAGTTGCTCATTTACTCGTTTGTTTTGTCAACTATTCCCGGCATCCATCCACTCAACCATTCAGCGGCTTTAAGCTGTGTGGTTCTCAGCTCTGCAGTGAGGAATTCTGTAGAAGGCAACTGACCTCCCAGGGGAGCTCCAGTCCGGAGGGGGCGCTAAGATCTAAACCAAGAGGGTAAAAGAACCACTTCTGGATTAAGTGGCATTTGCAGGACAGGCCTTACCCCAGCCATCAGCATGACATCCCTGTCCACAGTCAGCAGTCCCCAGGGGAGCCCTTTGACTTCTTGTGGTCTGAGTTAAAGGAGTGAAGGAGCAACTAGACTGTGACTCCCCAGAGGGCAGGCCTCATCCCCCACTCATCCCGGGCCCCCCACCCCCAGCAGAGCCTGGAGCTAGCTTTAAGGAGCGTTCTGTCAGTTAAGTGCCCTTTGATTGATGAGTTGGGGAGGCTGAACTCTGCCACACTCCCCTCTTGCTTTGGAGGGATGACACACCTGTCATGCAGCCTGCACACACATGTCCCAGCTCACCGGGACACATGTCAGGAGGGCCGGGAGTAATGGCAGGGAATTCTTAGGTGGTCACTGCCCAGAACTGGAGGCTCAGAGGAGCCAGATTTGTGTCACATAGCCATGCCCAAGCTGCTTCTTCCGTATTGGTTCATTCATTCACTCGTTCATTCATTTATTCAACAAGTGGTAAAGAGAGCGTCTCCTGGGCCATGGGTTGAGGACAACTCGAATGAATATGACTAAGTCCTGGCTCTCAAGAGGTTTATAGGTCAGCACAGCTGTAGGGCAAACATACTAGAAATGACAGTATCAAGAAAATTATGCCAAGAGCCGGGAAAGCTGTAGAGGGGACTGGAAGTTTCCCAGGGAAGAGAAATCACTGCTGCTGGTGGTGAATAACAATGATAATAATAATAAGAAGAACAGAATCTAGCAGGCACCTTGCTAAGCATTTTACAGGAAGCATTCAGAAGATGACTTTACTTGGATCGGGTCTTACAGAAGATTAAGGCATTGATGGGCAGAGATGAGCTGGGTGTTGGGCAGTGCTGCCATTTCAGAAGGACAGCATCGCAGACAGAAGAAGAGCATGAACCAGGGCACAGAGGTGGGGAGTTGCTTGGTGGGGAGTGTGCAGGGGAAGCATCCAGTGGCCAATCTGGCTGGTAAGTATGGGCATGAAGGAGAGGACTGCAAAGTCTTGGCGAGAGGGGTAGGAAGGGGCCAGATCACAATGGGCCATGAATATCAGAGTCAGGAGTTTGTACTTTATTTAGTAGGCAGTAGGGGAGCCATTGAGGGTTTTTGAGCAGGGGGCGACACGATTAGAGCTGTGCTTTAGGAAAATGTATCTGGCAGCGGTGTGTAGAGCAAGCAGAGACGTGGGACTTGAGGAGCTGTGCAGGGAGGCAGATGCCGCACCTGGTGACTGGCACGGCGTGGGTCTTGTTGGGTGAATTGGAGAGGCCTGGGGGAGCTGTGATAAGGGCCTTCCCACAGGACAGCGGTGATGGTGAGGCAAAGATGGGTGCCAAAGAAATCAGGAAACGTCTGTGAACTGGTACACTAACTGAAGGTAAAGATGAGGACAGGGGAAGGGCTGGAGGCTCCAAGGTCTCTGCGAGGTTGAATGGGTGGGGGACATGGCAGTCATTGAAGCAGGGACTCACAGGTTGTTGCCGGCTTCAGGAGAGACACGAGAGTCTGCTTGTCCAAGTGTCAGGCTTGCGCTGCTGGGGTTGTGGGCTTGGATCTCAAGAGAAGCTTGGAATTAGAGATCAGTGCTTCCACTGCCTGCAGGAAGGTGACGGCCGAAAGTTTCCGAGTGGTAGAGGACTCCTGACAGACTGGAGAGAACAGGCGGGAGCTGGAGTTGGAGCTTTGTGCTGTGGCTACATTTAGGGGAGAGCGTCGGGGACAAAAGAGACAGAGAAGGAGGGTTAGAGACACTGTGGGTGTAGGGTGGGGGGGGTGCAGTGGGCAAGGCAGCCAAGAGATGTGGGAGTTTCCCTCAGCGGCCCACTGCTCAAACTAAGGCCCCAGACTTGAGGGTTTCCCCGGAGGCCCTCTTACCCCTCTTCCGGATGGAGCAAACAGAAGTGGGAATCAATGCAGGGGAAAGCAGGAGCTGATGAGAACAATTGCTCTCTGCCTTGGGATTCCTGAGACCCTCAGAGCTCAGCACACTCAGGGGCTATTAGGTTCATGCTGATGATTTGGCTACAAACCACCCAGCCAGGCTGGTGGCACCCTTGTCTTGTCATCCCCTGGACAGGTTTGACCATCCTCTTCCTCGGCACTGGAGATCACCCTGGTCCGCAGCTGGCTCCCTCTGTCTTGGGCCCTGCTCCAGCCCCTGGGCTGGTGACGCCCAGGTCCCCCAGCATCCCCAGAACTGTGGGGTTTAGGAAGTAGGGGGGATATGGCCCAGAACCTCGTTTCCCATTGAGGAGGAGCAAGGCGTGGGAGGTGGTGCGGGCCCCCACCCTCCCGGAGGGGACCCGCAGTCCTAAATGCCCCCGCGCCTTCTCCATATTGTGGGAAAAGCTGCTGCATCCATCACTGTCAGGCGCCGAGTTTGAATAAATTTGAATGCACTGAGCCGTGGGCTGCAGTTTCTATAATATCACTTTCCAGTTTGAATATTTCACTTACTTTTTTTTTTGAATTTCTTTTTATCCAACAGTTTCTCCTCCTTTTCATCTCCCCCCACTGCAGCCACTGGATGTAGAAAGGACAGTGTCTTGAGAGTGTCTGAGATGGGAAGAAACCAGGCCTTTGGCACCTTTGGCATCTCTGTCCTCCCTCCTGCCACCCCCACCCAGCACATGTGCTCCCTGGGCTGGGAGCTCCATCCCCCCCCACCCCCGTCTGTGTAGGTGGGGATTCAGCACTTGGAGAATAAGCCACCCTGAAACTCCAACCCTTGCATATGGGCAGACCACGTATGCCAGGGTCCTGCTTCTTTCCTACGGGGGATTGAGGCCCTCACCTATGGATGCTCATCACACACACACACACACACACACACACACACACACACCTTCTGATATAGTAACTTGTACCTAAAGGTTAATGGCAGATTGCAATTTCCCACTAGGAAGCTAGCTCCTAAGTCCCTCCAGCCACTGTCCTGCCCTCCCCCATAAATGAGGACTCCCAATTACAGATGCCCCCTCCATCTCCCTGTACCTCTTCACTCTCCATCCATCAGTATGGTATCAATACCGCCAGCCTTCTGGACAGGGGTTGCTGGGAGGGAGCACTCCAGAGAACCACCCTTGGCTCCTGGCCAGAAGCCCCATGATTTTCTAGACTATGGTTAGTGCCATCCCCACTTCTCACCCAGAGCTCAGGGACCAGGAGGGATTGGGGTGCACACAGGGAAAGCGAGCATCCTGGAACAAAATGACTCAGAACTGCATTGGAGAATGGGTCCAAATAGGGATGGGGAGGTGAGCAGGTTGAGAAGGGTTCTGGGGACCCTCTGAGCCTGTATTTTTCTTTAGTGGCATCTGGTCACACTGCCCTTTGGACCATATATAAGGTACCCCGGCTACATAGATAATCTCGAGAGGGCAGTGACCATTCAGGAGGCTCGGTGATACTGACATCGATGAGGACATTCTGCTTTATGGGGCACACTAATTGGCTCGAGGGCCACTGAGTGCCCCAATCATCTAAAAAGGACCCACACTGACCATATGTGGATCCCTGCACCTCCAAGGAGTCATCCAGACCATCTCCCAAGGAGACATTATTCATAGAGCACATGCCACTCGTCCCTGCCAGAAAGGGTACAATCCTTTGGCTCCTTCTCCTCCCCCAACAATGCCCACATCTGCCACACAGTAGGTATGTATGGGGGTGGGGTGTGAGGGGAAGCAGGAAGCATAAAGTCTCAGTGAATCTGTGACTTTTAGAGGTGATGCTGCAGAACCCCACTCTGTGCCTGGTCCTATGTGCTCATAGTTAGTGAAACAAGGCAGGAGACAGGAAGAAATGGTTGGATTTGGGGCACTCAGTATGTGATTGGGGAGGTGAAATTATCGTTAAGAGTAATATTTATTTCTACTTCACACCATGCAATGGTCAAAAGGGCTTTGAGCAGATTTAGGACACGCACATACACACACACACGCAGGGATCAAAACAGTTTACAAAAAGAAAGGACAATCAGAAACTATTTAAAGGCAGGAGAAAGATAAACGGATGAAGAATCTGGTCAGGGAAGTGTCTGCAGTTAGCGTGGCCATCACAGGATGAGGGCCCAGGCTGTAATTGTCCACCTCTCAAGGGGCTCACCTGTATGGGTTCAGGTAGTCAGGGAAGGCTTTCTGGAGGAGGCGGAACCAGTCCGGGGACTTGACAGATGGCAGAACAAACCGGAGCGGTATTCCAGCGGTGGGACTGGAGTGAGGAAAGTCAAAGAAAAGGAGCTGAACGCATAGCAAACGTTGGGTCAGGGAGGGGTTGGCAATGAAAGTGGTGAGTTTGAGGAACAGTGAGCAGGTGGCAGAGAGACAATATGTCCGGGGACAGTAAAGAGATGAGAGTCCCTTTGGGCCATTGATAGAGAGGAGATGGGGTGGTCACTGTGCTGGGAACACTTAGGAGGTACCCCAGACAAGCTTGGCCTCACCCTAGTATCTCCTAATTCTAATACAAGCCCCTCAGCACCCTCTTCCTACAGCCCCTCTTCCCCTTCTGCCCCCCATGAGCTCAAACTCAGCACCCAGCAAAGACAGCCCTCACCAGGGGAGGGTTAGCCACACCAAACAGGCCTCCCCCTAAGAAGGAGGCACATATCCCTACAAGGGCAGAAGCCTCCCCCCTCCCCCAGTGTGCCCTGGCTGGCCCTGTGGCGGGAGGGGTGCGGTGTGAAGGGAGAGGCTCTCCTGCTGCACCATGACAGATGATTGACTCGAAACAATATCTAAGGCGATCAGGATAAAGTGCTGGCCATTTCAAGGCTCAGCAGAATTCAGATTCTAATTAGACTTCTCACCACATTCCAAATAAAAATGGTTCCCCTGGTATCCTCTTTGCCTATCAGGTGTCTCTCCCTGATCGCTGGAACAAAACGCATAAAGAAAGTGATTAAAGCCATAACAAAGGCATAAAATTGGAATTATCGCTGCCACCACATCTGGGAGCATGGAGTGTCACCACACCGCCCCCTCCTCCCCAAACCTGCACACACAGAGAAATGCTGTCCCACCCCAGCTCCTGGCTGGGCACCCTGCACTGACTGCCCGCAGATGGGTGAAGAGGTAGGGGGATGAGGGTTCAGGGGGAGGGATAGGACTGATGCGGGGGCAGGAGGTCCGAGGAACCGGGGATTGGAGATCAGGAGGCAAGTAAAGTGGGCAAATGAGGGGCTCCAGGCCTGGGGAGAAAGGGGTGTGTGGTCTAAGGAGTGAGGGATGGGCAGACAATGGCCGCTGTCTCTAGTGTCTAAATACTTGTCAGTGGGGTAGGTCCTCGGGGCTCTTGCCTTGATGACCTCCCCACCCCCAGGACATACATGCTTGTTGGCACACACATGTAATCAGGGCTTACAAGCTGCTATAAATTGTTTCATGCCCTCCATGTAGTGTCCATCTCTCTTGGGAGACACCACAAGTCCCCCCACTGCCCCACTGCCCAGGCCACCAGACCCAGGGCCGGTATTCAGTTCCCTTTCCCTGCCTGCTTCCAACAGGGGGCACTCGCCTAGAGAGACCAGTAGGTCCCCATCCATCCCTAACATGTGTGTGCATGGCCAGCACCCAATCCAGAGACCCCAGTCCCCCGGACTGCACATTTGCACACATGCACACACACACGTGTGTCCCATGCCTATAACAATCCCCTCCCACAGTGCCCCCTATGCTGGGAATACAGCTGAGGCGCCCCCTCTCGGCGGGGCCCTGGCCTCTCTGGCTCTTTTGCCTCCCCTGCTGCCGCCCCCGTGTGCCCCTCACAGCTAGCCTGGTACCTGGTACTACCGGGCAGCCTTGTTCCCTGCGTGGGGTGGGTAGGCAGGCGGGAGGTCCAGAGGAGGGTGAGGGAGTGGGAGCGGGGCTCTGAGCGGGGACGATATAAAATTAAAAGGTAAAAAGCAGGAACGCAAATGGAGGGTGCTTTCAGCTTTCACATTATTAATGACTCTTCAAAAAATCGGCGAGTTTTCCAATCTTCTCTGAGAAGCGCTTGAAGGAGCTCACAGATGAAACTGACCTTCAAAATGTTCTTTGGTCTTTAGTTAAGAAATTCGCTCGCCATTATGGCATCATTAGGGAAACAAGGATAAAATTACTCCATGGTTAATGACCTATAGTATCTCCCCACCAAAATTTGTTTCAGATCTAATAAAACTGTGCTTAACACACTCGGATGAGTTATGAGGACTGTTCTGCAGGGTATTAAAATGTGGAAAATAGATTTTCCGAAGCTGGGGGGACTGGACTTTTTGAATCAGATAGCAGAATGGAATTTTCTGGGCAATAAATTCTTCCATGTCTCAATTTCATCTCGCGCTCTCTCTCTCCTGCCTGCCTCTGCCCCTCTCTCTCCCTCACTCTCTCTCTCTCTCTCTCCCCCACTCTCTCTCTGTCTCCCTCTCTCTGTCTTTCATCTTTCCCTAAAATACTGAAGCAACACAGAAACGCTTCAAATTTGAAGCCTACGTAAACTTTGAAAAAAGCAGAGTGACAGAGGCCGTCTGTGTGGGGCAGGGGGAGCCCGCATGTGTGTGTTTGTGGCTATGTTTGTGGCTCCTGCCTGCCCAACAAGAGTGGAAGCAACTCTCCGTCACCGCACCCACGGCCCCTGTACACACCCAAGGTGGGGGTGACACCCTCCATTTCTCTCTCGCCAGCCAAGCTGCCAGATCTCACCCCCTGCACCAAAATCACAGGGCACACCCATGCTACTAACCCTTCCTAGCATCGCCCCCACCTGGGGCCACTGTACACACCAATGCCAGGAGTCCACCTATGAGAACACAACTGCCCTGTCCACTCCAGACCTCTTGGTGATGGGAAGGGGGTTGCACGGGCCTCATGAAGGGTCAGAACTGCCCTTTTTTGCACATGTGCGTGCCCATCAGCACATGCTAGCCCTCTTCATGGGACACACCCAGATGCCCCAGCCAGGCAGGCTGGCGGCTGAGACCCGAACCCCGGCCCAAGCACTGGCCGAAGGTTTTCGGGGGCTGGATACTGCCGCGGAGAGAGGTGGCTGGCGAGGTAATGGCATTTTGCTCTCTTTAAACTTTAATCTTTCCTATTAATTCCCTGCAACTGGAGAATGTGTGAGAGTTAATGTTCCGTGAACGTGTTTCGCACTCGGCAGTCTCTTCGAGCTAATTACCTTCAGGTGCTAAATGGAGGGAAATTGCAATCCATTTGGATGTGAAAAAATTTCGCCTTCCCGTCCCCTGTGAGACATCCTTTTTCCTGAGTGCTGCAGAAAGAATGCTCTCTGGGTGGGAGTTTTTTTCCTAATGTTTTTTTTCTTCGGCCCTCTCCCCCGCCCCCTTTCTCCAAGAGTCTGGGTTGTGCGGGACAGTGGAGGTTGGAGACTGGAGGAGGCCTGGGCCTGGGCACAAGGTCTAAGTCTGGGATGGAGGCCAGGTGGGGAGAGACTTACAAGCAGGGGAGATGCCCAGGTTGGGAAACCGTCCCCTGCACCTTGGAGGCCTTGGAGTGGAAGTGTATTTACACGCTTAATAACACGCTTATTACCAGTGTTTCTCAGCTGCTAGGTTTTGAATACAGATATAATAGAATTTTACAAGCCACATAAAAGCTGTCCTTCTCCTGGACCCTGAACTGGGGTGTCTGGTAGGGCGGAGGACAGGGAATGGCGAATGGAGACAAGAAGGGAGCTCGAGGAGGGAGAGAATGTAAATGGGTCAGAGAACTGGACAGAGAAAAAAGGGGGACGGAGTGGGAAGGAGATGGGTCTCCAGATGGGGCTGCGCGAGGGCCAGTGAGGGGAGATGGGCGGGACCTCCATCTGTGTCCCAGAGAACTGGCACCCACGATAAAGGCATGAAGGCCGAGAAGGTCGGGCCAGGAAAGCGAGCTCTTGAAGCATCTTGTGTCTCCACAGAGCCTGCCCACCTTAGTGACACACCCACCCCGCCAGCCCCATCCTGATCTCTGATCTCAGACCTCCAGTGCATCCAGGCCTCACAAAAAGGACACATCTAATTACACGTCCTCCCTCTACCCTGATTCCAATCCACCAGCCTTTGCAAACCCCATTCCTTAGCCCCGGTTGGACCAGGCAGCAGCCCAGATGTAATCTTTTGCTTCCACCCAGCAGGGAACAGTTGGATTTGAAACACAAAGGACAGAGTCCCTACCCCCAAGTGAGTGGCACTCCACTTGAAAGAGGATGTGGACCCCCATGAAGGGCCTGGGTTTTACCCTCCACCTGGAATTCTCTCTCAGACCTCACCTGTGTTTTACTTGTGAGGGAAAAGCTGTTCTATCTAACACTGAAGAGCCTTCTTGGGGACAATATATTGGGAAAATACTGGAATGGCTTGGGTTTACTTATTTGACAAGAGTTTATTCTGAGAGAGTTTCAAATATATATATTTTTAAATCCATATACCTATTAGCTGGTTTCAACAACTAAATACATAGAGCCGATCCTATTTTTTCCATCCGCCAGGACTGTTGGGACACAGACATCAAATCAGCTCACCCGCAAATATTTTAATATGCATTTCTAAAAGCTAAGGACTCTTTTAACATTACCCCAGTAGCATCGTCTCACTTAAATAAAAAATGAGCTATAATTCCTTCCTCTCATCAGAGTAAGGAATAATTGAATAAGGAATAATTCCTTATTCAAATTTCCCTGAATTGGTTTCTAATCCAGGCCCACACACTGGATGTGGTCAATGTGGCTTTTAGTCTTCTTTTATTCCATAGATTACACTTTCTTCCCCTTTCTTGCAATTTATTGAAGAAATTGTGGGCCATTTGTCCTACAGAATTGCCCTCCTCATTCCAGGATTTTGCTGAGGGCACCCCTGTGGTATCATTTAACATGTTTCTCTGTCCTTTGAAATTGGTAGATTCCAGAATCACTTGGTTTCAGATTTGATTTTTTGGCAAGAATATTTCAGGGGTGGCATGAAATTCCTATTGCATCACATCAGGACCACATAATTTCTCATCGCTTTTCTTTTTATAATATTAAGATTAATCAGCAGGTTCGGTTGCTGTCGGCTGGATCTATCCATTACAAAGTTCTTCAGCTTTTTCCCCTCCATCAGCTTTTCACTTAATGGTTTTAACAGCCGTTTACTATCATTGACTAGATCCATTATTTCATTAGGTGCCTCTGTATTTGTTTTGAAACTGTTTCTTTTCTTCCAGCTTTTTATTTTGAGGTACTTTAAACTGTCCAGCCAAGTTCACTGTTGCAATGAATGCTCATAGACTCCGACCCAGAAGAGCAATTGGTAACTGTTTCCACACTGGGTTAAACCATCTCTCCCTTTCTCTTTCTGAAACCCTTGTGTGTTAGCGGTTGACCTGAATGGCATTTCATCCCAAAAGACTTCCGCAGTTATCTTTAAGACCAGGGATATCCGTCTGTACTGAACAGTGTGACGATCACTTTCAGGTACTTTTAAATGTTGCCTCATTTATGAGTTCATATGCAAAACCCTTCAATTGTCTCGGTCATGCTCTTTATAACTGCCCCTCCCTCACCCCAGGCTTCCTGTCATCTGATCCACTAAAGGATATATACCAAACCCTCCACTTTGGCCTCAAATCCTAGATCCCCTTGGGTCCCTCCCACTTACAGAATGAGTTAGAGAGAAATCCCAAGGGCATATCAGTGGTATTTGGTATTTTTGAATCTTGTGGAGGACTTAGCTCTTTACCAGCCTGGTGTTGGTACCCCTGCCTTGTTTTGGGAAATTCTGGTTAACAGTTTCTTCTCACCCCCGAAACTTCCAGAATCCAAATACTTAAAGTTTATAATAAACAAGTACCTAAATCGTGCAACAAGTATAAGCTGTACCTGAGAAAAACATCTTTTCCTAGCAGTGCCCTGTGGTTGTTCTACTATCCCCAGCCCAGGCAGGTGCAAGACAAAGCAATGCAGCCAGACCAGGGAGCTGCCCCTCCACTCCTCACGACTGAGGAACCTCTCTTGGCTGGACCCGCCTGGACAGGATCAGGCAGGACCGCCCCAGCCAGCTGATAAGCAAATCTCCTTGTTGGGATTTTTCCTTTTATCAATAAGTAATATCCCACTTTATCCTTATTAGTGCTTTTGCTCTTACACTCTTGTTTGATATCAATGTTGCTAGCCCACATTCCTTCTGGTTAATATTTGCCTAGCACATCTTGTTTTATATCTTCATTTTCAATCTTTTTCTGTGACCTTATATTTTAGGCAAGTCTTTTGTGAACATCCTATGCCTGGATTTTTTAAAAACCCAAATTGAAAGTCTCCTTTAATGGGAAAATTTGATATGTCTACCTTTATTATGATTAATGCATTTGGACTTCTACCATCTCTGTGTTTTCTGTTTTGATTTTTTTTTTGCGTTCCCTCTTCTATACCTTCTATAATATTGATGAGTTTTCCTTATTCTGTTTTTTTTTTTTTCTTTTTTACTGGTTTGGAAGTTAAGCATTCTATTTCCAGACAAATAGAGTTATTCTTAATTTTTAAAACATGCATATGTTGGGGCACCTGTGTGGCTCAGTGGGTAAAGCCTCTGCCTTCATTCAGCTCAGGTCATGATCTCAGGGTCCTGGGATCGAGCCCCGCGTCGGGCTCTCTGTTCAGCGGGGAGCCTGCTTCACCTTCTCTCTCTGCCTGCCTCTCTGCCTGCTTGTGATCTCTCTCTCTGTGCCAAATAAATAAATAAAATCTTTTAAAAAAATGCATATGTTACTTAAAGACTAATGTTAATGTGTATTTCTGTTCTCTTGTTAAACAACAGAAGGATCTTAAAATGTTAAATCAATCTCTTCCATTTTTCATGTAATTTATTGATTAGTATTTTAGTTCCACCATATTTTTATACTCTTTCAAAAAGTTATTAATATGAATTATTGTTGTCAAGATTTACCTACATATTTACCAATTTCTTTGCTTGCAATGGTTTCTGTTAGCCTAATTCTTCCTTTTGGGTTCAATTTCCTTCTCACTGAAGTCTTTTAGAAATTCTTCTAGCAAGGATCTATGAATAGTAACCTCTTTCATTTTTATCTGAAATTGTCTTTATTTCACCCTCTCTGTGTTGAATGATAATTACCTGGGGTATAGTTTTCTAAGTTGACAGTTATTTCCTTTAGCATTCTGAGGCTGTAATTATTTCTCTTCTGGTTCCTATCACTCCTAATGAGAAGCTTGCTGCCTTTCTGATTGTCTTTATGCTGGTAGCTTTTAAGATTTTTTTATCTTTGATGTTCTGCAGAATCACTAATGTTTTTAGGTGTAAATTTTCATTTATTCTGCTGGAAATCTAGTTGTGTTCCTTCTTACTGGGAATTTTTTTTTTTTTTTTTTTTTTTGGCATTCAATACTGGTCAATTTGCCACCTTTGAATCTTTATATTTTGCTACTCTCCTTTTTCTCTCTGTTTTCTTCTTCTGGAATTTCTAGTATCTCTATTGGGCCTTCTCATTTTATTTCTCATTTCTTAACTTCTCCTTCATATTTTCCATTACTTTTTTTTTTTTAAGATTTTATTTATTTATTTGAGAGAGAATGAGTGAGAGAGAGCATGAGAGAGGAGAAGGTTGGAGAGAGAAGCAGACTCCCTAAGGAGCTGGGAGCCCGATGCGGGACTCGATCCTGGAAGTCTGGGATCATGACCTGAGCTGAAGGCAGGAGCTCAACCAACTGAGCCACCCAGGTATCCCAATATTTTCCATTACTTTAACTTTGTGAGGGTACTTTCCAATTTGCCTTCCAATTCACTAATTCTCTCTTTAGCAGTGTTATCAACTGTTCAGCCATTCTACTGAGTTGTTTTTATTTCAATATTTTATTTCTACAAATTTTATTTCGTTATTCTTAAATTTTACTTTTCTTTTCCATTATGCCTTATTCTTGTCTTTTGGATTTTATTCTTTCCTTTTTGGGGGAATATTTTAAATATATTTATTTAAAAGTATTTTCCATATTATTTTGTTACCTATATAGTTATTTGAATTTGCCAGTGTATTGTATTTGCTGGTTCTCTTTTTGGTAGTGGTTCATTTTTTTTTTAATTTAATTTTTTTAAAAGATTTTATTTATTTATTTGACAGACACAGAGAGAGAGATCACAAGTAGGCAGAGAAGCAGGCAGAGAGAGAGGAGGAAGCGAGCTCCCTGCTGAGCAGAGAGCTGGATGCGGGCCTCGACCCCAGGGCCCTGAGACCATGACCTGAGCTGAAGGCAGAGGCTTAACCCACTGAGCCACCCAGGCACCCACATTTTTTTTTTTAAGATTTTATATATTTATTTCACAGAGAGAACTAGAGAGCACAAGTAGGGGGAGCAGCAGAGGGAGAGGGAGAAGCAGGCTCTCTGCTGGGTAGGAAGCCTGGTGCAGGGCTCAGTTCCAGGACCCTGGGATCATGACCTGAGCTGAAGGCAGACACTTAACTGACTGAGCCACCCAGGCACCCCTGTAGTGATTCATTTCTTCTTGTGGTTCAAAGTTCTTTATTGCGAACTCACTTCCAGAAGAACTTGGTTTCTGTAAGACACTTACATGCCCTTGGCCCTATAGGAGTCATCGTGTCAGGTAGTTTTGCCTCTGCTGGGACTCTATGGGTGTCACTATTTTTGGACCATTTTATTTGTTATTTTCTTGAGTTTCCTACACCTTGCAAGTAGTGCAAATTTACACTGCACATCTATGTTCAGCACAGACTTGGGTTTCTAATTTCTCACAGAATAATCTTTATTCCACTTTCAGCCACAGAAAAATGACAAGCTTCTCTAATGAGTCTTCATCCTGAGTGGAGTTTTCTCATTCCTGTTTCATGGATAAGTAATACTTCATGGCTCCTAAGTTTATGAAGGAAGCTCAGCTCCAGTCTGCCAAAATGCAGTGGCCTGGGGATCACCTTTTTTTTTTTTTTTGAAGATTTTATTTATTTATTTGACAGAGATGGACAGAGAGAGAGAGGGAACACAAGCAGAGGGAGTGAGAGGGAGAAGCACACTTCTCACTGAGCAGGGAGCCCAATGCAGGGCTCAATCCCAGGACCCTGAGATTATGACCTGAGCCAGAGGCAGATGCTATCTGCTGAACAACCCAGGTGCTCCTGAAACTCATTCTACTATCCTCATCACTGTTAAACTTTAGCTTTTCTGACATAGTACTGGACTCAAGGCCTCTGTGAGTTCCCCATGGCCATTTTGGTTCTGAGTTTTCTTTTCATTCCTGGCACTTAGAAACTTCCATTTACTATCTGTTTTAAAATGTGGTTATAGCTCTGGAAAACATCATGGAGGTTCCTCAAAATGTTGAAAATAGAACTGCCCTATGACCCAGCAATTGCACTACTGGGAATTTACCCTAAAGATACAAATGTAGTGATCCAAAGGGGCACGTGCACCCGAATGTTTATAGCAGCAATGTCCACAATAGCCAAACTATGGAAAGAACCTAGATGTCCATCAACAGATGAATGGATCAAGAAGATGTGGTATATATACACAATGGAATACTATGCAGCCATCAAAAGAAACGAAATCTTGCCATTTGCGACAATATGGATGGAACTAGAGCGTATCATGCTTAGTGAAATAAGTCAAGCGGAGAAAGACAACTATCATATGATCTCCCTGATATGAGGGAGTGGTGATGCAACATGGGGGCTTAAGTGGGTAGGAGAAGAATCCATGAAACAAGATGGGATAGGGAGGGAGACAAACCATAAGTGACTCTTAATCTCACGAAACAAACTGTGGGTTGCTGGGGGGAGGGTGTTGGGAGAAGGGGGGTAGGGTTATGGACATTGGGGAGGGTATGTGCTTTTGGGTAAATTGGAAGGGGAGATGAACCATGAGAGACTATGGACTCTGAAAAACAATCTGAGGGGTTTGAAGTGGCGGGGGGGTGGGAGGTTGGGGTACCAGGTGGTGGGTATTATAGAGGGCACAGCTTGCATGGAGCACTGGGTGTGGTGAAAAAATAATGAATACTGTTTTTCTGAAAATAAATAAATTGAAAAAAAAATAAAAAAAAAATAAAATGTGGTTATATACTTTTCAGTTGTTATATTTTGTATGTTTTTAAATTTATCATAAGCAATTATAAAGTTTATATTTCTTTTTTAAAAAGATTTTATTTATTTATTTGACATAGAGAGAGCACAAGCAGAGGGAGTGGCAGACAAAAAGAGAGAGGAAGAAGCAAGCTCCCTGCTGAGCAGAGAGCCTGATGCGGGGCTCGATCCCAGGACCCTGGGATCATGATCTGAGCTCAAGGCAAACACCTAACTGACTGAGCTACCCTAAAGTTTATATTTCTTATATTTTTATATATCTTATATATTTATACTTAGGCACCCCTTAAAGTTTATATTTCTAGTGACAAACATCTTCCTATATGAACTCAGTCTGATATGTTGGTCTGAAATCTCCTCATATTCTTGTGTTTATGATCCAGTTCATCTTTTCCACTAGGTTATGAACACATGTAAGTAGAGAGAGTATTTACTATTTATATTTTTATCCCACTCAAGTACCTAGCCCAGTTTTCTGCACTGAGTAGGTCCTTAGTAAGTGTTGTTATTTCTCTTGTTATTTTTACCATCTCTAATCTCGATGTTCAGAAGGGACAGAAAACCAGATTCTGGATCTGCTATGAGCATTTAAAGTATACGGGCAGTCTGTTCAGCCCTTGACTCATCTGAATTTCATTATTCATGGATAACATCTTCCTCAATCACCTTCAAGGACAAGTCATCATCTATAAGACCAATGTTTCTCAAAGTGCAGGGTCATTAGCAGGGTCATGAAATCAATTTAATGAAATAGAATAAAATAGAAAATAAAATACCAAGGTGCATCACATATGTAAGTATAAGTACTGCTTACTGAAATTTTGTTTCAGAGCTGTGTGTGTGTGCGTGCGTGTGTGTGTGTGTTTATGAGAGAGAGAGAGAATGCTAGGTGACCATGCAAAATGTATTTCAGGCTGTGATTTAGGGTAAAAATGTTTGAGAGTCACTCATCAGACTTTTCTCTGAGACCCTACTCAAACTTTCACTCATTTCTGGCAGGCCCATCTTCAAGAGCAAAGATTAATTACAAAGCTAGGAAAACTCAAGGCCTATCTTAGAGTAAAATTCTTAGAGTACATCATACTCCAGGGAGGAGGGCAGCTTCCATAAAGGTCTATGCTGTCCTAAATTAGAAGCCCCACAAATGGTCAAGGATACTCAGTAACTCACAGATATTCCCTGTGCCCCAGGCCTTTGTACTTCACCTTAATATGCCTGCCAACTCTCTGGAAAGGCCTTTCAGCTGATGTTTAGCAGGACTCTGAAACTGTTAAGACCTGTTTCTCTGGGGTCTTGACCTCTAGACAGCTCCTTGAATGTGGTTCTCAAGGCCATCACTAAATATCCACCTGGGAGAACACCCGGGCAATTACTCCCCTGCACTTAGCTCCCAGGGAAATTATCATCTATAGAATTCTCCTACACAGTATAGAAGGTAGACGCGCCAGCTGCGAAGACTTCACTTTAAGCATCAACATTGTTCTTGAGAAGGGCCCCAGAACCTCTTCCTCCTCTGTACTATCTTGAATGTCTGCATATCACACAGGGATTCAACTCATTTCATATACAATGAACCCCGGTGTGAAGGGATTTTAGCGTCATTTAAGTTCCACATTCAGTATATCCCAAGGTTCCAAAATAAATGATTTCTAAAAAATCAAACTGATATTGGGGCACCTGGGTGGCTTAGTTGGTTAGGCTATTGCCTTCAGCTCAGGTCGTGATTCTGAAGTCCTGAAATCAAGTCCTGCATTGGGCTCCCTGCTCAGCAGGGAGTCTGCTTCTCCCGCTGACCTTTCTCCTCTCATGTTCTCTCTCTCTTTCTCAAAGAAATAAATTTTTAAAAAAGATTTTATTTATTTATTTGACAGACAGAGATCACAAGTAGGCAGAGAGGCAGACAGAGAGGAGGAAGCAGGCTGAGCAGAGAGCCCGATGCGGGGCTCCATCTCAGGATCCCAGGATCATGACATGAGCCAAAGGCAGAGGCTTTAACCCACTGAGCCACCCAGCTGCCCCTCAAATAAATAAATTTTAAAAAATCTTTTAAAAAAGCCAAACTGATATCTATTGAGCTCCTACTAAGTGTCAGACATTTTTATCCTTTTCATTGTCTCATTTAGTCTTTATAGCAATCCTATGAGGTCAGTATGATTACCCCCAGTTTACGAATTAAGGAGTGTGAGGGTCACAGCAGTTAATGAACTTGCTAGAGGATACCTAGCTAGTAAGGGGATGCTGAGGTGGAATTTGATCTTCAGTTTGGCAAACATTTGGCCTGAGCACTTAACCATGATGCCCACTATATAGCCCTCAGTAAAAGGCCTCCCTGCCAGTAAGGACACAGATTCCAAGACCGACTCATGGAAAGCCAGTCCTTCCTCTGCATGTCTGGCCTAAGAAGTAATATGACCAGGATGTGGATGTCTTCTCCCTGCCTTGGTCACTGGACACATTGCTTACATCTCTGAGCCTCACATTCCCATCCATACTAATATTTGGATTATTTCCTTCAGAGGAAAGGAAGGCATAAGATAATAATGTGACAGTATTTTGTAAAGTATAATGTGTTATGCCAATGAAATACTCTAAAAAGCCATACAAATAATTAGTTGAATGTGTCTGCATTTTTCCTGTTGGATTGGGAGCCCTTTCATTGACTCCCACTGCTCTCAGAATAAAACTCAAAATGCCCACTTGGCCAGCGAGGCCTGCATCATATGGCCCTTTGTTCAACTCCCTTTCTCAACGTGTTCCAAATCTACTGACCTCTGTGTTCCTATCTCAGGGCCTTTAAACATGCTGTTTTTCTTTGCCTGATACATTTCCCACCTCTACCCACAACCTCTACTCTTGACCCTCACGTTACCTGACTAAATAGAAGATTAATTTCCTTGAGGCAGCCTTAAGTGACCAGGTAAGCTCACTCTGTTACACACTCTCCTAGCATACCCTGTGCCTTTCTTCCATAGCACTTTGGAACATATTTACTTTGTGTGCGGAGTGACGGTGGCTGTTAGTGGTTTAGTATGTGTCTTCCCCATTGGAAGGGAAGCTTGATGAGAGCAAGGACCATATACATTTTGCAAGTCCTATATGCCCAGCACCTGGCAGAGTGCTCCACTTGGCACAAAGTAAGGACTCCACAGATATTTGAACACATTTTCAACATCAATACATCTGAAGAGAGACTGCTTTATTCATATTTTATCACCTATCAGAAGTGCCACAGAAATCTGTTAGGCTTCAACATCTTTAGACTGGCATTTCTGAGCATGAGGCCCGTAGGCTAGAAATAGGTGTTATATGAGGGAAAGAGTTTTAAGGTCAAATAATTTGAGAAATGGAAGTAAACACGTAAGCAGGATTTAAACTTTTTTTTTTAACCTCAAGACTTTTATTTATTTATTTTTTTAAGAGGCTCCATGCTGGGCTGCATGATATGGCCCTTGAACTCACAACCCTGAGATCAAGACCTGAGGTGAGATTGAGAGTCAGATGCTTAAGCAACTGAGCCACCCAGGTACCCCTAACCACGAGACTTCTTAGAGCCAGGCCTGAGCCAGTTCTTGAGAACTGTCAGTGGAAAGCAGAGCCCCCAGCCCAACCATGGTGCACATACAGTGTGAAGGAGAAATAAGCCTTCCTTATCTTAAACCTCTGATAGGGGGTTGGTATAGCTACAAACCCAGTCAACATTGACTAATAATACATTGTCCATATACAGTATTTTTGATATTGGAAAATCTATAGATAGAAGGTCAGAGTGTTTCTGGGAACCTGGATGGGTCCATCAAGGAGGTGGGTGACTGGGTAAACTCATTCACTAGAGTCTTTTTGCTTCCACACGTGACCAGGGAGACAGAACTAGCCTTATATAGCAGATGAAAGTTGATGGGTAGTAGCTAAGGTTTTACACCAGAAGGGGTTTAATCCTCGATTGATTAATAAGCTAAAACACCAACATTCATTGAGCACCTACCACATGACCAACACTGTTAGGTGCTGGGACACACTGGTGAACAAGATACAGGACTCAGAGCCCACAGTGGGAGACATACAAGTGAAGAGTCCATTTCAGTATAGCGCTTTAAGAGCCAAAAAGGCGCCCAACACACATGTGGGATTGGAGGAGCTTCTTAGAGGAGGTGACATCTAAGCTGTGATCCAGAGGATAACTAAAAAGTAGCCAAGTAAGAAAGGACAGAAGGGCATTCCAAAAAAAAGAACAATTTGCTGGAGGTGTGGAATCTGCTCCAGGCCATGGGAAGGATCCAGCAGGAGACATAGAAATGCTTAGGAGTATAATGCCTTCTCCAAGGCACAAGGCCAAGGAGAGACTGGACCCCAGTACCAGCTGGGAACCTGAGTGGGGAAGAAAAGTAGCCTAAATCTCAGCCAGTCTGTGTGCTTCGGTAACAGGATTTCACAGGGCAGGGGAAAATGGGCCTGAGAGTGGGAGCAGGGCCTCCTCATCTAAGGGTAAGAGTCAACCAGGGAGCAGGAGATGTGGGAATGGATAAGGGCAAGGAGGGCTTGAAATACAACATAGGAAGAGCCAGACCTTGACTGTTTTTCTTCACTGGGAGACCAGGACCCCTGGGCCGAGGCAGCTCTGAGGTACAGATGTGTGCAGCTGGTTAGAGGACAGATGCTCACAGAGGGCCGCTAAGAAGGAGGTCTGGGGAAGACCTGAACCCCCCACCCAGGTCCAGCTATGGTGCCAGCCTGAATTTATCATGCTTGATCAACCCAGGGCTGAGATGAAACAGTGGAATGGGGAGGTGATTGGCCCATGAGCCTTGGCACCCAAGCTGCCCTGTGCTTGAGCGGCTAGAATGTTTGGGGTCATGAGTCCAGGCACTGAGGTGTAGTTTTGTTGTTTCCCTTCCATTTTGTAATTCATTTTAAAGATCCCAGCCAGATTCAACTGAAAGAAAAGGAGGCAGGACAGAACTAAATGGAGGCCGCTGCTGATGGTGGTCAGAAGTCTGGAATAGATACAGGAGATGGGACCAACCTGTCCCAGGATCGGGTCTAGGCTTCTTCCATCACTCTCGGGGGGCCTCCTCCCCACTCCCAACCTCTCTAAGAACATCTAACCCTGTCCTTAGGAATCCCTCTCACCTCAGGAAACTGCCAAGAATGAGCCAGTTGCTCTTCAAGGGACATTTTCGCAACTGTGGGAAAAGGTCTCCCCACTCCCAGCCTCTTCCTGTCCTCTGCATACTTGCCTGCAGTCCTTCATTTAGCCACAAGACAAATAATAATGTAGTGTGGCGCATAAAAGCGGCCCTTGGATTCTGGAGTTGAACAGAAACTCAGCTCTACCACCCAACAGCTGGGAGAACTGGGGAGAGTTGAGCTTCTGTTTCCTTATCTATAAAATGGGGATGAGAATACTTTCTTCAGGTAATGATTAATTGAGATATGTATAGAAGCATTTAGTGTGATGCCTGGCACTTATTAGGCACTCGGTAAGTTATTATTACTGATACTATTAAAATAGATCTTGAAACAACCTGTACTTACCTGGCTCACTGGCTTAAGTGACACCATCAATTCTTTTGTAAAACATACTGACTTACACTCATGGCTCATCAAACCTTCATGGCTAGGATGCCGTGCACTTGCGCTCCCCCATTTGGTTGAATTGCCTGCTTACCAAGAGTCATTTGTTTTTAACTCAGCCTGTTTATGCCAGCTGTGCATATTATTCTTATTATATAATTTAACTAAATGTTACATAAACCAATAAAATATGAGTACTAAACTAATGTTGCTGTTTGGAAAGACTCTGTAACAGCAAGTTGCTTAAAAATTTTATGCAATTATGTATTAGTGAGACAACTGAAAAAGAAGGGGGGAAATCATTAAAAAAAATCTAGGATTCTCCACTCAGATAGTTTTCCAAATACTTTTCAGTTTCTAATCCATGTTAAAGAAATCAAAACTGAAAATGCCAATCAAAGCATTCTCTCATGCAAGAAAAATGTTGGTGAAATGCCAATCAGTACACCCATACACAGAGAAAGTACTTGGCCCTACATTTTAAAAAAATGAGAGTATATAGTCTTTTATTTGTTTTAACCTAAAAATAAAACATTTAAGGTATGGAGAGGCAAGCTGTGACATGATCCAAGACCTCAAGAAATGTATGGTGTAAGAGGGAGACCGAAAAGTAAGCTGTTGACCATAGTAGATTATAATGAAGGGTAATAGAACAGAGAGGGAAGGGGATCCTTAATTTGGGCAACAGTACAGAGGATTCCTGCAGGAGGTGGTTCCTGAGCTTGTTCTGTCCTCCCTCACATCTGTCCCTTGACTCTTTAAAATCTTCCTGCAATATAAACCTGGGACTCGCCCTCCAGCTTTGCCCAATGGTTCCCTTATTTTTAGGTTCCAGTATTGACAAAATCCCAAAGAATTTTAGAGGGGACATGGCTGCTCTGACAATATCATAGAATGCATTAAGAACTCATCCTACATCTATCTATCTATCTATCTATGTATCCATCTATGTATCTAGATATCTATCTATTAAGATTTCACTTTTTTGTCACAGAGAGAGAGAGCGAGCGAGCAAGTGAGAGCACAAGCAGGGGGAGCACAGGCAGAGGGAGAAACAGGCTCCCAGATGATCAGGTTGCCGGATGCAGGACTCAATTCCAGGATCCTGGGATGACAACCTGAGCCGAAGGCAGATGCCCAACCAACAGAGCCACCCCGACATACCATACATGCATTTATTTAGGCCTTCTGTGATTCTACATATATTTTCAGCTATGCTCCCTCTCCCAGGATGAGGTCTATGAGGAGCTTATGCAAAGCAACTTTCATTTGATTATTAAAAAAATTATTTTAAAGATTTTATTTATTTGACAGACAGAGATCACAAGTAGGAAGAGAGGGTGGCAGAGAGAGAGAGAGAGAGAGAAGCAGGCTCCATGCTGAGCAGAGAGCCTGATGTGGGGCTCAATTCTGGGACGCTGAGATCATGACCTGAGTCGAAGGCAGAGGCTTAACCCACTGAGCCACCCAGGTGCCCCACATTTGAGCATTTAAAATGATTTTTTGATCATTCTTAAAAATTAACCTTTAATGGATGATTCAGATGCAGTTGTAAGAAATAATAGAATACTCTTTACCCAGTTTTGGCCAATGATAGTATCCTACAAAACTATAGCACAGTATCACAACCAGGATATTGACATTGATACAGGGAAGGTACAGGATGTCTCTAATTACCACAAGGATCTCTCATGTTGCCCTTTCATAGCCACACCTACTTCCCTTCAGCCCTTACTCCTTCCCTAACACCTGGCAACCACCAATCTTTTCCCCAATTAAATAATTTCATCATTTCAAGAATATTATACAAATGGAATCATACAGTATATAATCTTTGTGCACTGGGTTTTTAAAGCTCAAGAGAATTCTCTGGAAAGTCTTTCAGGTTGTGGTGTCTATCAGTAGCTCATTCCTTTTTATTGTTGAGTAGTATTCTATAGTGTGAATGTACCAGAACTTATTTCCTCATTTTCTTTTTCTTTTTTAAAGATTTTATTTATTTATTTATTCATCAGAGAGAGAGAGAGAGTACACAAGCAAGCAGAGTGGCAGGCAGAGGCGGAGGAGAAGCAGGCTCTCCGCCGAGCAAGAAGCCGGATGTGGGACTCCATTCCAGCACCCTGGGATCATGACCCAAGCCGAAGGCAGCAGCTCAACCAACTGAGCCACCCAGGCGTCCCTATGCCCTCATTTTCTTTTTTTTTTTTTTTTAAGATTTTATTTATTTATTTGAGAGAGACAGTGAGAGAGAGCATGAGCGAGGAGAAGGTCAGAGAGCGAAGCAGACTCCCCATGGAGCTGGGAGCCTGATGTGGGACTCGATCCCGGGACTCCAGGATCACGCCCTGAGCCGAAGGCAGTCGTCCAACCAACTGAGCCACCCAGGCGTCCCTATGCCCTCATTTTCTATATGTTTTGTAATTTTATATTTTACATTTGAATCTGTAATTCATTTTGAATTAATCTTTAACTGATGGACACCCACTTGGTCTAGCACTATTTGTTGAAAAGACTATCTTTCCTCCATTGAATTGCCATTGTCAAAACTCGGTTGGGCATATTTATGTGGTCTATTTCTGGATTCTCTATTCTGTTCCATTTGTTTTAAAGACTTTTTTGTTTGAGAGAGAGACAGAGAGTGAGTGTGCACGTGCATGAGTGGCTGGAGGGGCAGAGGGAGAGAATCTTCCCTCTTAGAGGGAAGCTGACTCCCCACTATGGGGCTTGATCTCACAACACATGAGATCATGACCAGAGCTGAAACCAAGAGTCAGACACTTAACCAACTGAGCCACCCAGGCAACCCTCTGTTCCATTGATCTATGTGTCTATACCTCTATCAATACCACATAATTTGGGTTATTGTGGCTATATATATAATATATATATAAAATAAGACTTGAAACTGCATAGATGCATTCCTCCCACTTTATTCTTTTTCAGAATGTTTTAGCTATTCTTGCTTCTCTGCCTTTCCATACTACTTTAGAATAATCTTGCCTGTAAATACAGAAAAAGTCTTGCTGGGATCTTCCTAAGAACTGTGTTAAACCTGTATATCAATTTGAGGAGAACTGATGTCTTTACTACATTGTCTTCCAATTTGTGAATATGGTTTGTCTCTCCATTTCTTTCATCAGCATTTTGTAGTTCTCAGTATACCATTCCTGCCCATAATTTGTTAGATTGATACCTGAGTATTTCATTTTATTTTTGAGCAATTATAAATTATATTTTACTTTTAATTTCAGTGGCCATATATGCATTGTTAATATATATAAATACAACTGATTTTTGTATATTTATTTATATCCTTCAACTTTGCTGATTTCAAGCATTAGTTTTGAAAGTTTTTTTTTTTTTAAGATTCCTTGGGATTTCCTAAGTAGACAGTAATGTCTTCCTTTCTGATATGTATAACTTTTATTTCCTTTTCTTATCTTATTGCCCTGTCTAGAACCTCAAGCTCCACATCAAACTGGAATGGTGAAAGGGAACATCCTCACCTTTAGTCTGGTCTTGGGGGAAAACATTCAGTCTTCCACCACTAAGCATAATGTTACCTCTAGGATTTTTATGCATGCTCTTTATCAAATTGAGAAAGTTCCCTTATATCCCTATTTTTTAGAGTTTTTGTTGTTATTGTTTCCCTCCCTCCCTCCTCCTATTTTTCAGTTTTTATCATGAATTGGGTCTTGAATCCTGTCAAATGCTTTTTCTGCATTAACTAATACATTCACGCAATTGTTCTTTAGTTTGTGCATAGGGTAGAAGGAATTGATTTTTAAATATTGAACAAGCTTTTCATGACTGGAATAAATTCCACTTGGTCATGGTGTATAATTCTTTTTACCTATTGCAGTATTTCTGGTCTGCTAGTTTTTTTTGTTGTTGTTTTTTGTTTTTGTTTTTTGATTTTTTGTTTTTTTAGAGAGGGAAAGAGAGTGCAGGGGAGGGCTAAAAGGAGAAGGGAGAGAGAGAGAATCTTAAGCAGGCTCTATGCCCAGTGTGGAGCCTCAGACAGGGCTGGATCTCATGACCCTGAGATCATGACCTGAGCCAAAATCAAGAGTTGGACACTTAACCGACTAAGCCACCCAGGCGCCCCTGGTTTGCTAGTATTTTGTTATGGACTTTTGCACTTATATTCATGAGGAATATTAGAGTGTAATTTTCTCTCTCTTTTTGGTACTGTCTTTGTCTGGTGATATCCAGCTAAAATTAACTTCCTAAAATTAATTACAAAGTGTTACCTGCTCTTCTATTTTCTGGAAGAGATTGTGTACCTTTGTTGTTCTTTTTCTTTAAATATTTGGTAGAATTAGCATTCTCCAGTAAAACTGTTTGGGTCTGGAGATTTCCTTTATAAGAATTTTTAAATGATTAATTCGACTTTTTAAATAGAAAATTATTAAAACGATCTATTTCACATTGGGTGAGTTGTGATAGTTTGTGTTTTTCAGTGTGTGTAGAGTTGTTCATACTATTCTCTTATCCAGCGGATGTTTGCAGGGTCTGTAGCGATATTTCCTGTTTCACTCCTGAAACTGGTAGACTATGTCTTCTTTTTTTTGTCAGTCTTGCTAAAGCCTTATCAATTGTATTTTTATTCTTTAAATTAAGTAGTCTCCACACCCAATGTGGGGCTTGAACTCACAACCTTGATATCAAGAGACACATGCTCTACCAACTGAGCCAGCCAGGAGCCCAAGACTCTTCCTCTTTTCTTTCTTTTTTTCCTTTTTAAAAAAGATTTATTTATTTATTGGGGGAGGGGGAGAGGGAGAGGAAGAGAGAATCTCAAGCAGACTCCACACTTGAGTGCAGAGCCTGACATGGGGCTCAATCTCATGATGATGAGATCATGATCTAAGCTGAAATCAAGAGTTGGGCACTTAACTGACTGAACCACCTAGGTGCCCTGACTTTAGTATATATATATTTCCTATCAACACTGCTTTAATTGTGGCCCACAAATTTTTATATGTTGTATTTTCATTTTCATTGAGTTCAACAAATTTTTTTTAAATTTCCCTTGAAATTTCCATTTTTACTCATGGATTATTTGCAAGGGTCTTGTTTTGTTCCACGTGCCCCAAGAGTTTGTTATCTTTATGTTATAAATTCTTTAAAAAAAATTTTGTATTGAATGAACATAGCATGTATGATTTTAATTCTTTTAAATTTGTTGGGGTTTGTTTTATGGTCCAGAATATGGTCTAGGTTGGTGTATGTCCCATATAAACTTGAAAATAATATGCATTCTACTGTTGTTGGAGAGTTCTGAAAATGTCAATCAGATTCTGTTGGTTGATGGTGGTTTGAGTTCTGTCTAGTTCTCCTGTCAGTTATTGAGAGGGGGTTTTGAAGTTTTCAACGATAATTGTGTATTTGTCTGCTTCTCCTTTTAGTTCTATCAGTTTTTGTTTCACATATTCTGCAGTTTTGTTGCTTAATTGTTGTATTAAGAATTGTATATTTATATAAGAATTGTATATCTTCTTGATGAGTTGACCTTTTAGCCATTATATCATATCCCTCTCTGTCTCTGGTAATTTTATTTACTCTGAAGTCTACTTTATCTCATACTAATATCATATAAGGACTGATATACATATGGACTTCTGCTTTGTTTTGATAATGTTTTCATGATATATCTTTTTTCAACCTTTTGCTTTCCTTCTCTCTCCATCTCTCTCTCTCTCTCTCCACACACACACAGACACAGACACAGACACACACATATGTAGTTAGGTCATGATTTTTACTCATTCTGATAATCTGTCTTTTAATTTGTGTATTTATGCCATTTACATTAAATGTAATTATTGATCTATTAGAGCCTAAGTCTGACCTTTTACGTTTTCTTTTTGTTCCCTACTTCATTTCCATTTCTTTCCCCTTTTTGTGGACTACTAAAACATTTTTTAGACTTCTTTTATTTCTCTATGGTATTTTTGAGTGCATCTCTTTTTTTAAATGGTTTCTTTAGGTATTACATTATATATGCAAAACTTACCACAATCTACTAGTGTCATCATTTTACTAGTTCAGGTGAAGTGTAGACATTTTACCTCATTTTATATCCCTTTGCCTTCCCCCATTTATAGTATCTAAAATACTTCCTTTATATGCATCAGTGTTGTAATTTTTGTTTCAACAGCCAAACATATTTTAGAAAACTCAAGAAGGGAAGGAAAATCTACTGTTGCTTACCATATTTTTTCTTCCTTTTTGGTGTTTCAAGGTATCTTCTTTTATCCATTCCTTTGTGTTTGGAGAATTTTCTTCAGCCATTCTTTTAGAGTAGGTCTGCTAGCGACACATTCTCTTAGTTTTCCTTTATTTGACAATGTCTTCATCTTCCTTTCATTTCTAAAGGATATTTTCACTAGATACTCAGGGTTGACAGTTTTCTTTTTTCTCAAAAAAGTTGTGTCACTTCTTTCTTGTCTTTATGGTTTTTGATGAAAAATCCACTGCATTTGAATTGGTATTCCCTCTATGTAAGGTGTCCTTTTTCATTACTTTCAAGAGTTTTCTTTGTCTTCAGTGTTTAGAATTTTGACTATGATGTATCATGGTGTGGACTTCTTTAGGTTTATCCTATTTTGAATTCACTCAACTGCTTGAATCTGTAGGTCTACATATTTTGCCAAGTTCAGGGGAGTTTCTGCTGTTTTTAAATACTTGTTCAGCCCTATTCTATAGTCTCCCTCTGGGACTCCCATGATAAAAATGTTAAATCTTGTGTTATAGTCCTGCAGTCTATTTTCAGTACCTTTTTCCTCTTTGTTGTTCAGACTGGGTAATTTGTACTGTTTTATCTTACAGTGTACTCATTCTTTCCTCTGTTTTCTTCATTCTGCTTTCAAGCCAAAGCTCTGAGGTCTTTAATTTCATTATGGTATTTTTGAATTCTAAAATTCATTTGATTCTTTATATTTTTATTTCTTTGCTAAGACTTTCTATAACTTTGCTGAGACTTTTTTTTCATCTGTTTCAAGTATATTCATATTTGTTCATTAAAGCACTTTTTCTAGTGGTTGCTTTAAAACCTTTGTTAGATAATTCTAACACTTTTGACAACTCGGTTTTGGCATCTATTTATTTATTTATTTATTTATTTATTTATTTATTTATTTTTTCGATTCCGTCTGAGATCTTCTTTGTTCCAGGTATGATAAGTGACTTTTTATTGAAATTTGGAATGTGGGGTATTATAAGACTCTTGTTTTTATTTCAACCTTCTATTTTATCTGGCTTCCTCTGACACCCCACTAGCAGAGGAATGGGAAGAGAATTTCTTTGTTATTGTAAGGTGGGGTAGAGGTCTAGGTTCCCCAGTTGGCCCTCTCCTTACTACTGCTGGGTGGAGGTGAAAGTTTCAGCTCTCCAGTAGGCCTTCTCTGATATCTCCCTGGCTGAGAGGGGTTAGGAGAGCTTTGTTACTGCTTTCATTAACATCATGGAAGGAATAAAAGTCCTTAAGCTGTACTAGGCCTCCTCCAACACCATCCCGATGTGGAGGAGAAGGATCACCTCATAACAGCTGGGTGGAGGTCTAAGTCCAGGATCCCCATGTGGTCTCCATTGACACTATGGGGTGATATAGGGAGCTTGTTACCTCTGGAAAGTACAAGTTTCCAGAATCCCTACTTGGCCTTCTCTAACACCATCCTGCAAGTGGTTGGGATGCCTCATTAAAGCCTACTGAGAATAGAAGTCTAGGCTTAGCCTTCACCCTTGTTTGCATGGGTTGGAGTGCAATTCTGCGGAATTTGGCTGAAGTAGATCAGTTCTTGCCTAAAAGCTGTCTTTCTAGGTTGTCCCTTTCCTGTTCATTTGACTAGCGAGAGCAGCTTTCATTGGATTTGATTTTTTTTTCTTTCTTTTTTTTTTTTTTTTTTGTCTACATTGATTGGTATTTCTGGGTTGTCAGCTTCTTCAGCTCCAGGTCTGAGAAAAATGAGGTGAGACAAAAGAAAACCCAAAAAACTCAGTATGTCATTCCTTGAATTCCAAGGTCCCTAACTGATCTGCCTTCTTCTCTCCACCTTTCAGAGTCTCTTATGCTTGGTTGATGTATAATGTCCAGGAATTTTAGTTGTACTTAATGGAAGGAATGGGGAAAGTATGTCTAGTCTACCTATCCTTTCTAGGGTATCTTTCTAGGATAGAAACTTCTTCATGATTTTGATACCAACCCATTTTCTAGGCCTTCAGGGCATAGCAGATACTGTGTAGGCATTTCAGGATGATCATAGTATACAGATTATAGCTCCTATATGCCAGTACCTCACCATTAGGTGGAATAGACAGCTATGTCTCCTATAGTCTGGTTCATTGTTAAGAACATGGCTTAGAATCAACTGAGTCCCAGCTCCAGCTCTGCCACTGCCAACCTTTGTGACCCTGGATAAGTGAGTTAATCTCTCTGATTCTCAGTCTCCTTACTTGTAAAACAGGGGAAAGATAAGTACCAGGCTTTATCACAGGCTTTAGATAGATTAAACAAAATAGTGCATGTAAATCAGTTTGCATGATGTCATCACATAGCAAGTACTTAGTAAATATTAGTTGTTGTTGTTGTTGTTATAAGGCAGGCTGGGCCAGGTAGAGTAATTCTCCCTTAGCCTTGTTCTCTCCAGCCAGAGCAGGTCTTTTGACCACTCTGTGCCCGCCGCATCCATCTCTCTCTCTCTCTCTCTCTTTAAGACATTATTTATTTATATGAGAGAGAATGAGCAAGAAAGCAGACCAGGGGTAGGGGCAGAGGCAGAGGGAGAGGAAGGAGACTCCCTGCTGAGTGGGGAGCCTACTGTGGGGCTCTATCCCAGGACCCTGGGATCAGGACCTGAGCCAAAGGCAGATGCTTAACTGACTGAGCCACCCAGGTGCCCTTGCCTCTCTCTTCTTATCAGTTGTGGGAAACTTTTTAACTTCACACAGTCTCTTTGAAAGTTTTGGGATGGATGTTGCATGGGATGAGTGGGAACAATGTTTACTATTTGTTTTCAATCATTCATTCCCTTCTTTATTCATAATTCCTTCAGCAAATATTTGTTGAACAATGACCCTGTGCTTGGCAACATGAAGGGAGCTTACAATCAAGCAGGATAGGCATCTAAGTAATGATAATTTGAGGCAGACTCTATGTGCCAAGAAGGATATGATCAGAATACCCTGGGAGCTCAGACAGATAGAGAGAGAGAGAGAGAGAGAGAGAGATCACATTTATATAGAAGAATCAGGGAAGAATTCGTTAGATGTGCACACCTGAACTTGACTTCAATAAACATGGAGGAAGTGCAAGAGATGAGCAAAGAAAAAGAGAAAAGAAGGTACAAACTGTCCGTAGAAAGCAGAAAGTAGTATGATTTGGCTAGAATACAGTGTATTTGTATGTGTGGGTAAGGGAGAGTGAGAAGAGACTGGACAGTATGGGGCTAATATTTGGAGAGCTTTAAATATCAGGTGTATCAGTCAGGGCTAGGATTGACTGTAACCATCCAAGTTACAGTAGCTTAAACACATAAGGGTTTATTTTTCTCTAAGTAAAATTAACTTCAGACTTTGGTGATCTGAGGTTGGTATGGCAGCTCTACATCACCAGAGACCCAGGCTCCTTGTATTCTTAGCAAGTGCTTCCATCTTTAAAGTTGTGCTGTAGTCCAAGATAGCTGCTGGAACTCCAGCATTCCTGACATGGAAAGGAAAGGAAGACTGGCAATCTGTCCAGCTATCTGCCCTCTTTATAGAATCGTTATGGAGCCTTCAGGAAGCAGCACACAACAAGTTGCATTAACATCTTATTGGAAAAAAAAATTACTAGCCAGAACTTAGTCACATGGCCATTTATCTGCAAGAGAAAAATATATTTATTTGCTGAGAGAAATAAACTTTTAAAAATCTGAGCATATCATGCTCCTGGATATGATACAAGTTATATTACTAAAGATGAAAGGATACAAAGTAGGCAACTAAAGTCTGTGTATCCCCAGAGTATAGGGTTTAGACTTAATTAATCTGGCAGTGAGAGCCCTGTGGGGGATTGTTTAGCAAGAGACTGGCACAATCCAAGTTGCCAACTAGAAAGATTCGTCTGGAACTGTGAAGACCAGGTTTTAGTAGATAGAAACTAAAGGAAGAGAGATTAATTAGTAGGTGATTTCACTGGTCAAGGAGGAAAGTGATGAAGAATGAGAAGGAAAGTCAAGGGGACTGAGGGAAGATATATTTTAGTAGTATATTATCAGGATGGGAGTTGATTGGATGCGAGGTGTTAAAATAAACCAAAGATTGATTTTGCAAATGGGAAATTCAGATAGTTGACTAATGAACATAAACTGGATGATGGGGCCATTTCTGGAAAGAGGGAAATCTGAAGAAGAAGTATTGGGCCACACGATGAGTTTGGTTTGAAACAGGAGATTCAGGCAGTACACTTTCGCTAATGATTCTTAAAGTGTGTGCCCCAAACAGCATCAGCATCACCTGGGAACTTACTAGAAATGAAAGTTCTGGGACCACATACCAGACCTACTGAATCAGAAACTGTAGGTTTGGGGATTAACTATCTGTTTTAATAAACATATATTGTATTTTTATATACTAGCAATAAATAATAGGAAATACAAATTTAAAAAACATTCCATATGCAATAGCATCAAAATATATTAAACACTTTCAGATTAGTTTGACCCAAGATACATAAAACTTCTAATCTGAAAACTAAAAAGCATTGCTGAGAGAAATTAAAGAAAACTCAAATAAATGAAGAAATATTATGCCCATGCATTGTAAGATTTAATATTGTTAAGATGTCAATACTCCCCAAATTGATCTCTAGGTTAAATGCAATCTCAAAATTCCAGCAGGCTGTTTATTTTTAGACACTGACAAATGGATTCTAAAATACATATGGAAATACAATAAAATAGCCAAAACAATTTTGAAAAAGAACAAAGTTGGAAGGTTTATGCTATCTGATTTTAAGACTTATAAAGATACAGTAATACAGTGTGACACTGACATAAATATAGACAAACAAATCAGTGGAGCAGAATACAGAGTCCAGAAATAAACCCATGCATAAATGATCAATTGGTTTTTGATGAAAGTATCACAGCAATTAAATGAGGAAAGAAAAATCTTTTCAACAAATGATGCTGTAATAATTGAATAGTCATATGCAGAAAAAAAGGAAACTTAATCCCTACCTCACACCATATACAAAAAATTAACTTGAAAAGGACCATAGACCTAACATGAGAACCAAAACCACAAAACTTCTACAAGAAAACATAGGAGAAAATCTTAGTGACCTTGAGTTTGGTAAAGATTTCTTAAATATGGGGTGCCTGGGTGCCTCAGTCATTAAGCATCTGCCTTCAGTTCAGGTCATGATCCCAGGGTCCTGGGATTGAGCCCCACATCAGGCTCCTTGCCAGGCAGGGAGCCTGCTTCTCCCTCTCCCACTCCCCCTGCTTGTGTTCCCTCTCTCACTGTATCTCTCTCTGTCAAATAAATTAATAAAATCTTTAAAAATTTTTCTTAAATATGACCCCCAAAATGCAAACTATTAAAAAAAATCAAGAGGCACCTAGCTGGCTGAGTTGGAAGAGCATGCAACTCTTGATCTTGGGGTTATGAGTTCAAGCCCCACATTGGGTATAGAGATTACTTTAAATAAAGAAAGAAACAAATAAATAATCAATAAATTTGACTTCATCACATTAAAATGTTTGCTCTTCAAAAGATATTGTTTAAAAAGTAAGCAATATACTAGGAGAAATTATTTGCAAAGCAAATCTGTCCTAGAATACATTTAAAAAATACAGTGCAATAGTAAAAAGACAATACAATTTTTATTTATTTATTTATTTATTTATTTATTTATTTGAGAGAGAGAGCATGAGAGGCGGGAAGGTCAGAGGGAGAAGCAGACTCCCCATGGAGCTGGGATCCTGATGCGGGACTCGATCCCGAGACTCCGGGACAGTGACCTGAGCCGAAGGCGGTTGCTTAACCAACTGAGCCACCCAGGCACCCCAACAATACAATTTTTAAAATAAGCAAAAGATTTAAACAGATACTAAACCCAAGAAGATATATGGATAGCAAATAAACACCTGAAAATCTGCTCAACGTCATCATTACTAAGGAAATACAAATTAAAAGAACTACATACCACCACCGCAACATTACATACCCCCCACATACCCAATGGAATGGCTAAGATCAAAAAGACTGATCTTACCAGATACTGGCAGTGATGTGGAGCAGTTGGAATTCTCAGACACTGCTGGTAGCTGTATAAAATAGCACAACCAATCTGAAAAACAATCTGGCAGTTCCTTAAAAAATTAAACACACATTTACTATATGACCTATCCATTCTACTTCCAAGAGAAATAAGAGCACAAAGAATTTTACACAAATGTTCTCAGTACCTTTATTCATAATAGCCCCAAACTGGAAACCCAAATGTCACTCAACTAGTGAATGGAGAAACAAACTACTGTATCTTCATACGATGGACGACTACTCAGTAATACAAAGGAATGAACTATTGATACAGCAACGACATGGATGAATTGCAAAATAATTATGTAAGTGAAACAAATTAGAAATAATAAAAAGTAACTTTTCTTGATTCTATTTACATAAAATTCCAGGAAATGCAAACTAACCTATAGTGACACAAGTTAAAGTTTATCTGGGAATGGGGAAGGCCTTGAGGGGAGGGGAAGAAGGATTATAAAAGAAGCAAGGAGACTTTGGGGGATAGGATGTTCATTATCTTGATTGTGGTGCTGCTTTCATGAGTGTATTCATGTCAAAACTTACCAAATTATTCACTTTAAATATGTGCAGTTTATTATATGTCAATTATGCCTTGTATAATGCTGTAAAAAATATTATTTGGCTCCACTCCAGGCCTACTGAAACTGAAACTATAGGAATGGGGCCCAGGACCCCATTACCAAACAAACACTCCAGGTGATTCTGATGCAATAAAGTCCAAGACCACTGATTTAGGTGACAAACTTCCAGCAGATGGTTGAAATAAGGCTCTAGACAGGAGTACAGATTTGAGAGTCATCTGCTTGGAGGTCATAGCTGAGGTTATAGCATGAGGGGATGAGAGGAAAGAACAGAAAGCAAGAGGTGGGACTAGAGAAAACCCACCCTCAGGAGACAAAGAAAAAGAGGAGCAGTTGACAGAAGAAGCAAGGAAGAAGGGTCTGAGGTTCGGGGAAGGAAGGACAAATGCCAAAGAAAGAGATTTTAAGATATGAGGTCATCAACAATGCTGATACCAACGTAGTATTTGCATAGATGCTGTCCAGTTTTCAAATCTTTTTCATGCGTGCTGGTGCATTTACCATGCCAGGGGTGGCCAAGCAGATATTGGTCACATTATGCCTGGTCGGCGGCACCATCTACAGGAGAGCCCAGGATTTGGACCTGGGCAGACCTGGGTGGAATCTAGCTCCTTCACCTACTTGTGTGTATGTCTGGTCAAATTTCTTGTTTTCCTGTTTTCCAAATGGGGATCATTCTACCCACTAAGAAGGTGGAAGACTGGTGGTATGTAAAAACCTGCGCCAGATGACTCATAAAGTTGTGTTTCTTACACGTTCCACCTTCATCTCATGATTCCTCATCTTACAGATAAAGAAGCTGAGGACCAGGGTGGGCACATGATGTACCACAGGTCACAGGACTGGTAAATACTTCATTCTGGAAGTGCATTCTTGACTTGGAATCCAGGGACCACTAAGCAGGTCCATCGATGGGCCTCAGGAGTCTGTGAAACTGCTGAAGTCATATGCAGACTGGACATGAGTGTGTGAGATGTGTTATTCCTGGAGCAAGTATTAATTATTTACAGTGGCACTTCTCCATGGCATCCAGAATTGAAAATGGTTAAGAACTTCCCCTCAAAGGTCAGTTGTATTTAGGAGTACCTGGCTGGCTCGGTCAGTAGAGCACGTGACTCTTGATCTTGGGGTTGTGATTTCCAGCCCCACGTTGGGGGCCGAATTTACTTAAATTAAAAAAATAATCAGTTGTATTAATTTTTCTCTAGTGCAGTGCCTTGATTCACACCCCATAATCCTCAGCCATCCTTTTCCCCATCACACATCTTCTTCCAGAACATAGTTTCACTACTTTCTTGCTGACTGAGTAGTTGGCAAACCAGGAAACTTAGTTCACGGTCCCATCTCAGATCATTTATTCACTTCATAAGCAGCTGCTCATCACTTGCAGGTCCAATGGCACCATCTCTGGTTCCAGGAAGGAACCAAACATGGATGAAGATCCCACAATGAAGGAGCTCATGGTCTGGTAGGGGAGGCAGGCACGGATGGAGAGAACTATGATTCACAGTGTATGATGGGAAACGTGGGAGAAGGGGCACAAATAAAGGTCTGGAGAGATGGCATTTGGACTGGCCCAGCACCCACCCCAGCAATCTCTCCCTCTGCATATTTGTCCATTCAGAGATGTACAACCCTCAGCTTTATCTTTATTCTTCAAGCCATTACAACCTGCCTCCCACCCACCACTTTGAGGAAATGCTCTCCTCAAGGTCAACCACCAGGAGGAACCCCTTGCCCTCTTCAGCAGATGCTGCTGTCTCTCTGACACTGAGCCATCTTGGCTAGGGCCCTTTTGGGTCTCCTTCCTCCCTGGCTTTTGTGACAGCAGCATCTCCTTGTTCCCCACCAACCTCAAACCCATTTCTCTGGGATCTTTTTGTCTTCCTTTTACACTCCCTCTGTGGGTGGTGTTCACCACAGTTCCATCTGCAGCCCACAGTTCTTCCCTTTATGCACTCACTCGGTGGCCTCACCCAGGTCCATGGCTCCACTGACCTTTACACAGACGATCCCCACACGTTTGTTTCCCATCCAGCCTTTCTCAGAGCTCAGCTCTGAACAACTGACTAGAGCCTCCAGCTGGATTCCTCAAGAATCTCTGTTTCGAGGCATCTCCATGAACTTGTCACCTCCTGTGCCCCAAATCCATGTGTGTGTTCCCAGTAGTCACTCAAACCAGAAACCTGGGAGTCATTGTGAATGCCATCTTTTTCATCACGTCTTTCATCCAAGCTATCACTAAGCCCTATGAATTTGACCTCTTAAAAGCCTTTAAACTGGACTCTTCCTTCCCACCTCTGCTGCCTCTGTCTTAGTTAAGCCCTTACCGTAGGTTTCTTGACTACCTGCAGACACTGTCACGCAACACCTTCCACTGCTCTCCTCCCAGTCCAGGCCAGCCTGTAATAGCTAATAACAATAGCCTGCCTTCACTGAGGCTTGCCACATGTCAGCTTTACCCATACTATCTCATTCATTCTTAATAACCACCCTAACAGGCAGGGACTATCCCTATCATCATCTTATAGATAAGGGAATTGAGGCACAGAGACATTAAATCACTTGTTAGTAACACAGCTAGTAGGTGGCAGTGCTAAGATTATTCTAAAATGCAAATAAATCTTAATTATATCACACATTGCCCTAAAATCCTTAAGGACTCCCCAGTCCCTTAATACAAAACCTCAAATTCTTTATCATAGCAGTGCAGACCTTCAGATCTGAGCTCTGCCTACCTCTGGATCTGCTTTGCCTCTGGGGTTTAGTAATGCTCTTCTTGCTACCAGAAACTCCTCTTTTCCCTACACACCCCCCTCTTGGCTTTTTTTTTCTTTTCTTTTCTTATTCTTCTAACAAGCTCATGCATTGCCCCATACAGGAAGCCTTCCTTGAATGCCCCGCCCTCCCCAGTTGGGTAGGCACCCATGGTGGACACTGTCATGTACCACCCAGACCCCCCCCTTTTTTTTTTTAAAGAATTTATTTATTTATTTGACAGAGAAAGACACAGTGAGAGAGAGAACACAAGCAGGAGGAGTGGGAGAGGGAGAAGCAGGCCTCCCGCCGAGCAGGGAGCCCAACATGGGGCTTGACGTGGGGCTCGATCCCAGGACCCCGGGATCACGATCAGATGCTTAAGGACTGAGCCACCCAGGCGCCCCTACCCAGACCCCTTTTGATGAGGGCCTTAGCCCAGTGGCTGGGAGTGCTACCAGACAGTCCTGTCAGTTCCTGCTAGAGAATGGCTTCAGCTAAAGACAGCTACCTAACCCAAGGTCATGCCTGCTTTCTGGGGTTACCCACACTATGACTCATCAGTGCAGGAGTGGGGTGCATAAGAGGTGAGCCCTCTGGCCCCAACTTGGGAAAAAGTTGAAGGGCCATTCTAGCTCCAGAATGCCCCAAAAGGTTGGCCCTGCCCAATCCTGATTCCTTTCTCGCCTCCCACAGATTTTGATCCCAACAGCTTCCTGACAGCACCTTGCACATTAACCTCCATCTCAGAATCTGCTTCCTGGGGAAGCCCTCAGTGCTTCTGACTCTTCAGCGAGGCCCCAAGCTCCCTAAGGATTCAGTGATCCAGGGCTGGAGCGCTATAGGAGAAAGACCACAGTCCCCACAAACCTCAGCCCCAGTGGCGCAGCTCTTTAAATGTGGGGACAATAAGTGGCAAACTCTGTATCTCCATTGATCTACCTGGTCATGGCTTCTTAACCAGGTAATTTATTTCCAGGTAGCCCTAGACTTCCTGACCCCAGGTGGGTCGTTCATTTGGTGACTCTCACTGTCCTCCAGCACTCACCTGACCACCACCCTCTGAAATCTCCCAAGCCATACTCTGAAGGCAGAGCATTGATTTCAGAAGGGAGAAAGAGGGGATGTATGCAAGGAGGTTGCAGTCCTCCCTCAGATACTGTGACCACTCTGAAAATGGGTTACTTGTACTTAAACTGCTCCTGGCCAAGATAATATGGACCTCCAAAGCACCAGCAGTCTCAGATCTCATATCCTTTTTTTTTTCTTCATATCCTTTTTTTTAATTTAAGATTTTATTTATTTATTTGACAGAGAGAGAGAGATCACAAGTAGGCGGAGGCAGGCAGAGAGAGAGGAGGAAGCAGGCTCCCCGCTGAGCAGAGAGCCTGAGGCGGGGCTCAATCCCAGGACCCGAGATCATGACCTGAGCTGAAGGCAGAGGCTTTAACCCACTGAGCCACCCAGGTGCCCCTCAGATCTCATATCCTTGATTACTTGATTACTCAATCATTCCTAACTTGCTGATCCTCCAAGCAAACAAACAGCATCATGTTTTGGAAAATGCTTTGGAGTCAACTAAATCTGAATTCAACTCCTAAATCTTCTCTGTGTTGGCTGTGAGACCTTGGGCTAGTCACTTCAGCTACCTAAAGCTTCATTTCCCTGTCCATGGAACAGATGTGGTGATAATCCTTTCTAACAAGTATTTTGCTTTTTTATTTTTTTAATTGAGACACCACAGGGCGCTTGGGTGGCTCAGTGGGTTAAGCATCTGCCTTCGGCTCGAGTCATGATCTGAGGGTCCTGGGATTGAGCCCCATGTCTGGCTCCCTGCTCAGTGGGGAGCCTGCTTCTTCTCTCTCTGCCTGCTGCTCCCCCTGCTTGTGCTTGCTCACTCTCTCTCAAATAAATAAATAAATAAATAAATAAATAAATAAATACGAAAGACACCACATGTAAGACCCTTCACACACAGGGGCCACTTGGTACCTGACAGTTCTCTTCCTCTAAACTTGAAAAATCTGTATCCTCAGAGCCAAAATATAATAGAGTAAGTCTCACATCTATAGTATTGACTATGTGCCAGGGTCTGTTCTAAGCACGCTACTTCTACCAATTCAATTCTTTCAACAATTCTGTGAGGTAGGTATCATTATTAACCTCATTTTGCACATAAGGAAATGGGACACAGAGACATTAAGTAATTTGCCTGAGATCACACAGCAAGAAGAAGTGGAGGTAGAATTAGAACCCAGGTAGTCTGGCTACAGATCTGTGCCCCCGGGACCGGGGTAGGAAGAGAATACTCAGCACACAGCAGGCTCTCAAGGAAGCTTATTGATGTTAAGGAGGAAGTAGGACGGGGAGGACAGTGAGGCAAGGAAGAAAGAATCACCGTCTGGGAAAGTAATGAGGAAGGGTGGGGGAACAGGTAACCCAAAGAAAATACAACGGCCTGCCAGGTGAGAGTGGAACCAAGAATATGAAAGGTCTTGGGGATGAGCTGTCCATAGGCCTGGAAGAACTGGACTCTGACCAAAGCCAGGCAGGAAGTACATACAAGACATGGCAGTGGAACTTCTTGGTGTTGGTGTCAACATTTGTAGTTGGAGGTCAGTGTGTACATATATAAGGGCATATTTAGTACATGTGGGTCTGAACTGGACCCTCTTGTAGGGGCAATCAAGGAAGGTTTCCAGGAACAGGTGACATATCTTTTAAAGCCACGGAATGTGCTTGGTGGAGAAGAAGGCAACCACAGGCCTGTCAAGGAAGGTGACCAGTCCTGAAGAGCTTGTGGGGGTGAGTGGATTGGAAGGGGTAAGCCAGGCCTGTAGTGGAGAGCTCTGAATGGCACACTAACTCATCTTCAACAGTGGCACCTGCTCAGAGTAATGCTGCAGAAAGAATAACTAGGCAGCAAGGGATGAAGGGCAATGATGAGGAAGGGGGCACTGAAAGCCAGCAGGAACACCCCAGGGGCCACCCACTGCCTGCATCTGTGCAAAGTCACCTCTACCACTCCCCTGGTCCCCTGACAGGCTGGCTACCTCTGGGGAAAGGAGGAGGGGACAGCGACAGAGTCATCAATCTCCTGGGTCTTCTGTACTTGGGAAGTGCCTGCTGCACCTGCTACAGCCTAAGTGGGAACTGGAGACAGAGGGTGGGTGGGAATGGCAGATAGTGGCTACTTTATGATTGGTTTTTGACCCACCGATTAAGAGAAATACAGAGATACCCAAAGAGAGATACACATAACGAGAAGAAGAAAATGAGAGGCCTCCAGGAGAGGGACTTGTCTTCCTGTTTGTCCGCTGGTATACCACAGGACCTCAGGAATCACTTGTTGAATTGAGAGACTCAGTGGAGATTCAGAAAGTGACCAATAACTGAGATGGACATAAAAGATGGAGAGAACCAAGGTTTTGGGTTGAGCTTGGTGGACCTCTCTTCCCTTGCTGCCATCTGTATTTGCTACCATTTCCATGCCCCTTAACAAAAAAGCAAGTCCTGAGCCTGCTCCCCTCCCTCAAGCCCAGAAAGTGATCAGATCTCAGAGAAAAACTTCAAAGGCCCAATCTCAGCTTCTTGGAATCTCTGGCATGGAGGATGAGGGGAGGGGTGGTCAGGAAGAATCCTAGGCCAGGACTTCGTTGCTGGATTTGGGGGAAAGACTGTGCTGTGGTTGCCAAGGGTGGGGATGGGGGTGAGAGATGTTCTCCATCCTCCCATGGGTCTCATGTTCCTTCCTAAATCCAGGCCTTGCTCAGAGGCAGCCTCTGTCACACAAATACATGCCTTATTATGAGGGGCAGAGGGTCATCTGTGGGTATGGGAACTCTTAAAGACAGAAACAGGCAAGGAGTTGGGAAGAAGACAGAGAGGGAGGACATGGAAGAAGGAAAAGAAGAAGAGAAGAGGAGAAAGAGGAGGTGAGATACAGTGTGAGAGGAAGAGAGGGAGGGTAGGGATGGAGACAGGGACAGAGAGAATTTTTCCCAGGTAAGAAAATTACATAATAGACATAAATATCTAACAAGCGATAAACATAAACATTAGGGTCACGGAGTTTGTCTTTCCAGCTGCCAGCTCTCCAGTTTATCTGGTTATCTCTGTCTATCTCTCCATCCAGCCAAGCATTCATCTATCCATGCATCCATTTCTTTTTGCTTTTTGTCTAGCCAGATATCTATATGTCCTACATTTGACAACCTGTCTTTCTCTACCTGCATATTTGTGTTTCTACCTGTTTCTTTTTAAAAAGATTTTTATTTATTTCTTGAGAGAGAGTGAGCGAGAGAGGGAACACAAGCAGGGGGAGAGGGAGAGGAAGAAGCAGGCTCCCACTGAGCAGGGATCCCTACATGGGGCTCAATCCCAGGACTTTGGGATCATGACCAGGGCTAAAGGCAGACACTTAACCACTGAGCCACCCAGGTGCCCCTTTCTACTTGTTTTTGATCTAAACATCTGACTGACTATCCATCCATCATATACCTGCCTGCCTATTAGTGATCTATTCATCCATATTCTAATTTTCAGACTCTCTCTCTCCTTCCGTCCCTCTCTCACACACGTCTGTTTGTGTATTTATCTGGCCATTATGTTTCTCTGTTCATCTACCTATTGGTATTTACATGAACATACTATCTGCCTCTTTGATGGTCTATCCAACCTGCTTGCCAAATTGTCTATTTATTTCCATTTATCTATTTGTACAACTTTTTGTCCATCTTATTCTCCCTCTCTCCTTCTCTCCCTCCCTCCTCTTCTGTCCTTCCTTCGATCCATCACCCCCCATCTATAGCTGTTCATTCAGTCATTCATTTGATAAATAAATATTTATTGAATACTTACTGTGTGCTTAGCTCTGTGCCAGTCTGGGGATATTAAAGGTGGGTAAGGAACTTGTGACCTGGAACTTACCATGGAGAGTGATGAGGAAACCAATTTCACCACACAGTAGGTGAGGGCTGATATGGTATTGTATATAGGTGGCCATGGGAACACTCAGAAGGAAAATTCAAATCAGACTGGGGCCAGAGAGGGTTTCCTGGAGGTTTCAGTAGTCTGTTTGTCTACATATGTCTCCATCTGCCAGTCCTTCCATTTATCCTCCATGGGTCAGTTCCTATTTCCATTTGTCTAATTCACCTCTGTCCATTTGTCTGTTTGCTTCATATTCATCGACAAATCATCTGCCTATTTCTTTGTCAGTTTGAAGAATCTGTTTATTGTTTGACTGCTGATCTATTGGTCATCTATCTGTGTGCGTCTTGCTGTCCGTTGGTTGGTCTCTCCACTCATGTAATCTCTTCAGTTCTCCATTATTTGTCTACTGATTTGTCAGTTGATTTGTGTAGCAATCAGGATACATTTGGCTGCAAGTAACAGAGGGCCCTACCAAAAGTGGCTCAGATGGTAAGAAAAATATTATCTTACATAACAAGAAGTTTGGGGCCAGGGGGATTCCTAAATTGATTAATGTGGCCCAGAGGCATCATTTAACACCCAAATTCTTTTCACATCTCTCCTCTGCCATTCTTTTCACGTCAGCTTTTGACTCAGGAGGAACCTCAAGGTTTTATAAAAGGCTGCAACAGCTCAGCATATTACATTTTTATATAGTGAAGTCCAAAATCTAGAAAGAGAAAAGGGGCACATAGCTCTTCCCTGGGCCCTTTTATGAGTATGAGATAGAATTTCTCCAAAGTCTCCTTAACAGACTTCTTCCCACATTTCAGTGTTAAGAATTATAACATGTCACTCCTAAATCAATCCCCAGCAAGTTGGATGGAATTACCATGACTTTCCTGGACCAACTAGGATTCACCTCTGGGATAAGGGAAGGGGCTCAACCCCTCCCCCACAAAGTACTTGGTGTCTAAATACCAAACAAAAGCATTGGTTCTATTAGTAAGGGAGGAAGATGGAATATGAGGCATGGCTATAGGCCCATTCTGGATGCTGAGCTATACATCCATCTTCTCTGTGCAATCAGCTATTCATCTGTCTATTGATTGGCCTGCCTGTCTGTTGGTCTGTCAGTCACTCCTAGAGACTGTCGGCCCACCTGGCTATTCACATCAGTCTGTGTGCCTACCTGTACATCTATTTATCTGTGTCTCCATTCGTCTTTTGGTTTGTCTATAAATAAATCTATTAATCAGTTTGTGTGTTTAGTCAGTATGTCTATCTATCTCTGTCCATCCATCCATCTTGAGTTTCTGCCCACTACTGCTCTTCTATCCCTCACCTGTCTCATATTTAACAAGTGGATAGCTCGTTTCCTTTTTTCACCACCGAATAGTCTAAAACTCTTGAAACTATCACTCTGGACAAAGCGCAGACCTCAGGACCCACATCTCCTAGCAAGAGAGATGGCAGCAGGGTAATATCACCATAAATATCATCCTACCACCCCATGGTACACCATCTCCCCTCTTTCCAGGTCCTGCCCAGAGGCTGGACTGTTCATGATCTCTACCAGTGGTAGGCAGGCCCTCCCTAAGCTACCTGAGTTCCCAGAACAATTTTGTTCATTCACCATTCTTGAATAGTATTTACTGATTACCTATTATTTGCCAAGCCCTCTCTTTAGTGATGGGATACAAGGGGGATACATAGTTCCTGCCTCTGCAGGGCTTATGACCTATCCGTAGACATGTCCACACAGCCACATTTATACACCATGAGAGATGCTCCCATGTGTGCACACACCGGTTCTCAAATACGTATTTACAGACATACACAGCCACACTCAGGCTCTTCCAGCCTCTGCAAACATTTGTTGAGCCTAATACATGTATGGCACTTTGGGGCGCCTGGGTGGCTCAGTAGATTAAGCCTCTGCTTTCGGCTCAGGTCATGATCCCAGGACCCTGGGATCGAGCCCCGCATCAGGCTCTCCGCTCAGCGGGGAGCCTGCTTCCTCCTCTTTCTCTATCGGCCTCTCTGCCTATGTCTGATCTCTCTGTCAAATAACTAAATTTTAAAAAAATCTAAAAAAAATACATGTATGGCACTTAAATTAGTGCTGTTCAAAAGCTTATCTTTCTTTTAAAAGCACAAACGTCCACATACTTACAGAGTTTACTACCCTGGAACCCCAAAAGCAGGGCACAGGCAAGTGGCAAAGGGATCTTATTTCTGATCCCATGTCCAGTTTGGACTCCCTGCATGACCTTGACTCATCAGTTTTGACCACATGGTATCCCCTTGTACAAAAGGGGCAATGTCTGGCCCAGGGATGTTCCACCCCTTCTCATTCTCTGAACTACTCTACTCACGCTCCTCTGTGGTGGAAAAGTCGCTTGCAATCTCTCACTGGAAACATGTCTCTGTCCTTCTTCCCCTCTCAGCCCGTCTGGCTTCCTGTCTACAGACGGTCCTCCTGACAATGCTCCTGCTTTTGTGTTTCCCTTTAGAATGTAACAGTGTCTAGGGTTGGGTCTCTGTCTTTGTGTGGCATTTGCATAGGACGGTGTTTGAGTTCATGTCTGAGTATACATTTGAGCTATTGTGTATTCCTATGTGTGTCTGCTGTGGGTCTCTGTGTGTTTTTATCAAAGTGTGTATATGTGTACACACACACACACACAGGCGCGCACTTGGCTCCCCTAATATGCTGAACGGACCATTACGCATCTTGCATGTGGGGCTGGGGGTGGCTGGGGAGGAGGGGGACAGAGGGAGGCAGCAGGATTCTGTAAGAACATTAAATCCCAAATAAAGTAGAAAATATTTTTTAAAATTACCGACTTCCCGTTTTCTCCGAAATGGAGTGAAACGAGGCTGGTCCCGAGGCGGGGGCTCCGCGGGGCCAGCCACTGGAAAGGGGCAGCGCTTTATTTTTTATTTTTGTAATAAGAGGAACTGAATTAGAAAAAACGGGGAAGGAAGAGCAGAGTCAGATTGTTAAAGGATTCAATGAGCTGTGGCCAATGTATTCGAAAGGTGCTTAAGGCAGCAGAGCCGCTCACCAAACACACACTCGCACGCGCAGATACACACACACATACACACGCACACACACACACCAAGGCACCACATCCTGCCATCACACTCACACGACCAAGACAAAGGCACATTCAAGCACATTCGCACTGGGACACACACCCAGAGACACACACAGGGCACATGGACACACTAAAGCCACCCCAACCCCCCCCCCCCAGCCAGCATGCTCTCCATGTCTATCTCAGGGGCCAGGGCAACTCAGATGTATCCAAGACACAAAATCAGCTGTGGCAAACAGACCCACACAATGACACAGACACCCACAGACACACACAGACACACTCAGAGTCACACAAAGACACCCACCCTCACTGCTCTTGGATCGTACAGATGTTTTCATACATTTCACTACGACGACCATGTACACATCTAACACCTATATACTCACTCACTCCTGCAACAAACTCATCACAAACAGAGTTCACGCTCACTAACGTTCTGTTCTCTCACCCAGACACCCGCTGTGACTGATAGGCACAGACATCCAGGGCCCCAGACACACCCACACCATCACACACAGTCACCCAACACGCCCCACATGCAGTTATTAACAATGATACTGCACGTTTATAAAGAGATTTACAGTTGACCATTTATTTCAGTCTATTTAAGCCCCCACGATCATCCTGTGGAACAGGTCCCCTCATCCTCACTTCGGAGTTGACGCAGCCAAGCTCAGGAAGGGTGAATGAGCTGCCCAGAGCCACGCACCGGCAACAGGCCAACGCCAGGAAGCAAGCCTCCTATTTTAAGATTCGAATTCCCACATGCAGCGAGCTGAACACACACACACACACACACGCACACGGTCCTGCTCACTCTCTCATGACCCCAGCCTCATGTTCATCTGTTGACGCAGGTTCACAGTCACACCCGGACAGTCACCTGCATGCGGGCGCACAGTCTCAGCCACCCCCTTCTGCTCCCTTTCAGTTTTCTGTTTCTCCAGTTACTTCCCATCCTGCCTCCCTGGAGAGCTGGAGCTAAGGCGGCAGACAGGACGGAGGAGGCTGGGACTCTTGCTCTCAGTTACCCCTAGAACCACATTCCTCCCACCCGGGCTCCTGGTTGCCCCAGCCCCTCCTTCAGGGCCTGGGAAAGGTGAGCTCCAGCTTCCCTCACCCCACTCCTCCCACACATTCTAACCAAGGGGACATTAAAAAGTGCTGACAGGGCAGGGGAGAGGCCACCTGCCTGCCTGCCAGTTGGGCCACTTTCATCTCAGCCGCCTCCTGCCAAAGCCGCCTGCCCTGGCCTGCCCTCTCCCAGGTCCCACTTTATTAATCCGGCCCCGTCTGGCCAGCCAGGCCTGCCTACAGGCCCTCACCTCCCCTTTGCCTCCAGCGCCAGCGGGGGAGGCTCCACTCCCTGCACTGATCCCTCCAGGGGCTGTGGAGAGCGCCTCCACAGGAAGTCCCAGGAAGCTCTTTCTCTGCTGGATTTACTGCAGGAGATAAGGTCTCCCGCCCCTGCTGGGACACACAGACACCACAGCCCTACAGTCACATGACTGGACAACACACACAGCCCACCTTAGCCACACCTGCTGTTGTTTTTACATGAAGTTAGACAGAACACCCCCAATGACAGGCATACATGATGGCACCTAGAGGAGCCTGACACAGTTATCCACAGTGGCCACCATTCAGAGCCCACGGTTAACACATTTACACACAAGCACTCGCCTATGACACAATGCACCAACATCACAACACACTGTCACCCATCATGGTGACTTGCACATCGTGGTAACTGAACAGTAGCCCGCTCACTGCAGCACTTAATAACTTCATATTTATTGAATGAATGATACAGTCGCAACACACTCACACACCAAACACACACACATATATCTCAGAGCCTAAATGCATATGCCACAAAGAGTGGCAACCAGACCTGCAGAGAGCACCCCAAGCAGTGTGTGACAGAAGTCAGAAAAGGAGATGGCAAATGAAATGAAAGGAACTCAGCTGAGACAGGGTTGGGGACAGGGCATTCAGGTACCTTCTACAACTGGAGACATCTCTTCAAAACACAAATCTAATCCTCGGATGGAGCCCCAGCACTCTTTAACAGCCTGTGTGGCCCTGTGGGGTGCACGCCACAGCCCCTGCCTGGCTGTGCTCTGGCTTCCTGCTCTCCAGCCTCTCTAGCCTGGCACGTTCCATCCACCTTGCTTGCTCGCACTTGCCACGGGGCTTTGCATATGCCGCTCCTTCCACCTGCAACACTTCTGTCCTCTCTCCTCCTCTATTGACCTTTAGGTCTGGGCTCTAGGTCACTTCCTAACTAGGTTAAATCCCTCATGCTACAGATGGAATGTTTGTGTCCCTCTCAAATTCATATGTAGAAACCTAATCCCCAGTGTGATGGTAGTGTTTGGGCTGGGGCCTTTGGGAAGTGATTAGGTCATGAGGGTAGAGCCCTCCTCAGTGGGATTAGTACCCTTATAAAACGGACTTCAGAGAGCTCCCTCACTCCTTCCACCCAGTGAGGACACTGAGAGGATGGTCCTCTGTAACCCAGGAAGTGTGTCCTCATCATACACCAAGTTTGTCAGTGCCTTGATCTTAGATTTTCTAGCCTCCAGAACTGTGAGAAATTAATTTCTGTTGTTTCTAAGTCACTCAGTCTATGGTATTTCTGTTCCAGCAGCGCAACTGGCCTGATATCCACTTGTAACTCCTTACCACACCATGCTCCCCTTCATGGTACTGGCCACAGATGTAGTTTTTCTGCCCCCACCACTAGACTGAAAGCCCCATGAGGGCAGACAGTGGCTGCTTTTGCTTCCACTAACTCCCAGGATTGGTACCTAATAGTGCTGGGTGCCTACTGTGTACTCAATGCATAGCAGGTGCTCAGTAATAGCCGCTAAGTAAATGAATGACAAACACAAAGCACATGAAAGAACACTAGAGGGATAGCTCAGCTAGAAGTTATTAATTCCTAGAATGCTAGGACTGGGAGTGATCCTAGGAAATCCTGAGTTTTTGCTTTTGCTGTGTGACCTTAGGCAAGTCCCTTCATCTCAGTTTTTTCACCTATAAATAAAGGCGTCAGACATTCAAAATATGCACCGTGGGGCTCTAAGGGTCCTCAGAAGCATCCAAGGCTGCTATGGGCAAAGACTGGAGCAAGGGTAAGGAAGCTTGCTGATAAAAGCCACTTCTACTTTTAGCTCTCTCTCTCTCTGTGTGTGTGTGTGTATGCATGTTTGTGTTTTCAGAATTGAACAGAAGATTCTAAAGTTTAAAATATTCCTTGAAATCTCTGGACTAGGTGGTCTCTACTTCCCTTCCAGAATATTACAATGCAACAGAAGCAAAATGGTTCCAAACCAGTAAGATAACAGAGCACGTACTGCTTTTTATCTGCCAAGTTCTCTAAGCGGACGCCCCCACCTTATGCAAAATCAACAGAGGAAAGGAGCAGTAAGAAGTGACTGAGCCCAACTGGAGAAGGAGTCCTAGAGGAGAGGAGTTTTTTCAACATCTTGGGCTGATTCCTAACTCTGGTGACAGACTCGAAGAGATCAGGGAGCTGATGGGGAAGGGATCGGGCATCATTTCCCAGGAGGAATGGTGATCAAAGTGATGGCCAAAAAAGGGCAAGTCTGGCCTGAATGGGAGTAGCAAAAGACTATGGGGGGAGGGAGAGAAGGGCACAGGGCGGTCCACAAGCTTCCTGAAGTTCATGTACAGTGAGGATGTCAAACAGGAAGAAACTCTATGGTCAGATCACCTCACAGGAGTGAATTTTATCCTGGGAAGGGAAGGATGAGGCGCAGGAATCAAGAGTCTGGAGGGCAGAGTAGGAAAGCCAGATAAATCAGAATAGTTATAGAACACAGGCTATCTGTTCTTTTTTGGAAGAGCAGAGGAAATAGCCTAAACTGGGGGTTAAGTATTCATTTGTTTAAACCTCATAAACTTACCCCACTTTTCAGATGACAAAAGTGAGGGGGAAATTAAGTAATTCACTCAAGGTCACCCACCTGTTAAGTAGCTAATAGAAAGAAACAGCAAAAAACACAAACTTTGGAGTCAGAAAAGCCTTTCAAATACAAATTCTGCCACCAACTTGCTATGAGACCTTGGCCAAGGTACTCTCCCTCTCTGAACTTCAATTTCCTCATTTGTGAAATAGTATTCATGGCAGGAGGGAGGGGATGGCTCTTGTGAGGATTAAATTTGTTAATATAGACAGTGTCTGGCACAAAGCAATGCTCCCTCTCTGCACCCCCTCATGGTCTCTCCACTCAGCGCCCACCTCAGATACCTCAAAACGGTTAACAACAATAGTTCCTCACATTTGAATCTAGACTCGACCCCCCAACTGCATGGCTGCCCACACTGTTCCATCAAGCCCTCACAGGTTGGGCTCTGAGAGTTGTGCCTTTCCCCTCAGCAAGGCCCCTCACTGCCCTCATTATGTCCTGGTCTCTAGGCTCCTGACACTGCTGTAACCTGGTCATACTGTGGCTCGTTTGCTCCATCCTGCTCCCAGAGGCACGGCATCAGACCTGGCCCCACCGGACAACACGTCAAACATTCAACTGTTCCTTTGATTCCACTGTGGCCTTCCTCTATGTTCCTACAGACCAGCCCCACCCCAGCCACCTTTACTTGAAGAACCTGACCTCAATCATGACTCCTGTTTTTAGATCAAAGCCTGGGTCCAACTGGAGTCTCTCACTTCACCCTTTTCTCCCCCATCTGAGACTCTGACGTTTTCTAGGCTGTTTCCATTGTTCTTCCTTCTCTCTTCTAGAACTTGTTTCTTCCCAGTGTCTAGTCCTTCTGGTGACATCAATCTCTTCCCCTCTAATGGCTCCTTCTCCTGTCTTCTGACCACAAATTTGCTTCTCTACCTCTGGCTAACAAAGCTTTGTGCAGCTTTTCAAAAATTGGGCCTGTGGCCAGCCCTCCATGTATTAATTCCCAAATAACTGTAGTTGTCTATACTTGCTGCTCCTATCTCTTCTCCAACTCTTTAACCCTCACCATTCTGACTTCTTAATCACAGAATCTGATGACCTTCCTTTCTCACTCCCACCCCCTACACCAAATTCTTGAGTTCAAGCTTGTGACCACCCCTTTTGTGTCCTCCCCCCACCTTAATGACCCCCTCTCTTTTGGCTCTATTCCTGATGCCCTATGAAGTGCTTCTTTGGTACGTTCACAACTGCCCCTTTACCTCTCTTCTCTTCTCACACTGTCTCCTTGGCTGCTCTCATTTGCTTTTCTTTTTTTTTTTTTTTTAAAGATTTTATTTTATTTATTTGACAGACAAAGATCACAAGTAGGCAGAGAGAGAGGAAGAAGCAGGGTCCCTGCTGAGCAGAGAGCCCAATGCGGGGCTCAATCCCAGGACCCCGGGATCATGACCTGAGCCGAAAGCAGAGGCTTTAACCCACTGAACCACCCAGGCGCCCCTCTCATTTGCTTTTCTAGCCTCAATCCTCAGTGTCCCCACTATGAGCCCAAGCTGGCCTCCAGCCTCATAATACCTCCTACTGCAGCCACACCTTTCTGCCCTTCGCTCTCACTCTGCCAGCAGAGGTCCCCACCCACCCTCTATAATCAAACCTTTGTCCCCCCCCAAACCTCAGATTGTTCCAGGCCTCTGAGGCTTGCTCCCCTGTACCAGACCAATATGCCCCACCCTCTCATCCAGCATTTTTTATTTCATTTTTCATAAAATCATTGAAAAAAAAAACAACTAAAAACAAACCCTATCCATTTTAAGGTACAGGTCTAGGTGTCCCCTTTGAGGCAGCCTTCTTTATAGCTATTCATTCACCCAGCAGAACCCGCAACCCTACTCTACTGAGTGTCCCTGTTTGCTAGGTAATGGGTGACACTTGTTGCCCACCCCAGGCTCTAGGGTCCCCAAAAGCCTGGAAAGTAAGTGTCCACACAAGGTGTCTTTCCCCCAGGACCAAGTGGAGGGAGACTGCATGAGATGGTATTTAAGCTCTTCCAGCTCCAGTGTTCAAGGCTTTGAAATTTGAGGATTCTTTCTAGAATGTTCCTGTGAGAAGGTCTTCAGAGCTTCCGGAAGGTGTTTTCAGTTGGCAGACATCCACATGCTCATGAGCAGCTGACAAGAGTGCCCCCTTTTGGGGAACGGAGCCCCATGAGAAATCAGGCAGGTCAAATGTTCCTGTGTGTGTGTGGAGGTAGAGAAGAGTGTGTCCTGGAGACTGACTCCTCTCAAGTCAATCATGAAACCCAGGAAGGGTCTTTTCGAAAACCTCATTACATAAGCTAACCTCCTATACACACGTGAGCGTGTGCGTGCGCACACACACACACACACGCACACACATACACACCCCTATGCCCTCTTGGGGCAGGAAAGTTCCCCCAGAAGCTCTTAAGGAGCATCCTCCTCCCCTCTTATTAAAAAGAAAGAAAGAAAGAAAGAAAAAGAATAGAAGCCTGGGTTCAATGCCGCATCACAAATCACAAATCACGGCTGCCCCCATCGCTATGTCTTCTTGGCCCAGTGATGATATAACAAACCTCCATCTCCAGTCCCCTAAGAAAATGCAAATGTTCCCTACGGCATCCTCTTAGCTCCCTCCTCTCCAGTGCACTCTGACCCCCATTCCCTTCAACAATATGTTATACCCAACACTCCAATACAGCAACACACCCTAACACCCCACCAAGTGTCCCCCAGTGCTGGTGCCAGTACTCCCCAGTCCTCAATGGCCCTCAGTATATCCAATCTTGTCAGGTCTCAAACATCCATTCTGAGCTTTAGTATCATGTCCCCATCTCCAGACCTACCTTCCTTCTTCATCAAGGCTACAGTCACCTGGAGAGTAAGCTGATACACTTGTTAGCCCAGCCCCATGATCCCCGCGGTCTCTCCCACAGGCTCTGAGAAAGAACTAATGCATACTAAACTAGGTCACCTTGCATGTCCTAGGTCAGTTTATCAAAATGTGGTCAGAGAACCATGGACATCAGAATCACCTGGGGAGCTGGTTAGACAGACATGTTCCTGGGCTCCATCCAGAACTATTAAATGACTGGTGGTGGGGCCAGAAATTGTGTTTTCAACAAGCTCCTCTGGTGATTCTTACACCAGTTTGGAATCACTGCCCTAGATGCCTGACTCATTCAATCCTAACAACTCCATGAACTTGGCAGTGTTATTCTACTTCAGTTAAGGAACCCAAGACATACAGAACTTAGGTAAATTGGTGGCAGTAATACAGCCAGTCACTGTAAGGGGGTTCAGGTTCATTCCTCACCCCACAGCGATGGAGCTCTTGGTGCCCCAGAATTCCTCTTGCCATAGGAGTAGCCCTCTGTACCGCAGGCTCCACGCTAGGGCAGACAAGAGGCATGTGTAGAGTGGCTCAGGTCGGAATACATGGTCCTAATGGAGTCACATCTGGATCCACGTGTGCCTGTGCCGTGGGCGAGCTTTTCCACACCTCAGTTTTTTTTGTTTTGTTTTGTTTTGTTTTGTTTTACCTCAGTTGTTTCCTTGCCACACAGAAGTCCCTAGTCAAGAGCGACTAAGTGGAGCGGCCCCTCGGGCTCCCCATAGCGGGGAGTGCGGGAAGTGCAGCAGCAGCCTGGCTGCCCACTCCGCATCCACCATTGGCTCAGCATCCGTGTGGAGCGAGGGCGCCACGGTGTGACCAAAGTGGGGACTGCAGATCCCGGGGGAGGGTGGAGAAGGACGGAAAGGTGTTCAGAGGCACAGATTTGCAGGTTACTTCACACTTTACTAACCCGTTCTCTTTACTTTCCCACTGATCCCCATTCTGGACTCCTCCTAAGTAACCCTCAGTCATCTGACTTCGGAAAGGCCTGGGATGAGACTCACAGGCCAATGCTTCCAGGTATCCCATGGAAGTGGAAAAAACCAGACCCCACCCCCCACTTTTCACCCCACCTCCAGAAGTACTCCAGATTCAACTGTTTGCTGGGGTCAGATCATACATCCCTGCCCTTCATCCCAGAACCACGGCACCACAGTTTCTACCAAGTTTCTGGCAGTACTCAGGCCCATTGCCACGCTGGCTGCTTGTCAAAATGTTCCTATTTGTCAATGACCTTTAAAAAAAGAACCTCAGAGTTGGACAGAGTATTCCAGAGGTGGCCTGACAATCTGAGAAAGCAGCAGGGTAATGGCCTCCCTTGATCTGGCTGCTCCTTTTTGGTTAATGCAATTCGTGATTGTATTAGAGGTTTCAGCAGTCACATCACATGGTTGACTCATATTGAGCTTGCAGTCAACTAAACCCCCCAGGTCTTTTCTTCATGAACTGCTGTCAAGCTGGGCCCGCCCCCCGCCCGGTACTTATGTCATTGATTTTGTTTTAACCTAAGTGCAGGGCTCTACATTTATCCCTGTTAAATTTAATCTTGTTGGTTCCAGCCCAGTGTTCCAGCCTGTTGAAATCATTTTGAATCCTGACTCTTTCATGCAAAGTATTAGCTGCCCCTCCTAGCTCTATCACCTGCAAACTTGATGAGCCTGCTGCCTTGGTCAGTTGTCAATAAAAATGTCAGACAGGACACAGGCCCAGATTGAGCCCTACAGCATTCTGCTGGAGACTTCCCTCTGGTCTAGGATGACATGGATCCATAAATCAACCCTCGCTGGGTCTGGCTCTTCACCAAGCAACATGACCATTTGGTTCAGATGTTTCTACTACACCTACAGATATTGTGAGCGTCTCGCCCCAGGCCATAACCCCAACATCATGACCAGGCCCCTCTTTCCAAAGTATATAGTGTCATTTATTTAACTAGAACGGTCGGGGATTACAGACTACCGGTGGTGCTCCCTCCTGCATGTCTTGCCTCTGTGGATATTTCTGAGCTTTAGAATCCCCGAGTATAAGCAACTACTGCCATTTCCTAGCTTATCATCCTGTGTCTTGTATGAGACCTTATTCTCACATTTAAATTCTTACTGTCTTCTCCTCTGCCTTCAAGTACGTGCAGTGATTTCCCTCCCCTAAAGAGCCTTCTACTAGCTGCCTCTCTAAACTGTGGTTGGCCTCTGCCTCCTTCTCTGGAAAACCCAAACACTTCCAACCTCATCTCCCATGTTTCCTGAACCCTCAGCAATCTTCCACCCCCCAGCTGTGTAACCACACTGCCCAGACAGTGAGCAGTGATGGTGGAGATGGGGTCAGGGTTTGGGAGTCTTGAGTCAGAAGATCCACAACCAGGCCAGAGATATCAGGTAGTATAAGCTAAAACAGAGAGCCTGGTGATCCTCGTGCAACAGAGTGAGGCCGTGGTCAAATTACAAAGGTAACCATCAGAAGTGCATAGGAACTGAGACACGAGGGGAGAGCCTAGGCAAACTGTCGGGGCAAGAAAAGACCTGGAGCTGCTCTGGTCACAGAAAAAAGCAGCAAACACAGGGAAGTCTGAACCCGGGAAGTTCTTACATACTCCCTATAGGGGTTGAAAACCCAGTCCTGGGGCCAAGTCAGATGGGCAGACAGTGGAGTTGGGAGTGCAGACACTAAGGACAGAGAGAAGGGTGGGGCCTACATTTTCCCTGAGCCCTTACCCCAGACTATGCATCAGCTGTTAGGAACCTCAGAACCTCTAGTTCAGGGGTCACACAACTCAAAAATCTATGTGGGCACAGAAATTAAACCAGGAATAAGGTACCAAAATGAGAAGCAGTGACTATAGCAAACTGGAAGGAACACCCCCCTCCATCCCCCAATGGGGGGGTAGGTGCTGCTACTCAGCTCTAGCCAACTGTTGTCATATAGAAAATGTAATTTTATTGTCCGATCTTTTGATTTTCCAGAGAAGCCAAAATCTGGCTTTTTAGATCGGAGTTTATCTTAAATGCTGCGAAACAATTTTAAAAGCTTTCAAAAAACATGTCTGTAGCTCTGATTTGACTCATGCTGGCCATTTTAACTGCTGCCAGTTGCGTGGTACTTGGAGACTAAAAACTTGGTTTTGTGATAATACTACAGTCCCTAAGTTTTTTGATACCCACAAGGGTGACTTTTGTGTACAGAAATAATTAACCAGAGATTACTTTAAAAAGCTATATTCAGTTTTCAAAGTTACATACTCAAAATCCCAATTCTTGTCTAAGCTTTTAAGTTCAGCTTACAAACCTTATTATTTTGCTTATAAAACAAAGGGGTATGATTTCATGGAAGATTATGTATTTGATTTCCTCAAGTATTTCATTTATTTGACTGAAGTAAACCTTCCGAAGTACTTAACTGTTATATCGCCAATAAATTAAGTTTATAAAAAGAGCAAATCTTAAATCATTTAAAATGCTCCAAAACTGTACACTCGGGAAGATTTCAATGTAAAATTCAAGTCTAAATAAATTACTCAACACTCTTTAGTTCGTATTACAAAGTAAACCTATTAAACCGAGGCAAACTCTCTTCCACGTGTCAAGGACTGAAAATACAAACGGCATAGGTTCCTTACAGCAAATGCAGTAATGCTGTGGCTCTCATGTTCTTAAATACGTCTGTTCTTCATTCTAAGTCCTCCAGCATGAAAAGATACAGACCTATCAAGGAAGAAACTGATGCTGCCCTGAAGAGTTTCAAGGTTGCCTTCTCAGATGGCTGAAGGTGTGAAACAACTGGAAACATTGGTTGGACCAGGGACTGGATTCTGAGGGACAGAGAAGGTGCTACTTGCAGCCTCTGAAAGCCTTACACTTACTTACAGAGGTGGTTACCCAGCTCAGATTCCAGGAGTCTATGCTCTTCAGGACCTAACTACATTTTCTTATAGAAGTCTAGAACCCCAACTGGACTACCATATGCCCTCATTGGGTGATGCAAATCCTTGGCTCTGAAAACACTTAGAAAGTTTTTCCATCTTGGCGTATCTGGCTGGCTCAGCTGGTAGAGCATGTGACTCTTGTTCTCAGGGTCGTTGAGTATGAGCCCATGCTGGGCATAAAGATTACTTAAAAAAAAAACAACAAAAAAAGTCTTTCCATCTTGAGGATTCCTGTTTTCTTTTTATATTCTTTCTTTCTGGGAAGATCGCAACCCTTACAGGTATTAAAATGATAGCTGGCAAAATACAAGACTTCTTCACAACTTTGACGTTAATCACAATTCCCAAGGTGTTCCTGGTAGAACTCTGGTCTTCGGGCACTTAGTTCACTGTCTGTCCTCCACTCCATACTCTACTCCAAACCCCTTGCTCAACTGGCTTTCCCTCTAGCACTGAGCACCTACCACCTTTCTTGAAATTCTCACCTCTCAATATCACCCTTTGTTCATTCACCTGCCCCTATGCTGACCAGATAACCAGAGTATCCGTACTCCAACCCCCCCCCCAATATTATGGAGTCCTGGCTCCTTCACCTCAAATCTCCCCTACTCACACTCACACTTCTTTAAGGCAACCAATCTCACCCTAGAAAAGAAGGAGAAGATCAGATATTACTTGTTGATACTAAGGCATGGATAACCGAGACCTTTTATGCTGGGTAAATGGATGCTTCCTAAGGGGAAAACAAATGAAAGAAAGAAAGGGAATGAACATTTCCTGGGCACTGACTAGGTAGGCACTGGGCACTGAGCTGTTTCACTTGAGGTGTCTCCTTTATTCCCAATGACCACATGAAGGGGACTATTAAGAAACCAAAGCTGAGATACCGGAAGTGATCTGACCAACTCAATTCTGGGAATGGTGAAAATAAGATTTAAACGCAGTCCATGCAACTCCAAAACTTGTCCTTTCTCACCACACTGCTCTTCCTTCTTGAGTCAAAATCCTTCCTAGTCAAATGGTGGCAGACTAAAAGAATGCCATCTTACCATTTCTGCTGCAGTGGGGGGGCGGGGGGGGGAATCTGGAACTCTTAAATTCTGTAACCCATCCACTCTGGAGAAGCTCTCCTAAACCGCAACGAACACACAGTGCTTGGTTTAGACAGCACTTTCACATGTATTGTCCCATCTATTCTGTAAGCGAGGTAGCAGCAGTTACTAGCCGGTTTTAAAGGTGAGGGGACTGAAGCTTAGAGACAATCAAGTTCAAAGTCGCCCAGTCTCTGAAAAGTACACCTAAGATTCACACGTTGGTTCACTATCCCTGAAACTTGTGTTCTTTCTACTTAGCCAGTGTCCTCCACAGACACTCTCCTGCTCCATTTCCTTTATTCCTCTGGGGATTACGTGGTAAATTCGAGTCTAGCTCTTTGCTTGTGTTCCTCAAGACCCCATCCTGGCAAAACAATCTCTGTCCCCAGCCCTGCCTTTCACAGACATTCGCGCTCTTACAAAGCCTTATGACCTTTTCCATTTTGCTCCCCCACCAAGCCATGTCTTCTGAGATTCTGCTTTGAGCACTGTATCCTGAGAAAGTAGGATCCAAAAAGCCCTGCTGTCACAGTTTCCTTCTCTCCAAGCACTAATCCTTCTCTTCGAGCACTAACTGAACACTGTTCACAGACACACGGGTCTTCATAATAAACTATCTCTTAAGCACCCACACTGAACTGAGTATTTCTGGAACATTTCCACATACACTGAAAACAATAATGCAAGCCATGTGCTATTTCCCACCTATTTCCCACAGGTGAAGTGGCCAAGACCAAGAGCTCTCCCATCCGCCCCCAAGAGCTCTTAAACTCACCTAAGTATAGAGTTAGGAAGCAGCAAATAGGGATTTCAAACCCAGGAGGCAAATCGAATGCCTCTACTCCTATCAAGACATCACACAAACTCTTGTGAAAACAATGACCACAGTGACAGTAAAGTGCGTAGGATTTTGCTCAAACAATGTAGTCAAAAACTCACTATTTGAAAACTCAGAAGGAACCTTCTTAAGCCCAAGGTTTTGCTGCCTCTGGACTAGCATGGTGACCTCTGCACCAAGCTCCATCTCTCCCGCATTTCCAGCCTGCACACACCTTCAGTGACTCCCACTCCCTCAGAAGCAGTTCTGAGGTTTTCTACTGTCACTGACATTGTGTTTTGGGTATTTTTAATATTACAGAAAAGAGATTTTGGAAGAACATTCCCCAGTGATAGTAGTGTGAGAGGGTCCTTGCGAATCAGGTCACTGAGAAGGGGTAGGGACAGGAATGAGCAAGAGAGTTTATGCTCATACCTCTGCCCTGCTCACAAGTCAACGACTAGACTTGCCCTGAGACCAGAAGCAGGACCTTCACTGGAAAGTTAGATGGGGAAGAGAGGTGAGAGCCTTGAAAGACAGAAGGGCTGGGCCTTGCTTTGGAACTGTCTCTCTGCTAAGACTTTCTTTACAAACCTTATTTCACACAGCCCTGACATGGTAGGCAATGTTGTCCCCATACAAATGGAGTTACAAGCAGTCTGTCATTTGCCCTAGGTCATACAGAATAACAGATTTAGGATTCAAAGCCAGGTATGCAAAGCCCTCATTCTCAACCACTACCCTATGTTGCACTGTACACTATATACTAGAAAGATAATAAAAACCTAGCCCAAATATAGCTTAGATTTTGGGTTAAGGAGCAGAGCTTCCCTTAAGGGCAGAACTGACCTCAATGACCGAGTAGGTTTTAAGCAAACTGAATACAACACAGCAACGTTTTCTGGGCCCAAGGAGAAGTCTTCCAAGGCCCACAGCCAAAGAAATCTAGAAGCAATGAGGTGAATGAATACAAGGGGACTACGGGATGGCCTACAGTCCAGAAATGACTTGGCATAAGCTAGAGAGGAGTTGTCTTCACCCATGAGGCTGAGGACCAAGGTTGGAGGAAAGAGGCTGTACATGGCTACAGAGGGGCTTGGCTCAGCTCACTGTGAGGAGGAGGGGAGTGGGTGGGGGGGTAGAAGAGGCTGAGAATTCCAGGCAGCCAGAATATACCTCAGGGTGATGTCTGAGTGACTATATTCAGAAATCTCTTCCAAGTAGGGTGGCAGAGTGGCTCCAGGGGCCAGAATGCAGACAGACCTCTGAGAAAGAGGACAGGAGAAAGGCTACAAAGGAGCGAGTCCAATCCTTCTGCACTCCAGGACAAACCTGGCCCAGCAACCAAACCAGAATGGTTTCCAAAGATTTCTATGGCTAACCAAAGGGTTTTCTTCCTTTGGGGTCCATCACCCAATTCCTTCCTAGGAATTATTAACAGAACGCTTAAACACAGAGGAGCACAGTGTTTGGGAACTGGGAAATACGCCAGAGGAGAAATGTATGCTCTTCACTACTCCCCAGTCCCCAGTTATCTTCCAGATACCAGCTTATCAATACCCTTCTGCCCTAGAACTTCTTAACACACATACAATTTGAATACACTGAAGCTCACAGAATAAAACTGAACGAACAGGGCCCCATTTGACTGCGTTGGTATCTAATGATGTGAAGTTGGCATAGCTTCTCCAGGGGTGATGGAAACCCATTCAGCTGCCCTCACCTCTCCAATGGTGTAAGGAGAGCTTACGCCCGATGGCTTCTCACCCTCACCCTGGGACTGTCGTGGAGAGTGGTCATGTCTGACTGACCCAGGCAGAAGGTATCAGACAACTCCCTGTTTCCCTCCCTCTAGGACAGGTTTGGGTACCAGGGCCCTTTTGTCTGCCCAACTCAGTATGGGCATCTCCAGGGCATTTTCCTTGTTTTTCTCTATGGTTTTCTTTTCTTTTCTTTTTTTTTTTTTTAAAGATTTTATTTATTTATTTGACAGAAAGAGATCACAAGCAGGCCGAGAGGCAGGCAGAGAGAGAGAGAGGAGGAAGCAGGCTTCCCGCCGAGCAGAGAGCCTGATGTGGGGCTCGATCCCAGTACTCTGGGATCATGACCCTATGATTTTCTTTAGAGAAAAGAAATCACTGGACATCTATCTGCTCACAAATCACTGAAATCAAGTTTCTGAAAAAGCCACATCATAAACCACCACCACCACCACCACTACAGCCATTTAGTAAGTGCTTGCCAGGCACCTTGCTCAAGCTTTACATTGTTTCAGTTATCTGACAACACTGAGGTAGGTATTTTCAACACTACCCCCCACCTCAATAAGTAGCATTAGAGTTGAGGAATCAGGCTCAGAAAGGAGAAATCAATCAACAAGGTCAAACCAGCTGGTAAGTAGCAAAGCTACAAAAGTGAACCAAAGACATCAGACTCCAAAATCCATTCTTTAAAACACTATGCTAGATTGCTTCTCATTGAAGTTAAAGGGCATATATTCCTTCCCCAAACACTATCTGAAACCCAGACTTCAGGTGGGGAAAAAGGCGAGGCCTCATTTTTTCACTTCTTTAATCAGTTTTTATACTTAAACACTTGGAGGAATGAAGACAGCCCGGGTAAGCTGCCCAACGAGTCCCTCTCACCTGCTACCCCAGCTTCCATGGCTTTCTCATCTAAGACCTCCGATCCTTACATAAAACTACCAATACGCTGTTTCCCTTCTAGCTAACACTGGAATGCAGAGGTCACCAAACTTGGTGACTTGAGGCATGGCCAAAGACACCCAAGAGAAGCTAGGAGACATTCACAAGATGCCCACCATGCCTGAACTGCTTGCTGGGCCATAGGCACACAGGATGCATTCAGGGGGAAGCACAAAACTGCTTGTTCCATCCTGGCTTGCCAGGCCTGGCCCCATCCTGGGATTCTCCTACCCAGTTCCTCCTCACTGGCTCTCCACTGTCCAAGACTTTAGGTACCCTCCCCTCGCCCACCTCTGGAGGCCCCAAGGCCCATTGGTCCCTGGGCCTCAAGGCTGCCAGTGTCTCATCCCCCAGAAGCGTGCCAAAAGCACTCAGCTTGGCTCCACTGAGGATCCTAAGACCGATGATGATTAAACAGAGACGGCTGAAGACTTGCAGAAGGGCCACCAGAGTTAGAAAAGCGAAGCAGGCTGCACAGAATTAACAAAGGAACACTAAGAGGGCAGAGCAGACACAGAATAAATGGATTAACCACAGGTCGAAAAAGGATGATAACACAAAGATGCTCTAGGGGGAGAGATCCTAGAGAAAGTCTATCCAAACACCTGCAGCCATGGGGCTTCTGAAGAAAGCGCAATCATTTAGGGAAAAGGCACTTGCCTGAGAGAGACTGGACAGAAGGAAGTTGAGTGAGAGAGCGAGAAACAGGGGGAGCCCTGAAAAAGGAAGATGGAATAGCTCTTCAATGCAGGAAGCTTGAGAGGACACCAGAAGTTGGCATGGACCGGACGATAAGCACTGCAGGTTCCAGAGGACGATGAGAACAGGGCTGAAAGGTCAGAGCTTCTGGAACCCCAAGAAGCCACTTCCAGATGCATCCCAGCATCCAACCTGTTTGGGTAAAACTAGTCACTGAGGGCTATTCCCTGTCACCCTACTAAACTCTGCACCCAATCTGAAAGGGTAAAAGCCTCAGAGGTAGGGAGTTTACCATGGGAGAAAAACAGTCCTATCTCTGGAAGTTCACGTTCTGATACCCTAAGGAACCTACCACACACAAATCATGAAACTGAGGAACAAATACCACCAACTAGTGCAAATTAATATAGTTCTTGAAGTGTGAAGACAGAAGAATGCATAATGATGTGCCACAGAGACCCGGGAAAATCCAAGTTGGGACTCTCCACACCTTAAGACTCAGCCCACTTGAAGTTTTCTCATCAGCTGTTCACATGCCCAGATGGGGTCCTCAGTGCCCCTTAGTAGCTCCTGCACTGCGGCTGCAATGACTGGGGAAAACCAGCATTGCTGGGAGGCCTGGAAGGAAGAGTCCCTCCCAGGAGAGCCCAGGAACTCAGAGGATCCTGGGGGCAGAGCTTGCTCTCTACTGCTCTTCCTCCTCTCAACAATCTCTCATCTTTTCCTCACAAGGTTCAAGATTCATGGCTTCACAACCTCTATTTTGTGTGGTTCCTCTTCAACTAAGTAGAAGGTCCTAGAGGATAAAAACCAGGATTTCTCCACATCTTGCAGTGTTGGAATGTAACAGACACAGACACTTGTCACAGGTCGGGTACCTGGAGTGTTGATTAAAAGAATTTTTCCACAAACAGCAAATGCGTCAAAACTTTTCCATTGGTATTCTTTGCCCTGTCACTTGCATTTGACACCCATCTCTCTCTCTCTGATGTCCCATTCCTATACCCACCCTCCCGTATCTACCTCAGGTTGGGGAATGGGCCTACCCAGGCTTTGTAAAGAAACATCAGCTTAGCCCGCATGTGGGACCAATGGAAGGGTATGTGGCTCGAGAGTCTCTGGTGGGGGCAGAAGGAGGTCTCCCCACACTGGACTGGCCCACTGATAAGGATCCTTCCCTTCTCTGTCTCCTAACAGATTCAGATTAATGATCGCTCATTCCTAATTGTCAAATTTCTTTTCCTTCATCCTGTGTCTAATCACCAGTGACAGAAACCATTACGCAAATGAGAGCAGACGACTTCCCCCAACTGTTCGCGTTGGTAAAAACCTTGTAATTTAGAGCTCTGATTTGTAGGGGAAGCTGGTCTCCCCCAGGCATCCTGGGCATCTGCTCAACTGATGCCCAGAACAGCCCTTCCTTCCTCCCCTGAACTCCAACTCCCCAACAAATATATGACTTCACAAAAGAACAGTTTCCCATATACCTGCTGATGTAAAAATGCGAGCCTATAATATGGCTGACCTCCTTTCAGGTCCAAAGCCCCACCTTCCCTTGGAGTGTGGCCTGCACACTGCTGGTCAGCAGAGGAGTAAGCAACAGAGCAGGTATGTTTCCTTAGCCGCAAGTAGAATCTGAGCCTAAAAAGCCCTTACTTAGCCCTAAGGGAAGGGAGGAGACTAGCTCTCTTCCTTGGGGGAAAGGGAGGCAGCAGAACATGAATCGATGTTCTTAGTTATTATCTAGAACTGGATCTTCAATCTTAAAGGTACAAAAGCAAGCTGGGAGAAGTTATGGTACCTATTAAAGGACAAATAATGCACTGGGATCTAGAACTGTTTCCCCACAACTCCTTCCAGCAGTCTTAACTCAGAACAAGGCTTCCTGACAGTTTTCACAAGAGGTCTTTAGCTGGAGCCCAAAAGAGCTTTTACCCTGAGCTGCAGCCTGTGCACCCTCTTGGGCAATGCCCAGTGTGGTGAGATCTGAGGACAGCCTGTAGGACAAGGTAGGCAGCAAGGAAGGAGAAACAAGTGTATGGTGGAAAGGGAGCAGCAGGGGCTCCGTAGTCAAATTAATAGTAGGTTCAAATCCTGATTGCCACTCATCACTGAAACCCCTCTGAGCCCGTTTCTTTAGCTGTGAAATGGAAATACCTACCTTGCAGGATAGTGAAGAACAAAAATGAGAGCACTAGGCAGAAACTGAGTATCTAATAATCAGGGTCACTACTGTATTACCCAAGGGTCAGCACCAATCCTGTAAAGGACCCTCCCCCCACACCCAGTTGCCTTAGGTCAGATCTGTGCCAGCCCAGCACCCAGCCAGGAGCAGCGGAGGGCCACATGCCTCCCTGCTGCACATCGCCCACATCTCTGAAGGCTGAGGCAGGGGCGCGGCAGACCTCCTAAAGAGAACAAAAATAATCTTCTATCTTTCAAAGTTTGCTTGGGCTGAAGTTTATCCTCTGCCTTGTTTTCTTTGCTGCACTCCTCTTTCCCATGAGATGGAGGGATGGAGATCACTGCAATCACATTTTCCAGCATTGGCTATATTTGAAAGAACTACACTTGAGAAGGTACCGTGTTTGCACACCCACGCTGCATCAGAGAACCCCAGAATGGGGTACTAAAAATAAACACCCTCACCCCAATACCCAAACAGGTGCACACATGCACACACATACATCCTCTCAGTCCATCAGTGCGCTGTAACTGTAACTGTAAACTGAGCTTTGGGGGTTAGAGCCACAGCTCAGAAACTGACAGTAAACCTTTGGCAAAAAATAAAACAAAACAAACAAATAAAAAAACCCAGAGTTTTCCAACTCCTCTTCCTTCCAGAGAGAAGTGGCATGGAGATGGGAGTAGAGGTGAGAAGACACAGGACTACAGGGCCACCATACTGCCCAATTCCAGCGGCCCCAGTTCCACTGAATCATGTGACCGATGGCCCTCTGGGTTGTGCAGTACCCAGCTCCCAGCTGCAGCCCTGAGAGGGGTTCCCACAAGCAACAATGAACAGGAAAAGAAATTCCACTTCTGTGCTCCATCATCAGCTGCCCTGACTTTCAAGGGTGTTTGTGGAACATTACTGAGGGGTCTGGCAGAGGCGCTGGCTTTAAGAGGCAAGGTTATATTTTTGTCCTTGCCCTGAGGTGGATGACAGGTGGCAAGCTGGCTGCCTAGGCTTGACCCCACTTCATTTACTTGGCAGGAAGCTCCGCAGGAGTGGAGGATGTGGCCTGGACAAGGAGGGTCACAGGACCTGGACGCTCTCACCACTCAGCCTCAGGTAGGTTGCAGTGAGACCTGACCAGCGTCCGATGGCTAAAACGGAGTTTAAAAGCTTTAGGCTAGGCCAGGCAGTACTTCCCTGGGGCTTACACTGTGTGTCCCACTGGACAAGGTGAAGCAGTGGAGAAACTCAGTAAGCCAAGAGGCAGGCCAGTGTGGACACGGACAGAGATGCACATGTGTGTGTGCACACATATCACACACACATCCACACAGAGGCTCATACCCCTAGAACCTAGAGAAGCCACTACTAAGAGAACTCCCCTGGTACTCAGCACAGGGAGCCGGAGCTGGTGCTGTAAGAGAGAAGCTGTATGTGTCTGCAATTTGGAACTTAGGTATAATCCTTGGCTCTCATGTCCCGAGGGTTTTTTTTATGTATGGCTTGAGCTGAAAGGTCCAAGTTGGAACTCTGATTCTCTCACAGGAAGGCTATCTAGGCTCTCAGAGGCAAGTCCCCCTCTCACTCTTCCCATGAAGAGTCCCAGTAACCATTCCCACCCTGCCTAGAGCCTGACTGTGAAAACTGGAAGGAGGCAGATTGACCTGGTGGCCAGGAGTGCTCTGGCCCCGCAGCCCAGACATAGTGGGCATCCGAGACCATCTCCTCTCTCTCAGGCTGAGGCACTGAGGCTGCAGGAGACAGGCCCAAGAGCCAGCAGTGGCATCCTGACTCAGAAGGAGAAAGCAAGGAACAGATACACACGCGTGTGTGCATGCACACACATGCACACACATCCCAAGGGTGACAGACTGACGCACACAGACGTGATGACAACCAGAAGCTGGGACTCCACACACTGAATGCAGGCCTTAGTGGGGGCAGAGAGGGAAGATGCTGGGGCACAAAGGCAAGGGCAAGAAGTCCCTCCAAATGGGAGTGGAGCGCCAACCACCCTGCCTTGCCCCAAACACCTGCCTCCAGGGCCATGGCAGGAGTCCAGTCCATTAAGTGCAGCGTGCAATACTAGCGCTTGGAGTCTCCTGTCCTCATCAATGAAGCGGTGTGGACGGGCTAGCAGTCACCTGGCAGGAGGCCTCGACTCCTGGCAGGCTAGTTGTATCGACCCTTGATCATTGTGTTCAACAAGGGCCCCACCTGTGAAGAGACATGAGGAGCCAGTCAGAACTGTCTGTCCCCTGGCCCTGGAGCCAGACGTGGTGTGTCTGGAGGCATTCTATGTCCAACCAAGAGCAGGGACAAGGCTTTTGTTCAATCCTGTAAACACACTAACCTACTGTCTTCCTGGAAAATATTCCAGGACATGGCCCTCTCATCTGGGTCCCTCTTGTATGTTACCTTCTCTCTCACAATAGCCTATAAATAGCACCAAACTGACATAAGGTCAGAGGAGCCAATAATCCCCCCAAACCCAAGAGTGCCTGCATGTTTCTTAAATGAGCTTTAAGAAGGTTAAATGCCTCTGTATCCTGAAATGGTCACCCACAATTGGGGCTGGTGCCACTTTCCAATCCCACAGGTCCTCTGAATGCTGAGGCTATCCACAGGAAGAAGGCAAGAGCATTACAAATACCTCCCTTGGGTCCCCAATGGGCCACTGGCACACCTGTGTGGGAAGCAGGTCTCAACATTACCTAGAGCAGCCTTGGCACAGCTGGGAGAGCGTGAGGAGATGCTTTACCGCTCGCTTCCCATTCCAGAAGAATCCCCCCAGGGGTCCCCAGCTGGCACACAAGCCCCATGGGGAACATTACCACTAGCATGGAACAGATTATAATTGATCCACCAGTCAAGCCCAACTCTCACCAGAAAACAAAGATTTTCTGAACACGCCCATAACCTCTATGGAGAGAAAGGACACCAGATACTGAAACAGAGCTATGGAGAATGTGACATCAATCCTGACTTTCCCTGGTCACTCTGACCACTGGGCCATAGGAGTGCCACCTTGGGGCAGCCACATACCTCTTGTGGGTTCCCCAAGGCCTCTCCAAGCATCTTCTCAATGTTTCTCATTATGGCCACTTTCTGATGGGCTTTGAGAGGATATTCAATTCTCTTAGGGGTGGGGGCCCCCTGCAAAGGAAGCAGCAGCTCAGGAAATGCCTTTAGCAGCAGGCTTCAGTGTAACCCACCATTCTAGCACCTTTAGCCCTTCTAAGAAACTCAGTTCAATCCCACCCTTCTTCATCTCTCCAAAGACCTGGGAATCACTTTCAGGGAGAGCCAACCTCCCCACCCTGCCCCCAAATTATTACACCTACCTCACCCCAATCCCATCTAGGGAGGAAAAAAAAAAAAAAACCCATATTCACCTTATACCAGAAGTTCACAGTGATGGTAATCCCCCCATTTAGTAATGACTCTATGTGATGCCACCTGCAAGAAAATAAACATGCTCCTGTTTGCCACCAATATTCCTTAAAGAGAGAGAGAAAACTAGGTAAAGTCCGGCTACAGCAAATGACAAGAACATTATTTTTACATTCATTCTGCCAAACACACCCTGGGACCAGAGGCAGTGAGTGTTCAGCTCAGTCTCCAACTACAGAAGAGCCAAGAACAGTTTCTTCAGCCTCAAGCCTCTGGGATCTCTTTGGACCTGAGGAATTGTCATCTTGTCCTACAGACTGTGTTGTCATTTCTCCCATGTTCAGTATGGTCACATCTGGATATGCTGACCTTTCTGTAGATCACATAAAACCAATCCTGCCACAACTTGGAAGGGACACAAATACAGTTTTCCGGGGAATGGGAAAGAAAGCTCCCAAAACGCCCCCAGTCCTAACCCCCTCCTCACCAGTACATTGGGATGTAAAGAACATCACCAGGGCCAACCACTGTTTCATAACCAACCACGTTCTGGAAATTGGGGAACCTCTCGTAGTCAGGATTGTCAAAGTCCACCTGAGAGGTTCAAGAGAAAGAAAAAAAAAAAAAAAATCAGTCAATTGCCAAATCTTTATTAATATAAACTGCGATGTGCTAGTTTGGTAGTGATAAAAAGATGGCTTTAAGAATAAAAGATGTGTTTAGAATTTACATCCAGCAGAAGATACCACACATGTTAAACATATACACTCTCTCAGAGAACGGTATAAGACAAGCCAGGCTTGAGGATTAAGTGTTAAAGAATACTGGGCCTCGGTACTCCTGAGGTCAGAAGCCAATCATCACAGCTCACAGGTCAGAAAACCTAGTCATGGCCGGCAGACATGAGAAATGAGGATGCACCCTTCAGCCAAATCTTCTGAAACTTTCTCCCACACACATATTCCTGTCAGCAAAAACTTCTACATGAAGTGGCTAGGCAGTTCTCTCAAGAAAGCAGAGGCCTTCCCTGGTTGGCCAAAGTCAACCACATACTTCTTTTAGATCCAGGAAAGACAGTAAATGACATATGACAATTCTGTTCACCCTTCTCCTTATCAAAAAGTAGCAGCATCCATGACAACAGAAAGCAATTATTAAACCCAATGGAGACATACACATTCAAACAGGGTGACCGAAGTCCACCAGCATCAGTGATGGTCTGCCCTCCAGAATTACCTCGACAGAACTGTTTATCCTTATGAACATCTAAGGAGGACCACCACAAGGGCCTGGAATACGTGAGCTACACTGTGAAATTATCCTGAGTTTATCCACAAAGAAGGGGAAAGACATGCCAACCTTGGATCCCAAAGGAGTGCTACACCCTCCTCAGACCACACAAGCTCACCTGGCTCTGTCTGTCACATGGGTGATGAACAGGATATGGGTACAGGCACTCAAACTGATCCGGAGGGAATAAAATGCATCGCTTGTAGCCTTTTATCTGAGCAAAGAAGTTCTGCTGCTCATCATAGTGAGCAGGTGTCACATTTCCTGTAGGAGGAAAGACATTTTCTTATTCAGAGCAGTGGCTTGACTGCAGAGGCTAGAACACAAGGCCCAATGCTGGAAAGAAACCCAGCCTGCCCTCTCAGCTAAAGGTTTCTAATCAAAACTTCAAGCACAATTGGAGCGACTGCAATTACAACTCTCAGCAAATTGTTAAACTTTCAGTGGGCAATAAGTTGTTCAGAAACCATCGCTAGCTAAGGGTTCACCACCAACTGGAGTAAAGCAAACTTTCATAAATGATGCTTCTGCCCTTACTGGAAGCAGCAGCACATCGAGATGATAGTCACAAGTCTGGCAAAGTAATACACCATGCATACTTGTACGCATCTTGACTATGGCAAGAATCAAAGGGTAACAAAACAGGAGTAACAAACAACTGAAGTGACTGGTATCAACAATGCATGCGTAACCGTCTTTGATGGAGTTAATCAGTCACTTGAAGTTGTATGAATATGTACTTGCTTTGAGTAGCTCTTGTGGAGCTCAAAGATTCTCAACCTTTGTTCTCACTTCAACACATCTGTGGGATGCAATACTTCTTAGAGCAACACGGAGGCTGTTAATTGTCGTGGGGGCATGAGGAGAGCGTATCAGATTCCTGAAATGCTGTATAATTTGACTAAGGCGAATTATTTTAAATGCCAACTTGAATTAGTTCTGCACTAGTGTGTATTTGCTCCATCTACTCTTTGTAACTGGGACCTTATCTGTTGTTTATCCTTTGTACAATCCCTGAGAGCTGAGCGCCCTGTGCAGAGCATGGAGTTCAGAAAACATTCCCTGGTCTGCCTGAGTTGGCCAAGACAACCGCTTTCGTAAATGCGGAGTCCATGCGCAGCCTCAGAGGAGATCTGCTCTCTCATCTCTACCTGAGAGATCCGCTTCAGTGCACGCTACCAAAGGACAGGAAGGCAAAAGAAAAACTTAGAGCTAAGTAGGTCAGAACTAGCTCCTGGCAGGTTAATCAAGAGCTGGTTTCAAAGGGACAGGTTGGAGGTGCAATCCATAAGCTGCACTGCTAGAAATCTTTATTAATACTGGCAGCAAAGGATCCAAAACTGAAGAAAGAACAAAGGAGAGACTTCAGAACCCAGTGGTGAATGACAACAAATAACTACTCTGCCTCCTTGTTTAATCCAATTTATTCACCATTTACTAGGTACCTATTATGGGCCTGGGCCTGGGCTAGTGCCAGAAATAAAAACAAGAACGAGACAATGACCCTGGCCAGTAAGCAGCTCTACTTCTTTTGTACTGGAAGCCTCTTATTCCTTTGAACTGGAGTTCAAAGTCCTCTCCTCTCATTCTATTAGATAAAGAATGAACATACTGACATATTTGCTTGTATATACATAAAATCCTCTAGCAGTATACACAAGCAACTAACATGTGGTACCTCCAGGGAGGGTTATCGGGAGGCTGGGAAATGGAGGAGTGGAAGAGAGATTTATCATTACACACCTATTTATACCTTTTGAATTTAACTCCATAAATATATTAACATTCAAAAGATAAGGTTCAATTTATACTGAAAAAGTAAGCTTTCCTCTTCTACTGGAATAAAAGATCTTCTGAATACAAGCAGATCCAATAGATAAGGACAGTATTTCAGGAAGACCCCTCATATCTGAGTATACACGCTCATGCAGCAACTGAGGAAGGGAAAAGAGAACTAATTTTCTTTTCAAAGTGCGGGAAACTAGCCTAATCATTTTACATACATTATCTCTTTAATCTTCATAGTGATTTGTAAGCTATTCCTTTCACAGAAGAGGAGACTGAGATTTTAAAAAGTGAGATGACTTGTTCAGTCATAAAGCAAACGAGTGAAGACAAGCTTGGAAATCAGGTTTGAATGACTCCAAGCTATGCTGCTTTCTGAAAGATTTCTTACCTTCCATGCCAATGAGCAGTAGGTTGGATGTCAGTTGTCCCCAGCCACGCTTTCCCTGTTGCTTATTAATCCAGTTCCAGTTAAAACCCAAGAAGTCCATGACGATCTTCCTGCCCACAGTGTCATTGAGCGTTTGCTGCAGATACAACCTGTGTTTCCAGAGAAAAAATCCCATTAGTGCACATACACAGTCCCTTGGCATGGCCTCCCCACATCTGGAAATCCAAATCCACACCAGCACCACCCACAGAGACCAGCTGCAGCCATGCAAGTGTCAACCAAGACAGATTCTCACAGAACTGAATTCTTGCCTGTCCTATGAGCTCTGTTCAACACCAAACTTGCTATTTTAAAGAAAAGATCCCCCCCCCTTTTTTAAACATAAACTCTATACCAAATGTGAGGTCTGAAGATCTAGATCAAGATCTTGATCAAGATCTAGACCAAGATCAAGAGTTGCATGCTCTACCAACTGAGCCAGGCAGGTGCCCCTAAAAGAAATTATTCTTAACCTTTTCTGGGTCACAGCATAAATCAAAGAATCCAAGGAATGTTTCCATAAAAATGTACATACACACGGAACTTTCATACAATTTCAGATTCCTCAACACCTATTCAGAGTCTAAACTGATTATTCAGCCTTTCTCTAGAAACTCTCAGAGCCTCAGACATCCCCTTTGGCCCTCAATGGCCTTTATGATAGATTGTATTACTGTTCACCAAGATCTAGTTCCCTCCCTGTGGGAGAGTTAATTCTCCTATATCCCCTTGAAGTCAAACTTCCTTATTCAACTTGCTTTAACCAATGATATGTCCACAAATATGACTTATGTTGCTGCCAAACTGTAATTTGAAGAAGCAGTAATCACTGCCACCACATCTCTCTCCCTCTGCTAATCAACTGCAAGGTTTCAGATGGTAGCTCCTGGGTCCCAAAGTAAGGAAGATGACATAAGAGTAGAGCCTCCATGTGACGTACGATGGACATGGATGGACATGTAGCACGTCTGTTGTTGTTGTTGTTATAAACCTTCGCTGTTTCAAGTCACTGCCTCTGGCCTGAAACCTAGTTTATCTTAACTAACTCAGCCACCTTCCACAGCTGAAAGACTCATCAGGCTTTCTGTAGACCCAATCATGGAGGAACATCAGAAATTACCTAAGGGATGTGAAAACCCCGACACGTGCTCAAGTCCCATAAGGGACATCAATAAAGGGGCAAACGTGAAGACAAAAAACAAAAGCAGTCCTGTTCTAGTCCCGAGAATGTTACCTCAAATGGCTCAAAAGTATCTCAGTGCCTAGAATGAGGATGTTTAAGGCAATATTAACTAGAAATCTTGGTAAGTTGTAAACACTAGCTACCTTTTGGGGGACAAAGAATCCTCAAGACTCAAATGCAACCTTTCCTTAGAAATTATAAAATATATCACACAAAAATTTTGTCAAGTAACTTTGAAAGAGGCAGAACACTCACCAAACATGAATCCAAACAACTCCTATTACATCATAACAGGAAATGGTCAAAAGAGCTCAAAGAGAAATTATAGAACTCCTTGAATCCTAACAATTCCAAAGTGGAATTCGTCGGTGGTAAAGTAAGCTGTTCAGGCAAAACTTGTGCAGAGGAAAACATTTTCCTTGAATCACTCATAAAAACTACACTCATAACTTGTACTTAATAAGGCAAACTGCTGGGGCGCCTGGGTGGCTCAGTGGGTTAAGCCGCTGCCTTCGGCTCAGGTCATGATCTCAGAGTCCTGGGATCGAGTCCCGCATCGGGCTCTCTGCTCAGCGGGGAGCCTGCTTCCCTCTCTCTCTCTCTGCCTGCCTCTCTGCCTACTTGTGATTTCTCTCTGTCAAATAAATAAATAAAATCTTTAAAAAAAAAAAAAAATAAGGCAAACTGCTCTCCCTACAGGAGGTAAGAAACTTGAAGCGATTGAGGAACCAGGACTCAGGTGTCTCATCTCATGCTCCTTCCAACACAAATGTTCATGCAATGGCATTACACTCCACCAGCACCATTTAAATCGACCCCTATCTCGCAACCCTGGGGATGTGTGGATGAGTGCACATACACATGCACATGCTATGTTCAATTTGAGGAAACTTAAGCAGAAGATGACTTAAACTAGTCTTTGTAAGACGTAAAGAACTGATCAATCACAGCTGTAACCCTGGAAACTCTTTTTGGTCAAAGTTCTAGCACTATGATAACGCTAAGTGTCAGGAAGACATAAAAACACAAAAAAAGATATTTCAAATCCATTCATGCAGCCATAGGCTGCTAACAGAGTCAGGAAAAGAACTGAGGCAGGAGACTAAAGGAAGCCCAGGGTTGGGCACCAAGTGTGAGATGGAGATGGTCATTCACCATGAAGTACTCAGTGAAAGCAATTCCCCAGAAGCAATGTTACAGTGCAGAACTGAATGCTGTCTGGGACCTACCGAGGAGGCTGGCCTTGCATATAAAGATGAAAGCACAGAAGAAGAATCACTTCTGACTGCGTCTTGTGTTTGCCATCTCTAGTGTAATGTGCAACTCCGTTATCAACCGAATCTGATCTCCCCTAATGTAGGAGACCCTGACATCCTTCAGCCAAGAATCACAACAATCTATAAAAATTTTTTTAGCTTTAATTGTCCCCAGCCAGCCAATATTTTAGGACACAGGGTGCAAACTGGCAATCTCAGGCTAAATCCAATGACAGCTGGTTTTGTTTGGCACCCCGCAGCTTTTTTAAATATTTGAGTTTGCTGCTAAAGTCAAAAAATTTTTAAATAAAAATCCCAATTTCTGGGGCTCCTGGGTGGCTCTGTGGGTTAAAGTCTCTGCCTTTGGCTCAGGTCATGATCCCAGGATTCTGGGATCGAGCCCCGAATCAGGCTCTCTGCTCCGCGGAAAGCATGCTTCCTCCTCTCTGTCTCCCTGCCTGCTTGTGATCCCTGATGTCAAATAAATAAATAAAATCTTAAAAAAAAAAATCCTATTTTCTGGCTTCTCTTGAAAATGAAAGTATCTAGCAACCCAGGGACCTTACTCCTAACTGGAAACAAGAATCAAGTAACGACTTCTCACTCCGAACATGGCACATGCTTTCAGCTTCATTGTCGTTTTCACCCAGACAACGTCTCTCATATTACTCACCTACTTAACCCTTCTAGGCAGCTGTGACTGTCACTTTGTGAAGACAACAAAGAATGACAGAGTGACAATTCAAGTCTAATCATTCTCTCATCTCTCAAACTAGGGAGCTCACCCAACTCCTCCATATGCTCAAACAATTACAAGACAGGATAAAGGATGCCCTAGATTCAATGGGAAGCCACAATCTGGGGACTTACCTCTCTTCCCCTCCTTGCTGCTGTATATCCTGCAGTTTCTCAACAAACTCGTGAAATTTCATTTCCTCCCTGTTGGACCTGGGCTTAAAGTTCTGGAAATTGGCCATCTTCTTCTCATCATAGTACAAGAACTTGTGGGTGCTGGCACTGTACACAGAGAAGTCTCCGTTGCCAATGTTCTCCTGCAGGTATTCGAGGTCCCATTTCAGAGCAGGATACACAAGATTTGTGTCTGTCAGCACCACAGGCTCCTAAATGAAAACAACAAGTGAAAAAAACAAATGAAGTCATCACAAGAAGCCGGCGGATTCTTGTCCCATGACTCCAACCACTTCCCTACTTCTGAATACTTTCTCTTGTGAACAAGCACAAACTCCTTTAAGTTCCATTTCTCCTCGTCTCCCTCTCCACTCTCCCTTAGGCCCTAGTCCACAGCCCTCACAGTCCCCCTCTTGTATCCTCATTCGCCTTTGACCTCTCCTCTCAACCTGGTCCCTTCCCCCCTCCCCTTCAGACCCGGCCCCGCCTCCTACCTCATTCTCGATAAGCTCCTCCGCCCGGGGGTCGCTCTGACTCAGACGGGGGATGGGCCGAGTCGGAAAGCTATAACTACGCAGCTGGGACTCATCCCAGGCGAGGCCCGGAGCTTCGGCCTCTTCTCGGGGCTCTCCAGAGCCGGAGGCCACAGACTCCGCCGCCGTCGCCGCCGCCGCCGCCATCTCCGTCGCTACAGCCGCCCCCACCGGAACCGGAAGCTCCTCCTATTCCGGACAAAACACAACGGAAACCATAGAGATGCACGCGCGCGAGAGCGGTCCAGAGACACAAAGAACGCGGAACCGGGGCGTGGGGGAGCGCCTCCTCATGGTGACCTACAGCTTTACACCCTAAGCTCGGCCTGTGAAGTCCTGGGGCGCAGAGGTTAGACCCACTGATCACCTGGTTAACCAATACACCAAGTATTATTGCTGCGTCAGTGTGCCCAGGTCTACACAAGAAGCAGAGAAAGGAGGCCAGTTTAGCGGGGCATTAAACTGTACAGTCGTGGATGGGGAGAGAAGCAAACTCTTGACCTACCTAAGAAATCAGAAGGAAAAGCAATTGTCAGACTGATGGATGTTGGGGAAAGGTTGCTCTGAAGGCCTAGACAAAAGATATAATCCTTAGAGTGGGAGAAAATATTTACAAAGTTTATAGCTGATAAGTGACTATATATCTAGACTATATAAAGAATTCTTACGGGGCGCCTGGGTGGCTCAGTGGGTTAAGCCTCTGCCTTCCGCTCAGGTCGTGGTCTCAGGGTCCTGGGATCGAGCCCCATGTCGGGCTCTCTGCTCAGCGGGGAGCCTGCTTCCCCCTCTCTCTGTGCCTGCCTCTCTGCCTACCTGTGATTTCTCTCTCTCTATGTCAAATAAATCTTAAAAAAAAAAAAAAAAAAAAGAATTCTTACAACTGAACAATAGAAAACCAAACCAATTCAGATGAAAGACTTGAGTAGACAATTCTCCAAAGAAGATACCATGGTCAATAAGCACATGAAAAGAGGTTCAACATCTTTAGTCATCAAGGTAATGCAAATCAAAACCACAATGAGATACCACTCACAGCCATGAGAAAGCTCGTATGCTGCTCGTGGGAATGTAAAATGGTGCAGCTTCTTTGAAAAAGTTTTATAGTTCTGCAGAAAGTTAAACATAGAGTTATCCTATGATCCAGCAATTCTTTCTCTTCTTCCTTTTTTCTTTTCTTTCTTTCTCTATCTTTCCTTTCCTTTCTCTTTTTTTCTTCCTCCCTTCCTCCCTCTTTTTTCTTTCTCTCTTTCTTTCTTTTTTTTTTTAAATATTTTTATTTATTTACTTGACAGAGAGAGATCACAAGTAGGCAGAGAGGCAGGCAGAGAGAGAGAGGAGGAAGCAGGCTCCCTGCTGAGCAGAGAGCCAGACGTGGGGCTCGATCCCAGGACCCCGAGATCATGACCTGAGCTGAAGGCAGAGGCTTTAACCCACTGAGCCACTCAGGTGCCCCTCTCTCTTTCTTTCTTGATCCAGCTATTCTACTGTTAGCAATATACTGAAGAGAATTGAAAACATACATCCACACAAAAAGTTGTGTAAGAATGTTCACAGCAACATTATTTATGATAGCCCCAAACTAGAAATAACTAATGTCCATCAACTGATGAGTGTATGAACAGAAAGCTATATGTCAATATAATAGAATATTATTTCATCATACAAAGGAATGAAAACTGACACATGCTACAACACGGACAAACCTTAAAAATATTATGCTAGATAAGTAGGTCGGACACAAAAGGTTACATATCATATGAAACTGTTTATATGAGTGTCCGGAATGGGCAAATCCATACAGACAGTAGATTAGTTAATTGCCAGGGTCTAGGGGTAAGGGAAATACACTTATAGGGATGGGGGTTCTTTCGGGGGTAGAGAAAACTATTTAGAATTAGTGGAGATAATTACACAACTTTGTAAATATGCTAAAAATCACCTTATTGTACACTTTAAAGTGATGACTTTTATGGTATGTGAATTATCTCTTGATAATAGTAAGTAAATTAGGCCAACACTGTTTCTTAATCCAAATTAGATCAGGGCTTGCTATTGATCGAATGCAGATATTGTACAATTATTTTTAACATGAACTAGTGATGTTCATTTACAAGAGGGCAAGTTGTTGTGAGGTAGTCTTCCTCCAAATTTATTTATTTTTTTTAAAGATCTTGGAGATAACTTGGTTTTTTTGTTTGCTTGTTTTTTAAGATTTTATTTATTTATTTATTTATTTGTCAGAGAGAGAGAGAGAGCAATTGCAGGCAGAGGGGCAGGGAGAGGCAGAGAGAGAAGCCAACTTCCCACTGAGCAAGGAGCCCGATGTGGGACTTGATCCCAGGATCCTGGGATCATGACAGGAGCTGAGGGCAGCAGCTTAACTCACTGAGCCAAGCAGGCATCCCTTCCTCCAAATTTATATGCCAAGTAGTATACATAATTTTTATTGGTCTAATATATATTTGAGAATGTCTGTAATAATAGATTCTGCACCAAAACAGTCATCACCCTAAAAGTCGCTGGAAATATGTGTACATTTATATTGTGTAAATTATGCAAACGCTCTTTATGTAAAAATGAAAATAGATTCATATGCAAACCTGATAATACCCCCATTCTTCTTTAAGCTAGTTTTGTTAACTGTGGTCCAGCTTGAAATCTTTACAAGTCCTCGCCAATCTGAGGCTTTAGCCAGTCTGGGAAGAGCTGCTTTAGGTGCTAGGATTGGTTTTACATTTGTTGGGTTGAGGTAACTGGGATATTCAAATATAAATATGGAGTAAAACTGAGAAGAGAATTTGGGGGCGATTTGTGTATTGCATCATTCCTCTACGTGAAGGAGATCAACCAATTTGCAAAACAAGAGCAAGAAAGACCAGGGGCTGAATTTGAAGAATGATCACGTTTGGGGATGAAAGAGGAACTGCTAGTGAAGGAGAGGAAACAGACAAGCAGTCAAAGAAAGTAAGACAGGCTTGTTTTATTTGTACTGCACCGGCGGGAGGTAAGTTAGCTGTCCACCCGAGATGCTCCCGTTCTGTGTCCCCATTATCCTTGGAAGTGTCTAAGTCAGCTGACGGAGAAAGGGATACAACAATATGAAATGTCAAAGTAGTCACTTGTTTGATTTTCTCTCCTTTCCACTTTCCCTCTCTGCCTCTATCCAACCTCTCCTGTTCCCTACGGCTTCCCAAAACAACTTAAGCCCCGCCCTTATGGGAGCCCAAAGACCTTCCTTCGCTCTCTGCTTCCCTCGTAGCGTTTGGCCCGGCTCAGCCGCCGTGCTAAGGCCTTTGCGCATGTGCAGGGTCGACTGAGAGGAAGGTGAAGATGGCGGCGGCCAGGGCGCGGGTTCTGGGAGTCCGATGGCTGCAAAGGGCTACCCGGACCGTGGTGCCCTTGGGTGCACGGACAGGTCCGTGAGAACGGGCGAGGCTTGAATGCAGGGGTGCCTGCGGTTTGGTGTGTCGTGAGTTGGGGATTGGGTACTGCGGTGGCCATGTCCGGCGACGGGGCGGAGGTGGATTGTGTTAGTATACCCAGAAAAGGGGGTCAAGAATCTTGCTGGTCCTTTGAAGCCCGGGCCGCCGCAGCCACCGCAGCTTGAAGCCTTCGGGGCGGCAGGAAGGACAGGGTCTTTCCTGACCCGCCCTTTTCTGCTCTCTAGCTTCGCACATTACGAAGGACATGCTCCCGGGACCCTATCCCAAAACCCCGGAAGAACGGGCCGCTGCCGCCAAGAAATATAATATGCGGGTAGAAGACTACGAACCATACCCTGATGATGGCATGGGGTGAGATGCAAAGTTTGCTTGCAGCTGGGTAGTGATGTGACATGGCCAGCTGGGTTGGGTGCCTCGACTCTGACCATTTTCCCTGAACCTTCTCGTGACCCCTCAGAGTCAATGGTGTGAATGCCTTTCTCGGTGGAGGGAGGTGGGAGGTGATGGGTGAGCAGCTGCAGCCTAGAGGACTTCAATTTTCTCCTTGGCTCAGGCTGTTTCCTCAAATGAGGAAGCCGAGATTTTAATAGCTCCCTTGAGGACCCCTGAATAGCAGGAACTTTCCTTGGCTTCAACCAGAGTGCGAGGTTTCATTTAGATTGAGCATCTGCTGGGCTCAGGTGCTGTCATCCAGGCACGTGATCATGCTGGAGCTGGACTCCAGTCTTGAGAGCCTTATTTGTAGATAGGATACTCTGTGTTCGTGTGTATATCTTTCTTTTAAAAAATTTCTTTGCTGTTAGGGCTGTGGAGTTGAAGTAACTGTCAAGCAGATTAAACAGCCAACTTCCCTACTCCAGTTGATGTTATCCATCCCCCCCCCCCTTACATAACATCCTTGCAGTTAATTATCTGAAGTGATTACGGTCACCCTCGTTTTCTTTCCTAGCATCACTCTTTCAGTAGTGGTTTTAGCAGCTCCTATTCTTCTTCTTGTTTTCCAATCATTTTCTGTGACACATGACTAGTTGTCATCATTTCCTATGTCTCTTTGTTGTGGACAATAGTAGCCTTGGTAGGAGTCTATAAAAGTTGAAACTGGATTTGTTGGGGGAAAACTCAGCTTATCAGGAAGCCCCATGAGGTGTTTGAAACATGGAGATGTATGTTAACTCGGTGGTTGGGGGGCACATTTGCTATGAAGAGAATGCTTTCCTAATCTGAACCCCTTTTGTTTGTATACCAATTAGCTGGGTGACCTTGGGTTCAAACTAAACTTCAGTTTCATTTTCTGTCTAATGAGGGAATCTAAGTGATTGATTGCTAAATTCCCTTCCAGCTCTAACATTATAACATTGCATGACTATTGTTGAAAGAAGGTAAGGAAAGCATGTATGTTATAATGTATGTTACAGTGTTTGAGAGTTTGACATGACCTTTGACTTACACTTTGGACTTCTGTGATTAGTTCTGTACTTAGTGACTATAAATTGAGATCTTAATTTGAAAGTGGGTTTCTCTGTCCTTAGGTGAGGCAGTTGTGTGACACTTGGTTGCTCATCTCTTAACATGAGGGTACTTTGAATTGCCTGAGTGATGCTGCTCAAAGCCCCTTCCAGAAGTTTTTCTGTCTCTCAGGTATGGCGACTACCCAAAGCTCCCTGACCGCTCACAGCAGGAGAGGGATCCGTGGTATAACTGGGACCACTCAGACCTGAGGTTGAACTGGGGTGAACCGGTAAGAGATGCATATCTCATTTGACCTTTCTTCCTTCTCCCTAATATCTTCATGAGGATTATTTCTTTAGCTTAAATGGCATTTTGCCGCCTAAGCAACATTAAGGTTTTATGCCTAAGAAAGCAAGATCCGGTGATCCGAGGTCTGAGGTTCCATGTGTGGTTCATGGAATGAGACTTCTGTAAATAATCAGAGCTCTGTACTTTGAAAATTATGAACTGCCATGCAGTCTTTGGTCAGCAGAACCTAGGCTTAAGCCAGCGCCTAGACCTCTGTAGTAGAGTAGCTCACACTTGATTTGCAGAATATTGTCCTGGGGCAGTAGAGTACCTTTATGGAACCTTGTATCAGGCTCTGATCACCTTTTTGCAGGAAGAGCAGAATTTGACATTGAACTCTTTTTCTGCCTCAGATACACTGGGACCTTGACATGTATATCAGGAACCGTGTGGACACATCCCCCACGCCTGTTTCCTGGAATGTCATGTGTAAGCACCTCTTCGGCTTCGTGGCCTTCATGGTGTTCATGTTTTGGGTTGGGGAGACTTACCCCACCTACCAGCCTGTGGTGAGTATCTGAGAAGTGCTCTGGTAGGTACATTTACTTAGTGCTGTTTCCCGAGGGAATGAAGTCTCTGGAGTAGGGATCCAGCCAATACCACGCTTGGCTTCCTGTTAAGGCCTGTAGAAGGCCTCACCCATTGACCTGGCGCAAGCCTCAGAGCACTGCTCCATGCCTACTTCTTGGGTCAGTTTGAGCGAGAAGAAACAGTTTAGGACTAGATGAGAAATGAGAATGTGTAAGTCAACTAGTCTTCTACAGTTGCCATTTGGGGACTTTACTTACCAATTATATTTTGGCAAGTGATCTTTCAAGGTAGAGTCAAGGAGTCTGGAGCTAAAACCTTATTCTTTGCTGGAGGTGTGAAGGACACTAGGTCCTACAAGGCATGGAAGCAGTTGTTTACTACGAGCACAGACAGTTTTATCCTGGAGAGCGTAAAGGACGTGGAAAATACATTGTCTAGCTTTAAGGAAGTTTGATTTGGATAACAAGAAGATATAGATAAATGACACAACGAGCAACATTTGAATGGAGATACAAGAATGTGGTGGCAGTTTTATGTATGTAGTGAACCTGTGTATTAAGGGGTATGTGGTCCTGTTGAAAAGAAGGATCATGCTAGATACTAAAAATATGTATAGAATTTGGATGGTGGGCAGAAACTGGAGGGAACATTTGGAGCAAGAGAAAATAGAATGAAGGAGAAGGAGAGTTAGTCAGCTGGAATGGAATAGGGGCATACAATATTCCTAGATAACTAGCTATATTGGTTACCTAGAGATCTGTAAAAATTCAGACTCCTGGTTCAGTAGCTCCATGGTGGGGTTCTAGCATCAGTATTTAACAAGTTCCCAGGTAATTTTCATGTTCTGGGAAATTAGGTGTGGAAATTGCCAGGTTAAAAAAAAATATTGTGAGGTGAGTTGGTCATTTAGGTTGGGATGCTTTGACTGTGAAGTTAGGGATTTGGACTCAGAGTAAGACATTCATTCAAATATTTATGAAGACCAACTATATATCAGATACAGATTGTGCTGGGGGTTGGGGATCCAGTGATGACTGGGTCTTCCTCGAGGCAGAAGGGAACTATGTTGAGTTTTTGAACAGAAAGGACATGATGAAGGTTAGGATTTTAGGATGATTAATCTGGGAGTCATCTACAGGGTAGATGGTACAGGAAGGAACTGAAAGCAGGAAGACTGTTGTGTTTTCAGTTGGCTGCTCAGTGCTACCTCTGCAGAGATAATCAGTGTCCTGATGGTAGCTGGCATGGCGGTGTGCACTGACACGAGCCTTCCTACCCAGCCCCAGGGCTGCAGGCTGGAGAGTGCACATAGGGCTGGTGTGAGCACTAACTTCACTTCAGGAGAGCAAGAAACACAGTGTGGCTCTTCCGTTTTTCAGTTCTGTAAGCACATCACCCTTTTCTCCTCCCCTTAAGCTGTGTTCTCTGACAGCTGTTTGTTGGTAAAGCCAGCAGCCCCTAAAGCACGTCCCAGCCGTGTCTCCTCTGTGCTTTCCCCCACCGCTGCTCCTGCACGCCTCATTTGCTGGGCCACTTTAGTGGTGGAACCATTAGAGGCTGAGTGACTTAAAGGAGATTGAGTCTGTCTAGACCCCAGGAGAGAGTGGGATGGATGGATGCATCGTCTCATTTAGAAAGCACTTACCCTCCCTCCCTCCCTCCTTTTCTCTCTCCTTTTCTCTCTCTCTCGCTCTCTCACACACACACACACACACACACTCTCACGCACGCGCACACAGTGTAGGCACCACTTCTCTTACAATCTAGGCTTTCTCTCTGCCTTGGGCTGATTAGGGAAGAGGAGTGCAGTTCCTGCTGTTCCAGCCCAGCTGGGTCCGACCAAAGGCTACCTTGTACCCATTTGCCATGTGTGATTGTTAACTCAGAGTGGGGTATAGCCAGGTATTGACTGGGATGTATGCTATCTTGCTGACCTGTGTTTTTTCCTTAGGGGCCAAAGCAGTATCCTTATAATAATCTGTACCTGGAACGAGGCGGCGATCCCACCAAAGAGCCTGAGCCAGTGGTTCATTATGAGATCTGAGGTGGCTTCATCAACTTTGTGCCCCTGAACTGACTCCCTCATTTCTAGAGGTTTAACCTTAATGAAATCCCTAATAAAACTTAGTGCTGTGGTATCTGTGCCTCATTTCCGCAGGAATAGCACTACCGTGAGGACCTCATCCTTTTCCTTTCCCCCCCCCTTTTTTTTTTGTCTGCAGCCCATTCCCAACCCCTACCCACTCTGAGATTAGAAAGATGGGAGGTGGGGGGAGTTAAGCACAAGAAAATGATAATTTGTTAATTTTGCTGGGACCATGAGGGTATTTGAGAGTTCAAGTTGTGCAGTAGGTGGTAAGGGTAGCTCCTTTTCCCATTTACAGGGTTGAAGAAGAAGGAAAATTGTTCCTCAGTTCCCAAGTTGGAACAAAAAGAATTTCCAATAAAAAAAAAACAAAAAACCTTTTTATAGTGGCTAGTTTTTAAAAAAATTGTACTTCAGCATGTTTCAAGTATACTCCAGGATAAATAGTTGTTTTTGGACTCAACCTGGGGCTGTGACAGTCTCTAATTTGTTTTGTGTTGTAAGAGTGTGGATTCCTTGAATCCACTTCTGAATCCTACATTTATGTATCCTGAATCCTACATTTATGAATTAGAGGACAGTTCAGTGAGTTATTCTGAACCTGTGCATGGCTTTTGCTCCTGTTTTTGAGGACTTATCTTAATGCTAAGTGAACCAACTCATTTTCTTTTTGTCCTTTGTCCCTTTGGGGACCTTTTTTTTTTTTTTTAAAAGATTTTATTTATTTATTTGACAGATATCACAAGTAGACGGAGAGGCAGGCAGAGAGAGAGAGGGAAGCAGGCTCCCTGCTGAGCAGAGAGCCCGATGCGGGACTCGATCCCAGGACCCTGAGATCATGACTTTTTTTTTTTTTTTCAGATTTTTTAATTTATTTGACAGACAGATCACTAGTAGGCCGAGAGGCAGGCAGAGAGAGAGAGGAGGAGGCAGGCTCCCTGCTGAACAGAAAGCCCTATGCTGGGCTCAATCCCAGGACTCTGGGATCATGACCTGAGCCGAAGGCAGAGGCTTTAACCCACTGAGCCATCCAGGGGCCCCCCCTTTGGGGACATTTTCTTAAAGTAACAGTCATGCTGCCTGAAAACTTGTCCCATAAAAAAAGCACACATTCAGTATGACCTATGGAAGCAGGACCATCCAAGTTTGTTTTTGTTCAGGCACTGAAAGGGACTTTTTTATGAGATCGGGGGTGGGTACTAACACCAAAATGCCTCTACTTCAGTGTCTCCACTTGCTTTTTATCTGTCTTCATTTTCTGTCCTCAGTCACATTTGATAATATATTTAACAAACAGACATCTGTATACCTAATATATATATATATATATATTATTGTGTGATTTTATATATATATAAAATCAGACACTGATAGGTCCTGGGGATATAAAATTGGACAGGACAAAAAGCCTTTAAGTACTTACATAGAAGCTGAAACTGGCAGTTAACAAAGTGAAAGAATTAAGAGATGTGTAAACAGAGAGAAGAGTGTATTTTTTTTTTTTTTTTGTCAGAGACAGCACAGGCATGGGGAGCGGAAGGCAGAGGGAGAAGCAGGCTACCCACTAAGCAAGGAGACCGATGTGGGACTCGATGCCAGGACCCTGGGATCATGACCTGAGCCAAAAGAAGACACTTAACCAACTAAGCCACCCAGGTGTCCCTAATTTTAATTTTTTAAAAATTTTTTAAATTTATTTTTTGGGGGAGCAGAGGGAGAAGGAGAGAGAGTTTTTTTTTTTTTTTTTTTTTTAGATTATTTATTTATCAGACAGAGATCACAAGTAGGCAGAGAGGTAGACAGAGGAGGAAGCAGTCTCCCTGCGGAGCAGAGAGCCCAATGTGGGACTGGATCCCAGGACCCTGGGATCATGACCTAAGCCGAAGGCAGAAGCTTTAAGCCACTGAGCCACTCAGGTGCCCCAAGAGAGAGAGAATCTTAAGGAAGTTCCACACCAGTGTGTAGCCAGACAAGGGGTTCGATCTCACATCCTGAGATCATGACCTGAGCCAAAATCAAGAGTTGAAGGCTTAACTAAGCCACCCAGGAACCCCTGTACTTTTCATTTTTTAAATCCTGTCCTGCTTGGAACTGCCTTATACTTTTGGTCCAGATTTCCTCCAGAGCACTCCCATCAGTGACATTTCTGCCTCATTCCCTAATTTGAGGTATATTCTAAGGTTCCATTTTCTTCCCTGTTTACTTGCCCTCAGATCTCATCCACTGTTGTGCTAAGATGCTCCAGAAATGCTTGGTAAGTACTTAATACACAGGAAGAGTGTGAATGGTCTGTCCTGACTTCAAAACCCTTCAGTCCACCCAAAAAGGAAATCTAGGTTTGTGTCACAGTGATTTGGGGCTCAGTCATAAAATAACAACTAATTTACCATCTTTGGAGGTGTAGTTGGCAAAAACATGGTGGAACTTCCACATTAAACCAAAGTTTTGAATCACAGATAACAGGTCTAAGTTCTTCAGCTGCTGGCAGAACATTTTTTTTTTTTTTAAGATTTTATTTATTTATTTGACAGAGATCACAAGCAGGCAGAGAAGCAGGCAGAGAGAGAGGAAGAGAAGCAGGCTCCCTGCTGAGCAGAGAGCCCGATGCGGGGCTCTATCCCAGGACCCTGAGATCATGATCTGAGCTGAAGGCAGAGGCTTTAACCCAATGAGCCACCCAGGTGCCTCGGCAGAACTTTTTTTTTTTTTTTTGGAAGATTTTATTTATTTATTTGACAGACAGGGATCACAAGTAGGCAGAGAGGCAGGCAGAGAGAGAGAGGAGGAAGCATGCTCCCCGCTGAGCCCCGATGCGGGGCTCGATCCCAGGACACTGGGGTCATGACCTGAGCCGAAGGCAGAGGCTTTAACCTACTTAGCCACCCAGGCGCTCCCCCCCCCCCCCCCGCCCCGGGCAGAACATTTTTATTTGAAAATGCCTTAATTCCCTCAGTCAACATAAAAAAATCCATCTGATATTTTTTTCACCTCCCTCTTCAATTGTTAACCTTCATCAGTCACAAGAGTCTGTCCAGTTTTCCTTTATTGTCACTGCTGCTATATTAATCCAGGCTGTCATCACCTGGTATCTGGACTGTTAGTCACCTAATTGGAGTCCCTGCCTCCAGCTCTGGTTTCTCTCAAGGGAATCCATATTACTTGTCTCAAAATACAATCCTCATCTTATTGCATCCCTACTCATAATTCTCTGTAACTACCGATTACCCCCAGAGGTGAACTCCTATTCCCAACCTGTATCTGGCCTCTTTAGTTCATGGTAACGGAAATGCCAAGGGGCCCACTAGCTCGTTGGGCCCTTCCTTCTCTCTGAGATATCACCTACCTTGCTGCTGCAACGTTTGGCCACCTGTCTCATGGTCCTGAAGCCCTCCAGGAAGCCCCTGGTCTACAATGCCAAGCCCCCTGCATGCCTGTACCTTTTCATTAGTCAAAAAACAATTCACAAAGCCAACAGCTATTGGCTACCAGTTGGTGCTGGGCTGTAGTGCGTTGCTGTTATTTATGGCCCCGATTGCTATTTACCTTTTCAATTAGGATTCCACTGAGAGCTTCTGGAACTAGTACCAGGTCTTCTCCACTTCAACAAATAATGAATTAGTATTTTCCCTTTTCGCGGGGTGGGGGGCTGTTCCGGGAACCTGGCTCAAATCGAGTAGGTCAGAATTGGTCGTCGCAGGATCTGACCCACTGCCGCAGAACTGCGCAACCACAGGACAGGTGAGGGAGGCCGGAGCAAAAGCTAGTATCCTATGACCTCCTCCGCGGGTCAGCCAGCTCCTCCACCCCGCGCTCTGCGCGCGCTGTGCCCTAATAGGACTACTTTTGGCCTTCGGCAGCCGCCATCCGCAGCGCCCACTTGAGCCCATAGGCCCTCGGAGGAGACCGGTTCTGGCTGCGCCGCGCTACCCTGACCGGGGCTCCCCGTGCAGGTGGGTCTTGCCCTCCTCTTTGGTGGTGGGGGCGCCCGGGAGTGCCTCCCCTCCTTCGGGAGAGAGTCGCGGGGGAGCTTACCCCCAGCGGAGACCCCGGCCCGCGCCTCTCAGGGCCTCACCGCGCCCGCCTTCGGACTGGACCCGGCTCGGCTCCCTCGCCGCGGTGCTGCGGCCGGACGAGGGTCTCCCTTGAGCGCCGCCCTCGCGCCTTCCCGTGCGTCCCGGGCGTGGGCCTGGCCGGGTCGCTGCCGCCCGCCCTCCATCACTGCAGGAGTCCGTTCGGCTCTTGGTTGAAAGTAGTTTAAAAGCCCATCTTCCCAGTTTCCAGATCGTCGGGGATTTAACACCTCATGTGCGGTTGAGTTTAGTTTGAACCAGTATAATGGTTAAAAGCACTAGGCTATGGGGGCTGATGTGGGTTCACGTCTCGGCCCGGCCAGTTTTCTTCCCCGTAAAAATGGGGATCATATAGTACTTGCCACGGAGAGCCATTGGGAGACTTGAGATTTGCACGTTAAATGAGTAGTGCTAAACACAGCTTCTACTTTTGTTAAGGGCTTTCCCCGGAAACGTGAAAATGGCTTTGACCAGCAGGTGGCGGTGCTGACTATATGATGTGTCGTGCCGCAAGTCCGTACTTGATTGTGTTGCCTCAAGTGTTTAGAGGCCCCCTGAGAATCTTGACTGAATTGGCAGCCGCAAACTTTCTTCAGGCTGGAAAGTACATTACAGATTGAGTAGTACTACCTGCTATTTTTCTAGGTTGAGACTAACCTGATGGTGGCTTCCTTAAGCAGGTCACAGCAGGTCCCAAGTCTCCTCCCTCAAGTTCAGTGTTACATTACAAACAAACAAAACATTTTCCTGCCACTTTGCCAGCCTGTTGGGATCGCACGTTGAATATGCGTTAGAATTGGATTGGAAACCACAGAATTAAAATGGATATCTACCTTCATTCAACAGATAAGGTTAGCAAGGGGAAACAGATTGAGTCTGATTTTCTTTTCTTTTCTTTTTTTTTAATATTTTATATATTTGACAGAGAGAAACTAGGCAGAGAGGCAGGCAGAGAAAGAGGAGGAAGCAGGCTCCCCGCAGAGCAGAGAGCCCGATGTGGGGGGCTCGATCCCAGGACCCTGGGATCATGACACGAGCCGAAGGCAGAGGCTTTAACCCACTAAACCACCCAGGCGCCCCGAGTCTGATTTTCATTGGATGGCTCACCTCTCGGAGGGGAGTGAGAAGATGAGCCCAGAAAGGTGTGATAAGGAACCAGTATGCAGAGAATGAAAGGAAGAATGTTCAAAGTATGGAAAACAATTTACAAAAGTTCTGAGGGGGGCGCCCGGGTGGCTCAGTGGGTTACAGCTTCTCCCTTCAGCTCAGGTCATGATCCCAGGGTCCTGGGATTGAGCCCCACATCAGGCTCTCTGCTCAGCAGGGAGCCTGCTTCCTCCTCTCTCTGTGCCTGCCTCTCTGCCTACTTGTGATCTCTGTCTGTCAAAAAAATAAATAAAATCTTTTAAAAAATGGGGCGCCTGGGTGGCTCAGTGGGTTAAGCCGCTGCCTTCGGCTCAGGTCAGAATCTCAGGGTCCTGGGATCGAGTCCCGCATCGGGTTCTCTGCTCAGCAGGGAGCCTGCTTCCTCCTCTCTCTGCCTGCCTCTCTGCCTACTAGTGATCTCTCTCTGTCAAAAAAAAAAAAAAAAAAAAAAAAAAGGTTCTGAGTTAGTATAAAGCCAGAAAAGGAAAAAAGGCTAATGTGGCTGCAGCACAATGAATGAGGGGAAAGTAGCAAGAGATGAGGTTGAAGTGGTAGCTGGAGCCTTTGAGCAAGGTCATAAGGGGATTTGAGTGCGATTTTATTCTGAGTGCAGTAGGAGTCATTGAAAGATTTTAAGCATGGAATGCCAATCCTCTTTGATTTTAAAGATTTTATTTTATTTGACAGAAAGAGACAGCAAGAGAGGGAACACAAGCAGCATGAGAGGGAAAGGGAGCAGCAGACTCCCCGTGGAGCAGGGAACCTGATGTGGGGCTCAATCCCAGGACTCTGGGATCACCACCCGAGTGGAGGGCAGATGCTTAATGACTGAGGCACCCAGGCGCCCCCCTTTTTTATTTTAAAAGTTCACTTTCACTGCTATGTAGACAGTTAATTGGGTGATGATAGAGTGAAGATGGCTGGTTGGAGGATTATTGCAGTAACCCAGGTGAGAGATGATGGTATATTCAGAGTGTGGTGGTGATGGAGATTATATCAGATTAAGATATAATTTTGGAAGTGAAATCAGAAAGACTTAATGATGAATTAGAAGGGAATAAGGGGTAAGGAGGAATCAGGGGTTTTCAGGTTTTCTGGTTGAGCAATTGGATGGAAAGTGGTACCAGTTACTGAGATGAAGAAAACTGGAGGAAGAACAAATTTGGCGAGAGGAGATGGTGGAATAGAGAAATCTGTTTTAGACAGACTAATTTAGGTATCATTGCTATATCCAAATGGAAATGTTTGATTAACAACTTATATATAGGAACTTGGAGCTCAGAAGAGAAATTTGTTTTGGTGGTACGAATTTGGAGGTCATCAGCATATGGATGATATATAAAGCCAAGGGAATAGATGAGGTCACTGAGATATTATCTGATCTGATAATTATCATCACCATTGGGCTTGTGGCAGCCACTATGTTTGGATATCTTTTGGGGGTAAATGCATTAGATTTCCGTAATTGGGTAAGTGAACTGTCCTTGCAGAGCTACAGATGATTATGTGTGTGTTACCCCCTATTGCCCCGAAATCCCCATTCCATGGTGGGGAGAGAGAAACAAGATTTCATGTCTGCAGGTACTCCTTGAATCTGACCCTTAAGTTTGCAGGTTTCTATTTTCAGTGGACTGAGGGCCATGTCAGTTTTCTGCCCCACACAGGACTGACCATGAAGCTAAAGGAACTTGAACGGCCAGCTGTCCAAGCGTGGAGCCCAGCCAGCCAGTACCCTGTGTATCTGGCCACAGGTATGATTATATTGTGGACTACGATCTGCTGAAAGTATAAGTCAAGGGGAGACTTAATATCCAGAATTCCTTACTGAGCTTCAGAGAAAGCTTTAGAGTCATGGAATGGTGGGGTTTGCTCGAAGCATAAGCAAAGGGACATTAAGTGTTTGGAGTACCTTGGGGCAGCCTTGAACTATGGCTCAAGCCTGAGCGCCTCCTGTTTTCTTCCTTTCCTTGGAATTACCATTTGGAAAAGGGTATTTGCAGTCCTCTCCTGTTCTTCTGCCTCTCCACTCCCCAACCATTTATACCCCAAATCCATGCATGTATTTTTGCTTATATGCTGCCTCTTCCTAACTTTTCTTGTGCCTAGGAACATCTGCCCAGCAGCTAGATGCCTCCTTTAGCACAAATGGCACATTGGAAATCTTTGAGGTTGATTTCAGGGATCCCTCTTTGGACTTGAAACACAAGGGAGTCCTTTCTGCCTCAAGCAGGTACTATATCTTAATTGTTGATGGGTGTGTGGGACAGATCCTGATACAGACCCTGTTGAGGAATCTTGGTAGTAATGTGTACCTCTCAGAGCTCATGAGGAGATACGTGAGGGGAGAAGTTAACCCTGGGTTTATTTTGCAAGAGGATTTTTTTTTTTTAAAGATTTTATTTATTTATTTGTCAGAGAGAGAGGGAGAGAGGGCGAGCACATGCAGACAGAGAGGCAGGCAGAGGCAGAGGGAGAAGCAGGCTCCCTGCCGAGCAAGGAGCCCGATGTGGGACTCGATCCCAGGACGATGGGATCATGACCTGAGCCGAAGGCAGCTGCTTAACCAACTGAGCCACCCAGGCGTCCCTGCAAGAGGATTTTTTAAAACACCTACTTGCACCTTTTTGGTCAGCAGCAGCGGCAGCGTTGGGCAGAATCAGCTGATAGAGGGCACCTGGCTTAGATGGTTGAGTGTCTGCCTTCCGCTCAGGTCATGATCCCAGGGTTCTGGGATCCAAACCATGCATTGGGCTTCCTGCTCAGCGGGGAGCCTGCTTCTCCCTCTCCCTCTACTGCTCCCCCTGCTTATGCTCTTTCACACACACACTCTCTCTCTCAAATAAATGAATTAAATCTTAAAAAAAAAAGAATCAGGTGATAGAGACACCTGACACAGAGCTGAACCCATAAGTACCTGATCTCTCTCTGACCCAGAGATGTTGGCTCCTTCCTCCCTCGGCTCTTGCGAAGATAACCTTACACAATATCTCCTTTTCTGCCAGTGGAAGGAGAATGAGTGAGCCTCTCCTCATCGTGGTTAGGCACTGATTGGGTACTCGTGGATTTCATGGCTCTGGTGGGCTTTCAGGGCTGAGTACTAGCATTCACAGAGGGTATGTATACAGACCAGACACTAGCTCTGTATATTTATTCATCCCTCAAAATGAGCCTAAGCCATAAGTACCATTATTCCCATTTTACATAGGAGGACACTGAAACCCTGAGAAGCCAGGATTTACCTCTAGGCCTAACTCCAAAATCTACCTTCTTTCTATTATTCTATTATTCAACTTTTATAGGTTTTGTAAAGATGTGGCTTACAGCAGTGGTCTCCAGATTTTCATACCACCAGGAAGAATGTGAATATTCACTATACTTGATATATACATATACATATACATATACATATATACACACACACACTTATATACTTATACAGGGAATATAAGTAATATATTACTCTACTATTAAGAATGCAGTTTCTATAATTTTATACATTAAAAAGTAAGTCTTTTTCCTACAGCTCAGAAAATTACCTTGCTCATCCCACTTTAGAGATCACTGATCAGAATGCAACTTTGCATTCTCTTGTGCGTTTTTTGGTTCATCTGAGAGATTAATTAAGTTATTTAAACAGAAGTACCCTTTTTTTTTTCTTTTCATGGTTTAACCTAATAAAGGTTAGTTATTTTTCTCCTTTCCTGGAGCCCCTCTGTCACTTTCTGGCAGTATCCCTTATTTTATAGTTTTTTTACATATCTTTGTACTTCCAGTACCTTTCCTTTTGAAGAGCAGCCACTGGAGAGTTTACCAATAATCATGGAATATTCTTAGCATCTAAGCAAGCATTCAGAAAGGGCCCCTAAAAGGGGTGAACTAATGCAATAACATTCATACTCCTGGAGTTAAGAAGAGGGGCAGTGGGCAAGGACCCTTCTCCTCAGCCAGCAAAGTAGCAGCCTTAACATAGCAGTGGCTCCTTAGGGCAAAGTGTTCCTAATAGAGGCAATATAATTGCTTAAGAAATCTTATATCATGCTTGTGTATGCCCGTGTGTACACAATAAATATATATAAAATACATATATATAAAATAAATTACTTATTATATATATAAATATATAAAATCTTTTAAAAAATTCTTGTTTTTTAAAAAGAAGGTGCCTGGGTGGCTCATTCAGTTAAGCATCTGCCTTCAGCTCAGGTCATGATCCCAGGGTTCTGGGATCAAGCCTCTCATCAGGTTCCCTGCTCAGGGGGAAGCCTGCTTCTCCCTCTCCCTCTGCCTGCAGCTCCCCTTGCTTGTGCGCGTGCTCTCTCTCTCTCTCTTTCTCTCTTTCTCTCTCTGTCAAATGAGTAAGTAAAATCTTTTAAAAAAAGAAATCTTGAAATTGAATCCTAAGATCCCTGTGGGCAGAGATTTTTGTCTGTTTTAGTCATTACTGTATCTCTGGCTCCTAAAACAGTGCCTGTCGTTAGATGCTTAATAAAATCTGTTAAATGAACAAGTGACATTAGAAATGTCTGGATTACCAAAGTGAGCATTGGTATCTGCAATTTCAGTTTGTTATAGTTATTCTTCAGTTAATCTTAATGCCTGGAGAGCTTTTCAGGGGTGATGAGTGGTAGGTTTTGCAGCCAACTAGGTTGAAGGGACCCTTTTTGAAATGTAGGTACCCAATAAAGGAATCGTAAACTTCACTTCATACCCTGTTCCATCCTGCAAGGATTGGGGACTATAACCAAAATAAATGGTACAGTTAACCCTATTGATAGTATTTCATCTCTACTTTCTTCTCCACCTCCATTATTGTATCCAAATATTGATTCGCATTTTCAAAGAACTAAAGAATTACCTTTGACCTGGATCTATTAGAGTTGTGGTTTTTTGTTGTTTGTTTGTTTGTTTTATTTTAAAGATTTTTATTTATTCAACAGAGAGATAAAGAGCACAAGTAGGCAGAGCGGCAGAGAGAGCGAGAAGCAGGCTCTCCACTGAGCAGGGAGCCTGATGCGGGGCTCCATCCCAGGACCCTGGGACCATGACCCTAGCGGAAGGCAGCTGCTTAACCGATTGAGTCACCCAGGTGCCCCAATCTATTAGAGTTTTGTTGAAGAAATTATCTTAGACACTCCAAAGTCTAAGACACCCACTTTTGGCTCAGCCTGGGTTCAATCACTCACTCAGAAACCCACATTTCAAACTATTGACCAAGTTGATCAGGTAGGTAGAGAGCTGCCCATTCTTTGCTTTATGCTTTCCTCTTTTCTGTGTCATCTTTGGCATGGTTTAGTGGAAAGTACAATTATATTGCATCCTTCGCTAAAGGTCCATGACTTCGTAGGTGGTATTCTGACAGTGTTCTTCAGTTTCCTTACTTATGTATAAAGAAGAGATTGTGCAAGATGGCTGCTAAGAACCTACTGGGCTCTAGATTCGGGTCTAATGTTCAGTCTTCCTTCCCTTTCTTTTTTTATAGCAAAAAAAGCAGCAGCTAAGTACTCAGTTCACAAGTCAACACACAAGTCATGTATTTGCTTTTTTCTTTTTTTCTTTTCCTTTTTCCCCCTAAAGATTTATTCATTTATTTATTTATTTGAAAGGGAGAGAGAGAGAGCGCGGAGGGAGCAGCAGGAGAGGGAGAGACACAGACTCCCCATTGAGCGTGGAGCCTGACTCAGGGCCCAGTCTCAGGACCCTGAGATCATGACCTGAGCCAAAATCACGAGTTGAATGTTTAACCAACTGAGCCACCCAGGTACTCCCCACTTTTTAAAAAAAGAAACCTTCTTTGTGTCTCTCTTCATTGTTACCTAAACATACACTTTTCAAAACCTTTCCCCTGCCTTTGCCTGTCCTTTTTATGGCTCAACCACATTTGAATCCTGAAGACCTCTTTATCCTTAATCCATGATGCATTAGAGAAATGTTACATATTTAGAAATACCTGACTGAAAGAGAACTGCTCTGAAACACTGGTACAAGCGCAGACAAGGAGCTGCCTCAGGCTATAAGTAGACTGGGAGTGCGTGCGTAAATGCATCAGAATCAATACGGATTTCAACATCTTCCCTTATTGGTCTAGGCTGGTATTAGTCTGATGTATCTAGTACAGGGGTTCTCAACCTGGTTGCTTGTTAGAATCACCTGGGGGCTCATGTTAAAAATGTGAATTATGTAGGTATGTAAAGAATCTGTATTTTCTTTAGGCGCCAGCCATCATGCCTGATGCTCTGTGGTGCCCATTGTTGCCACCTGCATGGGAACCTCTTCAGCAGAGAATTCTACCGGTATTCTCATGTTTTGAAAGTTCCCATTTTTCTATACAAACTCTTTTGATACCTTCTCCTTAAATCTCTCTTCTAATGTCTGAAAAATCCTATTTTTAAGCCAAAGGCCAACTTGTTTGTTTTTTTTTAAGTTTTAATTTTTAAACCATTCAAACATAGAAAAGTTGTAGACTAGTACAGTGAGTAATCGTATACCTTTCCTTAGATTTGTCAGTTATTCATTTTTGGTTGCATTTGCCTGCATGCTTCTGAGCTCTCTCTCTGCATCCAAACACATGCGTACACCCGCCACCACCACCCCCCCGCCCCCGCAACATGCTATTCCCTGTCCTTTTGCAGAGCAGAGATAATTGACAGTCCTTGAGCCCACTGAAGGATCCTGTACCGTTTGGGCTCCTGCTTCACCCTCGCCAGTGAAATGGTTTTCCGTAGGACTGTACTTCCTGTAGGCTTAGAGAAAGGAAGTCCTTTTGTCACGCGCTGTGTTCTGCATTTTGGTCTCTCAAAACTAACAGGGATTTATTTTCCAGCCCTTTGGTGACTCCCCCTTGAGGTGTCAGGTGCCTTTGTCTTCAGTCTGGAGGTCATGAGTTGTGCCCATACTGTAGCATCCTCCACCATCTGTGTGTGAGTTTTTCTCTGGCCACACTCTCTGATTTCTGTGAGACCTATTCTGGGCTTCTGTAGCTGCTCTGATGACTTGCCCTCTGCCCACACTGACCTCTAGCCCCAGGGGGACATGGCAGCCTCTCGAACCGGTGTGGCACACATTCTTCTGCCCTATGAAGATCAGGGCGACCTTAGAACACATGGCCATTTGGACAGTAGCTCTGGAGCCACCGTTTGTGTCAGCTCTGCTGTTTTATCTCAGTTGCTGGCCTGGTCTCAACCAGTGTTCAGCTCTTTACTTCTAACAGGCGGTTGCTGCTCTCATGACTGGCCAAACAGGTTCCTGCTTGGTCACCCCACTCAGTTCCCAGGGTGTGGGAACATTTCATTTCCAGGTTGGGATCTTATGGTATCATTTGATATGAAATCTAGCTTCTCTGAAGGGCTGTGGAAATAGCCTTGGCTGGCAACTGTGAATGAAGGCCAAGCTACCTGGGAGGCTTTGAGGATTTCACATGCTTTCCCTGGGGGCTTTGCAGAGGAGCCATCTTTGTCTGCAGAGCCCAGGGTCTGTCTTTCTCTTTTGTGCAAGACACTGGCAGTGTCTCATTAGAAGCATCATTAGAAAGCCAAAAGTGTTTCCCAAGAGGTATGTTTATTCTTTACGCTTCTCTGTTGGTAGGGCTGGCCCAGGGCAGTCACATGGAAGACCCACAGGGTGGAGAGGTCTGTGGGTCTTTTCTTACCTCCAGTTTGAGAGGGAAGAGGGGACAGCAACTGTTTGTGTAGGGAAACTGCTTCATAGTCAGGTATAAAAGAGTTTGGATCTTCCTCTAAGCAGAATACACTATTTTATGATAGTTAAGAGCTTGGGCTCTAAAATAAGATAGACCAGGGCACCTGGGTGGCTTAGTCAGTTGAACATCTGACTGTTGATTCTGGCTAAGGTCATGATCTCAGGTCATGAGATCAAGCCCCACGTCGGGCTCCATGCTGAGTGTGGAGTCTGCTTAAGATTCTCTCTCTCACTCTCACTCTACAAAAATAAATAAGTAAAATGGGATGGGCCAGGCTTTAAACCTTGATTCTGCCACTTCCTAGCTGTCCAAAAGGGATAAAATTACTAGCTATGTATACAGAAGTTTCATTAAATTCTCTCTGCCTCAGTTTCCTCAATTAAAAATGGAGTCCATAATAATACTTCATAGGGTTATTGAATACTAAATCAGCTAATACATGTGAAGCACTTAAAACAGTGCTGGGCATATAGGAAGTATCTAGTAAGTGTTAGTTATTGTTGTCATTTGAGTTGTGAGGATTAAGTAATCTATTTGAAATATGTATCCCTGGGTCTATGTAACCCCAGTAATGTTAATTAAGGAAAAAAAAAAAAAAAAAGCATGCCACACAACTCTGAGGCAGTGTTCTCCTGCCTTCTGGTGTAACAAAGATAGAATCTTTTTTCAGAGAAAGGGCATGACCAAGCAAGCAAACCTGTGTTGTGTGTCTGGTAAGTGAGGGAGACAGGCAGACTCCATCTTGGTGGGGATGCCTGCGTATTGACAGAGGCTGACAGAAATGCCTCCTCTCTGCCTATTGACATGAATCTGAGTTGGTGCTGATGCTGGTTCCTCCTCTTTGTAGGTTTTACAAGCTGATCTGGGGGAGCTTTGGCAATGGGCTTCCAGAAGGCTCCGGGATCATTGCAGGCGGTGGGGACAATGGCCTGCTTACTCTATACAATGTGACCCACATCCTGTCTTCGGGGAAGGAGCCTGTGATTGCCCAGAGACAGAAGCACACGGGACCTGTCAGAGCCCTTGACTTTAATCCTTTCCAGGTACTGCATTTCATTTGGTCTAACATGGCCAAGCCGTGGAGCCACAGATCTGAGTGGAAGCATTCACTTTTGACCTTTAGTATGTAATTCTGAGCCCTTCTCACACTGTTATGGGGGAGGTTTTGGAAGCCCCAAATGTGGGTTTCTTTCCCCCTTTCCTGTTCCTACCTTTTCCTGGGATGGTGTATCTCCAAAGGCCTTTTCTTCATACAGGCCAACCTCCTGGCCTCGGGGGCCAGTGATTCTGAAATCTTTATTTGGGATTTGAATAACCTCAATGTGCCAATGACCCCAGGATCCAAGTCACAGGTAAGGAGGCTCCCGGGGCTGCTGATGAGAGTGTGCAGCTGATTTGCCCAGGAAAGTCTTAAATTCTTGAGGCACCCAGAGCCCGGGAGACTTTGGACTTCACCACTGGAGGGCAGTAAAGCGCCACAGACTAACACGTTACCAGCCAACCCATAGCAGGGATGGAGGGAAGGGTGGTCATTAACTGATGGTCATTAATGCTTTGTGGTCATTAACTGTCCTAGGGTTTCTGGAACAAAGATGAAGAAAGGCAGTAAAAGACATTGAGAAAAGGAGTGAGAATACTATTTATCAGAGTAGAGCTTAGGCAGAGTAGAGTAAGATCCTGGGCTCTGGAGTGGGGCCAGATATATCCTTGTCCTTTTGTGGGGTGGGTCATCTTTGCCTCTATATCTGGTTCTCCCATGCGGTTGGGCATCTTGTGTATATCTGTCTCTGAGTATACGTACCTGTCATTCTGTAACTGGGCCCGTCTTTTTGCTTCCTGGCTCTTCTCTATCTTGTGCTTACAGTCTCCTGAGGTAAGTTAAGTATAAATTTGATAGCACCTTGTGCCCTAAAAGTAGCAATGGCTTGTCTTTCTGCCTTATTCTTTCTGGATGTCTTACATGTCTTTATTATCCTCCCTTCCTCCTTCTCTACCACTCTCTTTGTCATAGATAAGAGGGCTGATTTAAATCTTGACTCCATCCTCTCAGGAACACCTTGGGATAGGAGTAAATTCCAAGTCTGCCTGCCATTCTCTCACCTTCTACACCAGTCCCCTAACGGATCCTCTCTGGAAAATTCAGCTCCCACACCCTGACACTGTTTGGGTTTGGGAAGCCCCATCTCGACTCTTGGGCTTTCTGCGGGGAGGTTGGGAACAGTGGAAGAGCAAATGGCTCTCGGTCCAAGGGATGACAAGTTGTCCCCTTCCCCCTCCCCACTTCCTGCCTCAGCAGCCTCCAGAAGACATCAAGGCACTCGCTTGGAACCGGCAGGTTCAACACATTCTGTCTTCTGCTCACCCCAGCGGCAAGGCGGTTGTGTGGGATCTCAGGAAGAATGAACCTATCATCAAAGTCAGCGATCACAGCAACAGGGTGAGTCGTGAAGGCAGAATACAGGCTCAGGCTCTGGCTTCTTTCTCATGCCTAGACTTCAGAGCTGCTCTTCCCCAGGCCAGTGTTCTGCTCCCAGCTGTTGCACTTGCAGGGTCCAGCCTCTTAGCAGATTTCCGGTTGAGATTGAATGCTTAGGGAAGCTAAACAGCTGACACCAAAGGCTAATGTTCCTTACTTACTCATGGTCATCACTTAACACTGAGAAAAGATATAAAACCAACCCTCAGAGGTCCTGTTCCAACTAGGCAGAAAAGTTTCAGATTACGTCACCTGTTGCGGTCTGCTTTGTTCACAGATGCACAGCTCAGGCCTCGCCTGGCACCCAGACATAGCCACCCAGTTGGTGCTGTGTTCAGAAGATGATCGTTTCCCGGTGATTCAGCTATGGGATTTGCGCTTTGCCTCCTCGCCCCTGAAGGTGCTGGAGAGCCACAGCAGGTAAAATCTCAAATTCTGTCTACATCCTTGGTGGATGGTGGGGCATAACTGACCTGGGTAGGAGGCAATGAATGGCTCACTTTAGTTACCAGTCAGCTTTCCTGTCTTCAAAGCAGTTCCCAGTGAACACACAGTCTCTAAGTCCTAGCTCTAGCTCCAATAAAGAGGAGCTCCTTGAGATCCTGAGGTCGTGGAAAAGAACCCGAGATTCCATTTAACTTCCAGAAAGGGAGTATAGATGGGATCATGAGAAATATTTGGAGACAATGTTTAGTGCCTCTGGGAGAATCTTCAGGCTCTGATTCAAGGATAATGTTCTTTCTTTAAGTGGTGAGGTTACTTCATCCAAGACCTCCTTAATAAGAGAACCTTGGCTCCTGTCTATCCTCTGAACAGGCTTTCCCCTGAAGCTGTAGCTCTTGGGCCCATAGCAGAAAAAGCAGCCCCACACTGTTCTTTCTTACTAAAGGGCTGTATTGCCTTTATACCTTCTTGGGGACTTTGAAGAGTTGAGTCCTCACTACCCTTCTTTTTAAAACAAGCACCCATATGGTTGAGTGCGTGTCTGATTCATGCTGTTCATAGTCCCTACTCTGCAGCTGGGGAAAGAAGCAGGCCGATCTGCAGGGACCTATGGGAGACAGAGTAATAGAGTGTATAGTGCACAGGCTCTGGGATTTGACTTGGGTTCTGGTTATGTGACTGCCAAAGGTTCCTCAATTTTTCAAAGCCTCATTTTCCTTATTTGTAAAATGAAATCAGACTGCTCATTTTACAGGGGTGAAATTTATCCAAGATATATAAGGTACCCTACTCAGAGTAGGCATTCGACAAATGTTAGCTGCTCTTTCCTTTTTAGGGGGATCTTATCCATGTCGTGGAACCAGGCTGATGCGGAGCTTCTGCTCAGTAGTGCCAAGGACAACCAGATCTTGTGCTGGAACCTGGGGAGCAGTGAGGTAGGCTGGTCGTTCTGTGGGCGTGCTGGGAGAGGAAATAAGCTATGTTTTGGGTTGCCTTCCTTTTAGTCAGGGTTTCCCTAATGGTGGGGTTCCCTCACAGGTAGTATATAAGCTACCCACACAGAGCAGCTGGTGCTTTGATGTGCAGTGGTGCCCCCGGGACCCTCCAGTGTTCTCTGCTGCCTCCTTCGACAGCTGGATCAGTTTGTACTCCGTGATGGGTAGGAGCTGGGAGGTCCAGCAGATGAGACAGGCTGACAAGGTTTGAAAGGCTTGGTGGAGAATGCTGGAGGGAATGCTGTCTCTATGTGGGGGGAGAGAAAAGGACGAATGGCCTGGGAAGAAATGGGGACTATTGGAGACTGGGAGGCCAGGGCCCTGGGTTGGGAGGGCTGCACTTTTGGTGTAGTGCCCATCTTCCTGGGAGGGTGTCATTCCTGCTACAACATGAAACAGACCTTCATGTTGACTCTTGCTCTTGGATGTTCCCTGTAGTATTTTGGGGACACTGGATCTCCATGCCGGGACCATTATTTTGGAAATATGAACGGTCTCATCTCCTTTTCTCCTGTAGATCCATTCTGTGTCTATATTCCACTGTAGACCGTGGATGCAGTAGGCTTTCCAAGAGCTTCCTGCATGGGAGTTCTACCCTCACTACCAGTTCCCTAGAATACGGGAGTCCAGGCTTTGTCCAGATTGGGTATCTCCAGGATTCCTCCCAGAGTAAAGTTTATAGATGCGGCACCATGTGGGATTGGTGATACAGGTGTCCTTTTGCCCTCAGATCTCTTCTTCTTTCAGCAAAGGCCAGCCTCTCCCACCATTGCAGGTACCGGAGCAAGTGGCCCAAGCATCGTTGATACCTCCTCTAAAGAAACCCCCCAAATGGATGAGAAGGCCAGCAGGTGTTTCATTTGCTGTAAGTGTAGTGTATGGGGGGGTGTGCACAGTTGTGCATGTCCATGTGTGTTTGTGAAGCCTCGCATATGCCCAACACGTAGCTGTGTTCTATGGGACATTTATTCCTACTGCCTGTGCCTCACGTCAGGGCCCATTTTCGGGCTCAAGCAGAGTCACTATTGCTCTCTTCTCTATCCCTTCACCTTGCTTACTGTGCCAGTGCAGTCTGAAAAGTATTGGTTGCTGTAGGCTGTTTGGTTATACAGAACTGCCTGAGGGCTCCATCTGATTTTTCTCTAACCCCTACATGTCTGGACTGGTACTGAGTGCAGACATGGAAGGGTTAGAAACACAAAGCAGGAAAGAAAAAAATTTGTAAGTCCATCCTGTCACTCCTCTGCTCAAAACCTTTAACCTCTATTCCGTTATGAACTCAAGGCCAAGTGTACACAGGGCCGTGCTTACCTTTCCAGTTGTTTTTTTTTTTTAAGATTTTATTTATTTATTTGATAGAGATTGCAGGTAGGCAGAGAGGCAGGCAGAGAGAGAGAGATGGGGGGAAGCAGGCTCACTGCTGAGCAGAGAGCCCGATGTGGTTCTCAATCCCAGGACACCGAGATCATGACCTGAGCCAAAGGCAGAGGCTTAACCCACTGAGCCACCCAGCCGCCCCACCTTTCCAGTTTTTATTCCCAACTTTTCCTTATGTGTTCCCTAGGTTCCAGTTCCATATGACTCCTTTCTATTCTATAGATAACTCCTCAACTTTGCTGCTTCTGCCTGTACCCTTCCCTTTAGCTTCCCTCCTGATCCACTGAATCCTACTGTGGTCTTTTATGGTCCCTTGCTTAAATACCACCACCTCCACAATGCCTGTCTTTAAACCCTTGTCAAACTTCACTTCCAAGATTTCTACTCCTCTAATGATACATTGTAACTGTACTAAGGTTATTTATATATGCGTGTGGAGACCCTATTAAGTCAGAGAGTCCTTGATGGTAGGGACCACATTCAGAGAGTCCTTGATGGTAGGGACCACATTTTGTTCATTTTTTATCCCTAAAGCAAATGCTTCTCAAACTTCTCAAATGCACATACAGATCACTTAGGGATCTTATTAAAATTCAGATTCTGGTTCCTTCAGTCTAGGATAGAGCCCAAGATTCTGATTTTCCAACAAGTTCCCAGGTGATGTCCTTGCCGGTGGTCTGAGGAGTGGCAGGGCCCAAAAGTTCTTAATCCAGTGCTTTAAATATTAGGTTCCAGGGCACCTGGGTGGCTCAGTTGTCAAGCATCTGCCTTCGGCTCAAGTCTTGGTCCCAGGGTCCTGGGATCAAGCCCCACATCAGGCTCCCTGCTCAGCAGGAAGCCCCCTTCTCCCTCTCCCTCTGCCTGCCACTCCTCTTGCTTGTGTTCCCTCTCTCGCTGTCTCTCTCTCTCTCTTTCTATGTCAAGTAAATAAATAAAATCTTTAAAATATATATATAAATAAATAAATTTAGGTTTGAATTGAAAACAGATGTATCAAAGACGTGGTTCTTGTGTTCAGAGCCACCAGTTTTATTGTGGAGGTAAGGCTGACATAGGAGCCAGGGAGGTGAAGAATTCTGATGTTGAGAGAGGTACATTCTGTTGTTTATTTGTTTGTTTGTTTCAGGAGGTAATTCTCTGTTGAATTTTTTGAGGAATCACCATACCATTTTCCACAGCAGTTGCACAGTATTTCCAACGGCAATGCCTAAGAGTTTCATTTTCTCTACATCAGCCCTAATCATTATTTTCTGCCTTTTTTAATTGAAGTGTAATTGACATACAATGTTACATTCAGTTTCAGGTGTACAACTTAGTGATTTGACAAGTCTGTACATTAGGCAATGCTCACCACATACGTGGCTACCAGCTGTCAGCTTACAGCGCTATTACAGTACCGTTGCCTATATTCCCTATGCTGTTCCTCTCATCCCTATGGCATATACATTCCATAACTAGAGGCCTCTCCCTTCCACTCTTCTTCACCCATTTTGCCCATCCTCCCACTCCCCACCCCTCTGGCAACCACCAATTTGTTCTCTGTATTTATGGGTCTGTCTGGAGAGGCCTGCGTTCCTTTTTTTTTTTTTTTTTTTTTTTAAAGATTTATTTATTTATTTATTTATTTATCTGAAAGAGAGAATGCCCATGAATGGGTTGGAGGAGATGGGCAGAGAGAGGAGAGAGAGAATCTCAGGCAGACTTCCCGCCAAGCATGGAGCCCAACACAAAGCTCGATCCTGGGATTCTGAGATCACCACCCGAGCTGAAATCCAAAGTCAGACCCTCATCAGACTGAGCTACCCAGGCGCCCAAGGCCTGCATTCTTGTTATAGCTCTGTCACTTATCAGCTGATGACCTTGGGCAGATCTCTTAACTCAGGACTATCTGTAAAACAGGGATAGTGATACCTGGTCAGCTTATGTTAGTGAATTGACATGAACCTCAAGAATATACATAAGCACTTTGTAAGACTAGCAAATATTAACAGATCAAAAGTTAAGTTTGTTTTGTTTAGTGCTGATCTGTAGTGTAGGTTTGTGCTGTAGGAATCCAGTGCAGAATTCCAGCTCGGAAAGTTCATTAAGGAGGAGGTCTCCGGAAGGGAAATAGTGAAAGGTTGGGAAGTAGGCAGTAGCTGTCAACCATGGCTACAACCTGAAGACCTTTCATATATACTGATGCCTAATCCCCGGGCCCTTCCCCGCCCCCACGCCCCAGATTCGTGTTGTCCAGAGTACAGCCTGATGACTCGGGATAGCTGTGGTGTTGTGTTAATGTGTGGCTGCAATGGAAACCTGCTGGAGTCAAGGGACTTTAATAAGCTCTGCTTGGTGACAGATGCTTTAGGTAGGTGCCTGTTTTGGTGAGAAGGACGCTCAGGTAGGGCTGTTTTTGTGGATGAAGGCTCAGAAGCAGGAATGGACTGGGCACTTTGGGGATGTGGAGTGATCGCATAAATAAGCAGGGGGACAGAGGCTAGAGAGTCTGGCCTGACTTTGGGGGATTTTGTACACCACGGGCAGAGAAGTTTAAGCTTTCTTCTGCGGGCTTGTGAAATCATAACACATTCCTAAGCAGCTGTAGGTATAGGGTGATGGTCTGAGGCTTGGACTGGAGGAGGAAAACCCAGAGGCTAGCAGCCTATTCCAATAACCGAGGTGTGCTAGCCCTGGAAATGTGACAGAGGGGCCCTGCACGAGAAACACTGCACAAGAAGAGGTGAGACTGCTGTTCCGTGGCTGTGGCTGTGTGGATATAAAGACTGTGATAATGCCAAGGCGTTTAGTCCAGGTGACTGGGAGAAGATTGCTATTAGCACAGCTGAGAAGATGAACTATGTGCGGGAGTCTGAAGCTGATGGGGCTAAAAATGCAGAGGTGGTTTTCGTATATAGGGGCGCATTTGCTGCTCCTTTCCTGATCCTGTTCAACCCGCAGGAGTTCTTACTGTTGGTTTTCTGTCCTAGGGCCAACCAGTTAAATAGCCTTCCCTGTAATGTAGACTTGGTGTTAATTTTTAGCCTGAAAAGATGAACTTTACCCTTGTTTTTTCTTACCAGTTTGGGGGGAAGCTGGTTACCTTTGGCCTCCCCAGCACCCCTGCCCACCAGGTGCCACAGCCTTGCCTCCGCCTAGTCTTCGTCAGTCAAGTCATCGTAGAATCTGAATTCCTGAGGCGGTCAGCTGAGTTGCGGGAGGCCCTGGAATCAGGAAATCTCCTGAATTATTGTCAGGACAAGATCGAACAAACATCGCTGCAAAGCGAAAAGATGCTCTGGCAATTCCTGAAGGTAAGAAGCATGAAGGTTGGCTGCTCTGAAGTATTTCCCCAAAGCTGGAAACTCTAGGACATGAACAACCACACTGTGACCTAGATTACAGAGGCCCTGACCTCTCAGGCTTTTTCCTACACCACACTACCCTCTGGACACAGACTCTTCACCTTTTACCAGTGGCTCAGAGACCTTTTGCAGCTAAGGAAGCTGAGAGGTACAAGTGATATTTGCCTTTTTTGCTTCTACTGCTGATGTCCTAGATACTTTATCAAAGCCACAGTGAAGGTTTTTATGCCATGCTAAAAGGCAGATAAGGTGATGGGAAGAGAAAAGAGAAGGGAAAGGAAGGAAAGAGGATTGGCTGGAAGGGGACATCATCATGAGAAGGCTTTGAGCTTGTTTCAGGTAACCCAAGGCAAGTTATTGTGATGGGACTCAGGGCTTAAGTCCCAATTTATTTTGGAGGCATGGATCAAGTTCCAGTGCTAATGAAATTTCAAGTTGTGCATGACATCAGAAGGAGTGCTCCACCTATTAAGGAAATTGAGCAGATAGGAGGAGAGAACTAAAGGGAGGAAGAGAACCTACTGGACAGACAGTGAGAAGATTATTCAAAGCTTTGGGATCATAGTAAACAATACAAAAGGGTAGAGCCTGTCCCTGGGGGTCTAAGAAAGACTTGGGGTCGGTGCTTCAGACATAGTAGAACTTCTTGAACATAGACACCAGGAATCTGGGAAGGAGACAAGATTTGAGAAAGATCATCAACTGCTGAGTGAAGTTAGAAAAAGGTGTGGGAATAAAAGAATAAGAAATGATGCTTTTGTTGTAAGCAGAACTCTACTGCTCCAGGAATGGTGGAATGAGAAGGAGAAGAGAGGTCACCATCAGGAGTTGAGGCTTTATTCTTCTGAACAAAGGAGGCAGCAGTACCTAAGGACAGAGGGGAGTCTGGTCGAAAACCTCCCCAAGAGCTGTCCATCTTGATGGTCCTGAAGCTGAATGTGGTTGAACATTTCCAAAGGATGAATATGGGAGAAGGCAGGAGCCCTGAGAGTCTGTGAGAAAGGAGTAGTCAGAATTCATGGTTCTGTGTAGGGCAAATGAAGGGCTCAGCTCCCTAACCCTGATTAGGGTAGGGCTTCAGGAAGGTTTGGCCCTCAGGATCTGGCACACTGTGTGGGTAAGCTGACTTGGTTTATATCTGGGCAGCTTCCACCATGAACTATGTTTTCACCTAGATATTTTAGACTTACAAGACTCTGTAGGTTCTCTTGGCATCAGTCTCCCCAGAAGGATGTGGGACAGGAGCCACAGTTGTCGGCCGGGCAGTGGGAGGTGGCGCTCTTCTGTGGGGGTTCTTGGAGCAGCCCATGCAGCAGTTCAGAGTCCTCCTCACCTCCCCAGAAGACAGCTTAGGTGCAAGGAGATGAGATGCACACAAGGCAGGCATGTAGGTGGCCCCCGCAGAGAAGCCTCATGCCCACAAGAGCTAATGTCTCTTGCACCCACTTCAAAAACGTTTCTAGAGTCCCTGCAAAAGATCTGTTCAGTTACAAGAGTCCTTGCAATGAGGGCAGCCTGGGGTGTGGTGCCCACAGAGGCTATTTATTGTTTGTTTAGTTCCAGTTCAGATGCAGTTTATTCATTGCAAGCAGTGTTGCCTGGAAACATAGCCGACATTTGACTCTTGCCAGGTAACCAGGCTAATAGATCTAGTAAGTCAACAGAAGATCTAGTTCTCACGTAGAAGTGGGCAAGGGTTTTGTTAACACCCATGCCTCTAGCCCAGCAGAATCAAATCTGGGGAGAAAAAGGGGAGAGATGGTATTGGCCTCAGTAGGACCCTTCTGGTAGCACGAAGAATTCTGTTAGAGGGTACACTGGCACAGACGTTGGACTTACACAAGAGAAGATCATTCACATTGATTTAATGGAGACTTGTGTGTTCTGTGGTTTCTTAGGTGACCTTAGAGGAAGACTCCAGAATGAAATTTCTAAAACTATTAGGATACAGTAAAGATGAGCTTCAAAAGAAGGTAAGCTGCTTTTACATCGAAAGCACGTACTTGAAGCAGAGAAGAAGAGAAGGCCTTCAGTGGAAACTGTCTCAGTGACCTCTTTCTGGGCTTCACTAATGCATATATAAACATTGTACCTCCTGGAGGTAGGCTTCTCCCCAGGTAAATAGGCCAGGATCTTAGAGAGCCCAGTCAGTGCGGTGTGAAGGTGGGAAGGAAGCATATTAGATGTTTGACCTTGTGCCGGGAAGAGGATGCTCACAGGTCTCTCCTTGCAGGTGGCCACGTGTTTGAAGAGTGACGTGAGGCTGGGTGAGAGCCCTCAGTCCAAGGGAGACGATCTCCACAGTAACAGACAGCAGGCCTTCTGCAGCCAGGTGTGGTGGGAGCCCAGAAAGCTGGACCTGGGATAGCACAGGAGACCTGTCTTTAGGGCATCTGCCCCTTCCTGGCTCTTTGTTTCATTCTCATAAAGTGCTTGGCTTCCATAGATGTCTTCAGACTCCTCGTTTCTTGGAACCACAGTGAGACACAGAGTGCATAAACTTTTGGGCTGGGAGCGGAGCTCTGTTTTAACCATGGACTAGAGCCCTTCCTAGACCTTATCTGGTTATTTTTTATCTGTATCATTATGGGCCAGATAGTAAAGCTCCCAGAGAGAGCTACAAGCCAGCTCTCTATCTGTTTTCAATTCATTTCCAAAATAGCCACCTCCATCCTTTCTTGCACAGACCTCCAAACACATCACAGAGGAAGCCTCTGCCTCCTCATCCTTCTTTGATGAGCTGGTCCCTCAGAATATGACTCCATTGGAGATCCCCATCACAGAAGGTACTCTGATCCTGAGGGAGAGAAATGCTCTGTGTGGGAGTAGGTGGGCTCAGAGTTCTTGAACTTGAGAACATCTTCTTGTCCCCTGCCTCCTGCCTCCCTCCCACCATCACAAGTGCTGGGTGGTTCTGTTAGTGATTAGAGCCCTCCTTGGATTTTTATGGATACATCTTTGCTGTGGAAAGCCTTCTAGCAAGATATTTTCTCTCCTACTGTTTTCTTAAAAGACTGCGACCCTGTTCTTGCTGAGCAAGCACACGCTGTCCCTCTGGTATTGCCATGTGAGGCCCTCCCTCATGTCGAGCCCTGTCCTTAGAGTCCTGGGTCTGGTACTCGGGGATAGTGTGCTACATTTTGTTGCTGAGGAACGAAACTTGGGAGTTTTATTTGGGGCAAGGGAGATACAGAGATAGAAGGCGTCTAGTGTGGGCCCTGTAGGGGACCGGAGGCTAGGGTCTGAGGGCAGGCTGACATGGAGGGGATGCCTCCGCTTGCAGACACGGATGGACTCCTGAGCCAGGCTCTCCTGCTTGGAGCACTGCGCCCTGCTGTGGAACTGTGTCTGAAGGAAGAGCGCTTTGCTGATGCCATCATCCTGGCCCAGGCTGGAGGCGCAGATCTGCTAAGGCGAACACAGGAGTGCTACTGGGCCAAGAAGAAAACCAGAATCTCTTCGGTAACTGCCCACTGTGCAGGAGGGGAGGGGAGGGGATTACTTGGACTTTGTCAGGTGGATGCCTACACCTCGGTGTTTAGAAGCTCTGCCAGGTTCTCTCTCTCCCCGCTCCAACCAGCCCTCCCTCACCCGCAACCCCTAGTCAGTGGTCTAACAGGAAGCCTGCTCACCAGTGGCCTTTCTTAGCAAGTCCCTGTGTGTGACTCTGACTGCCTGTTCTGGATGGACGGCTGATGACCTTCTCTCTCTGCCCATTATAGCTGATAGCCTGTGTTGTGCGGAAGAATTGGGAGGATATGGTGCACACCTGTAGCCTGCAGAACTGGAAGGAGGCACTGGCCTTACTACTGACATACTCCGGGCCAGAAAAATTCCCTGAGCTCTGTGGTAGGTAGCCCTAGGTTTCAGACAGAGTGGTATGAATCTGGCATGCAGTTAATAGACACAATTGAGGGAGGAGGCAGAGGAGCAGCCTGAGCTCTGGGAGGCCAGGCCGTGTTGTCAAGGCCAAGGTCTGGGTCAGCTGGGAGGCTAGGACTACAGTAGTGATCACATATTGTCCTGTTTTACTTTTTCTCATTACATCTCTAGCAAGAGCTCTGCCCTTCACTGCAGAGCAAAACTGGCCTCAGTGTTGTCCAAAGCCATTGCGGTTACTTGTCCCACAGCTCATGGTCCTCTGCCTATTTTCAAATAGGAGAATGAGAAGAAGCACAGGAAAGCTATGCCATTAAAGAACTTTCCATCTTTCTGCAGACATGCTGGGTACTCGCATGGAGCAGGAGGGTGGCGGAGCACTAATTTCCGAAGCCAGACTCTGTTATGTGTGCTCAGGGAGTGTGGAGCTGCTGGTGGAGTGTTGGGCAAAGTGCCACCAGGCTTCGTACCCCCTGGCTCTGCAGGTACTCTCCGTGTGCGGGGCCCTGGTCACTCCACACCAGGCTCGCTGGAGAGGCTGTTGACGGGGATGTGCAGGGGCATCAGAGGCGAGGCTTCCGGGTCCCCAGGCTGTGACCAGTCTATTAGGAAGTAGAAAAGGGCCTTCAGTGTTGGGGGATGAGCTAGCACCTTCCTCTCTCCCTCTCAGTCAGAGGAGACTGAGCAAGAGCTGCTTAGGCATTAACCTTCACAATTTTTTCCCACTTTAGGTTTGGTTTTACGAGTTTATTCTTTGTTTGAATAATTGTGAGCCTGGGCCTATTAGCTGCTATGAAAAGTTCTGTGTATCTAAATTGTAAAAGACACTCCACAGGTAACTAGAGAAGACTCACAGGAAGACAAAGCCGCAGATGAAACGATAGTGTAACAGAATGTGAAGTTGATACTGTACTAGCAGGGTAAAGGGTAGAGAGAAAGCAAAAAAAGAGGCAGAGATGTAGGAGAGTCTAAGAGCCAGATGGCCTCAGTTGGAGCAATGCTAACAGCTTGGGAGGTGAGGCCAAGTGGCTCTTCTCTAACTGTCACATCTAATACGAATCATCACCTGCTGCTTGTACCTGGCCATAGCCAGATACCCTCAAACCTATAGTGGGAAGTCCCTGGGTGAACTGCCTGGCCTGAGAGAGCAGGATGTGCTTGGAAGACACCTGACTGCCCTTATTCCTGTTCCTGTAGGACCTGATGGAGAAGGTGATGGTCCTTAATAGGAGCTTGGAGCTACTTCGGGGTCCTGACAGGGTGAGCTCAGGCCCTGCCACAACCTTCAGGGTCACTCAGTATGCCAGCCTCCTGGCAGCCCAGGGCAGCCTGGCCACTGCCATGAGCTATCTACCCAGGGACTGTACTCAGGTGAGTGGGACCATGGAGAGGGAGCAAACCATTTCATTCATCTAACACTGGCTGAGCACGTCCATGTTCCAGGCACTCCGCAGATGCTGAAATTCTAGAATAAATGAGATCTAGTCCCTCAGGAAGTTCACCGTCCCTTGGGGGAAATCAGATGTCAGTAACTTACAGTGTTATAACAGAAACTTATACTAGGTGCTGTGAGACTCCAGGAAAGGGGCTGGTTTTGCGTAGAGTAGTCATCAAGGAAGGCTTTCCAGTGGTTAAAACAGTTGAGCTGGACCTTCACAGAGAAGCAGCTTCCCAACAGATGTAGGGCATTCTAGGTAGAAGGAACAGCAAGGAGGGAGGCTTGGCAAGGTTTAGGACCTTTGAGTCATCTAAGGTGGCTGAAATGTAGAGGGTCAACTGAAGTTTGAATGCTATATGGGGCCAGGCTTATAAGAAAGGATGTTTACTCGTTTTAATTTTAATTAACACAGTTTTTCATTATTATAACTTTTGTAGCCACCAGTTCAGCGGCTGAGAGATCGACTTTTTCACGCCCAGGGTTCTGGTGTCTTGGGCCAACAGTCTCCTCCTTTCCCCTTCCCTCGGGTTGTTGTGGGAGCTACCCCCCACTCTAAAGAAACATCCTCTTACAGGTTGGGATTCCAGCCTTCTCACCAGGTAGGGCCTGGTTTGGTTTGTTCACTCATTTGCTCATTCATTCAAAAATACTTATTTAATGTCTGTCAGGTACCAAACAAGGTTCTAGGCACTTGGAATGTATTAGTGAATTAAAATGATGAAAATTCCCAACTTTGTAGAATATAGATTCAGGTTTTTTTTTTTTTTCTAATAACTGCTTGTCAAACAACTGCTAGGTTCTTAGAACAGAAATGTGGCCTAACGATGATTCATGTCCTTCATTAGCTCATAGTCTCATGGAAAGACAGATATGTAAAAGATAAGTACAGTAAAATTCATAAATGCCGTGATTGGGGTACGATACGGTACCATGGGATCACACAGAAAAAAGCAACTTGGTCTTTGGGGGAGCAGGAGAAGCTTAGGACTTATTTTAGAATGAGTATGATGTTTGATTTGAGTATTGAAAATTAAGTTATTTAGGCAAAGGAAGGAATAGGTAAAGGCTATTTGAAGCAGTGGGAACAGCATGTAAAAAAGCACTAAGGGGGGGCGCCTGGGTGTCTCAGTGGGTTAAAGCCTCTGCCTTCGGCTCAGGTCATGGTCTCGAGGTCCTGGGATAGAGCCCCGCATCGGGCTCTCTGCTCAGTGGGGAGCCTGCTTCTCTGTCTCTCTCTCTGCCTGCCTCTCTGCCTACTTGTGATCTCTCTCTCTGTCAAATAAATAAAATCTTTTAAAAAAAAAAAACACTAAGGGGAGTGTAAATAAAGCCCACTTGAGGAACTACTGATATTTCAGTGGGGCTGCAAAACAGGTGTTTGTTGTAGGGGAGTGAGATTAGATGAAGCTGGAGTAAGAGGTGGGAGATAGAGCAGGAAGGACCTGGAATTCTGTGCTGAAGACCTTAGACTTGACCCTGAAATTGAATGGTCTTCTGCAGGGGAATGATTAGCTATGTGTTTAGGAAGGGCAAGGCTGGAGGCATCTAAAAGGCAATAGTAAGAGATGATGAGGGCATAGAATGACTGACCTAAGGCTAGAGAATGAGGTTAGATTTAAGATACTTAATAAGTAGAATGGACAGAAATCGGTGATGGCTTAGAGGAGTCTGCAAAGTGGGGGGACGGACCCCCAGGGACCAACCAGTGCCCAGATGGTTAGGGTGCTGTTAACTTAGGATACCTGCCTGGATCCTGCTGGAGGGACTGGGGAACAAAATCCAGCAAGATGGTAAATAGAGCTATCAGACAGAAGCTCTGACGGTTCATCCTATCCCACCTTCAGTTCTCACCCTAATCTTTTTTCTCCTTTCCCCCTGCTTACCCCTACCTCCTCTTCCTTCTCCTATCCCCTCTCTCTCTCTTTCTGTCTCTCTGCCTCTCCCTCTCTCCTTTCTGTTTTGAAATAATTATAGATTCATAGGAAGTTGTAAAGAAACGTACTGGGGGGTCTCATGCATCACATTCCCCCACCCCATTTCGTGCCAGTGTCCCACACAACCATAGTATAACGTTAAAACCAAGAAACTGATATTAGTACAATCTGTAGATTCAGATCTCATGAGTGTGTGTGTGTAACTATGTAAGAATTTATCTTCTCATCTTTTAAGAGTCTCATGCTCTACCGACTGAGCTAGCCGGGCTATCTTCTCATCTTTTAAACAGGGTCCTTCACAAAGCAAAAATTGTTAATTTTATAAGGTCCAATTTATAGTTTTCTTTCTACGGATCACACGTTTTATGTCTTTGCAGGTCTACACTCCCCTAAAGTTTTCCTGTGTTCTTTCTACAAGTTTTATAGTTTTTGTTTTTCAGTTATGCTGTGTTCTATTTTGAGTTAATTTTTGCATATGGTGTGAAGCTTAGGCCAAGCTCCTTCTTTTTTTGGCCAGTGGATATCCATAATCATTTATTGAAAAGGCTGTCTAGGGCGCTTGGGTGGCTGAGTCGTTAAGCGGCTGCCTTTGTCTCAGGTCATGATCCCAGGGTCCTGGGATCGAGCCCCACATGGGGCTCCCTGCTTGGCAGGAAGCCTGCTTCTCCCTCTCCCACCCCCCCTGCTTGTGTTCCCTCTCACTCTGTCTCTCTCTGTGTCAAATAAATAAATAAAATCTTTAAAGAAAAATAAAGAAAAAAGAAAAAGCTGTCTTGGGATGCCTGGGTGGCTCAGTCAGTTAAGCATCAGCCTTCAGTTCAGGCTGTGATCCCAGGGTCCTGGAATGGATTCCCGCATCCAGCTCCTTGCTCAGAGGGGAGCCTGCTTCTCTCTCTGCCTGCTGTTCTCCCAGCTTGTGCACCCGTGCGCACGCTTTCTTTCTCTCTGACAAATAAATAAATAAAATCTTAAAAAAAAAAAAGAAAGAAAGAAAAGGCTGTCTGTCCTCCATTGAATTGATTTTGCTCCTTTATTAAAAATTAACTGGGCATATTTGTATGGATTTATTTCTCAGATCTCTGTTCTATTGTGTCAGTCTGTGTGTCTTCTCTGACAGTACCACTTTGTCCTGAATACTACCTCTATATAGTAAGTCTTGACATGAGGATGAATAATTCCTCCCACTCTGTTTTTCCTTTTTTTTTTATGATCTTATTTGAGAGAGAAAGAGTGAATGAGAGAGAGATAGAAGAAGCAGGGGGAGGGGCAGAGGGAGTAGGAGAAGCAGACTCCCCACCAAGCGGGGAGCCAGACACAGGGATCCTGGGACTTCAGGATCATGACCTGACCCAAAGGCAGACGCTTAACAGGCCTGAGCCACCCAGATGCCCCTCTTTGTCACTTTCTATAGAGACATAGTTTCTGTTGATTTTTGTTTTAAGAACTAGCTTTTTGTTCCATATTCTTTATTATTCTTTCATTTTCAGTTTCTTACCCTTCTTTTCCTTTCCAGGTGCTGATCCTTTTTTCTCTTCACAGGTTCCAACTCCATCTCCAAGGCCAAGGATTTTCACACCTCAGTCATCACTAGTGACACCCTTGATATCTTCCCATCCTGGCCCTTATCAAAGCTCCCAAACACAGAATATCAGTGACTCCACGGCACCTGAGCTCCAGGCAGGAGCTTGGCCTTTGGCCCCTAGTGTAAGGCCTGGTGAGTGAGTGAGTCCAGATGTATCTGGGCAGAGCACAGAGGATAACAGTTGGCATGGCCAGCGTGGATTTGGGGGGCATTATGTCTACTGTATAGTGAGAGAAGCTTGGAATTTGTAGTCTGAATCCCCGGTACTGTGACTTACTGGCTTTGTATCTATGAGCAACAGACTTAGCCACTGTTTCTTTTGAAAAGTGAGAATAGCTATTATATTGGTCCTTTCAACCCCACAGGATTGTTTTCAGGGTCAAATGAGGAATAGTTAAAAGTACTCTGTAAATGGTTGGTCTCCATACACACATACTCATCTTTCATTATCATTATTAGGGATGTTTGTTTGTGTTTTATTGCTGCCTTATTCTTCCCTGATAAGCTCCGAATCTCTCCCAAATTGAAGTTTGGTGGCAAATGACCTGTTTCTGTTCCTTTTCAGCTTTTTTTGAGCCACCTCTATTAAGTGGGCAAAAAGCCCAAGTTCCTAACCCCTTGGGGTTCCCTGGAGCATGGCCTCTTCCTGGTCCACCTCCACCTGTGGTACCCCCAGACGCCCTACAGCCTAGCTCTACCTCTCTGGCTGAGACGACTCGACTGTTCCCTCCACTTCCCGTGAGACTCCCAGGTGTCAGCCCTGCAAGCTTCCGGTCCCTAGCCCCTCCTGTCAACTTCCCTACGACACACCCTCCAGGAGGGCCAGGTGCTGCCTGCTCTAGTGCCCTCCCGATCACTGGCCCCTCGACTGCTCACCCAGGTCAGTCTTCTTTCCAGGGCTTCTGTCTTCTGGGTCATTGCCTTCTTCCCTTCCCCCCTCCACTACCACCTTTCCTCACAGCAGTGATTTGGGGGCCGTTGGGTTGAAGAATGTCAGCTGAGCCTGTCTGGTCTGCAGAGGGAGGTGTGATCGACTCCAGCTCAAATAATTCCACTGGCCTTCAGACTGAATTTCCAGGGTTTCTGACTGTGCCCCTAAATATCTCTATCTTTGTGCTGTGCAGGACCTCAAGACTCCTTGAAAAATGCCCCAATGCCCAGGGCAAACCTCCAGAGGAAAAAGGTCAGTTCGTGCCACCTACCCCCATACATTCACCAATGACCCATATTCTGTTTTCTTCCAGAATTCAGCCCGTCTGCTTGTCAGCACACACACTGTCCTGTCCCTTTCCTCACTCATTCTTCTCCTCTCAGCCAGCTTCTCTTTCCTTCTTGCATGCATGTATCAATCTCCCTGTCTCCTGGTTCCCTACTTGCCGCTGTGTTCCCTTGCTCACTCAGAACTTTTGCTGCTCTCTCAAAGCAGGGCCTAGGAGGTCTCTCAGCTTAGACTCATATGCCGTTCTTTCTCTGTGTCTAGTTGTCAGAGGTATTTATGCCCCCAGCATCTATCACTGCTCCAGTGATGAGCCTCACCCCTGAGCCACGAGGGGTTCTTTCCTCACAGCCTTCTGTCCTTGGGATGGGCCATGCTCCCCCAGGAGCTCCAGGAGAATTCAGCCTGCAGGTGAGGGGAACAGTGCATTAACCTTCCTCTTGGAAACTGCAACTCTCCCTAGGTATAGAAAAGCAGGGAGCATGGGAGATGGGTCTCAGGCATCAAGGGGCGGGCAGATTTTGCACCGGGGAACTGGTGTGGGCAGGTCCCAAATGTCCTTACCCCAGAGAAGAGGGAGTACCCCTTTCCCCAACTGTGCTTTAGTGGGAGCAGTGTGACACTGAGTCACGGAGGACTAGTCTGTAGGGAAGCTGTGAGAAGGACAGCTTGCCAGTCTCCCCTGTCTCCCTGCTCCTTCCTCAGCAACTTCAGCAGCGGCCCCCTGAGAAGGTGGAAAGGAAAGAGCTGCCTCCAGAGCATCAGTCCTTGAAGACCAGCTTTGAGAAGCTTCTACAACGCTGCTCCCTGTCTGCCACTGATTTAGTAAGTCTGAGCCTTCCCCACAGTGTCCGCCTCCCAGCACTGGCTTGTTCCCAGCATTCCTGAGCTGTAGATCAGTTCCTTGTGTGCCTCTTTTCTCAGGGTCCCTGAGCCGCTGTCTGTGTCTTGTACCTACTAGATATCTCCATGTGGGACAAGAGTGGGGGCTCGTCTGGTCTGAGTCTAGCACCTAGGAAGCAGGGCCCAGCAGCACCGAGGCTTAACTCTTGGCAAGGCAGCACGGGGCACCGGAGGGAGGGTGCAACTAGGAGTAAGGAGACCTGCCATCCATGCACTGGCCGTGTCAGCTTACGCAAGCCACTTACCCTCCTTGGGCCTCCATTTCCTCTCCTGTGAAATGAAAGCAGGAGCTTGAAGTCCTTCCAGCTCTGACATACTGTGATTCTTTATAGTCCTGTATAGTAGTGTTATTCTCGGGGGCTGGAGTCAGAATCCATTTCCCTCCCTGCAGAAGACAAAACGGAAGCTGGAAAAGGCAGCCCAACGTCTAGAATGCCTATATGATAAGCTCTGCCAGGGCACAGTAAGTACATTTAGTGATGCTCCTCTGTCCCCTGCCCTACACCGTCAGCCGTGACCAGAGGGACCCCAGTGTCCTTTTTCATAGGTCTCAGTGACCTGGGTTCCCCACAAAATATACACATAGACCTCTGGCCTGACCCTGGGCTTCAGAACTTAAATCCTCTCTTACTGTTCCATGCTCCCAGGGCAGGGGCTGGGTTGGGCTCCCTTGACCTAAGCGTCCATCCGCCCACAGCTCTCACCCCACGTCCTGGCTGGGCTTCATGAGGTAGCCCGATGTGTGGATGCGGGAGACTTCGAGCAGGGCCTGGCAGTGCATGCCCAGGTGGTGGCCCGCAGCAGCTTCAGCGAGGTCTCCAGCTTTATGCTCGTCCTGAAGGCCGTCCTCAGCATCGCGCAGAAGCTGCACACGGAAACCAGGGAGCCTCCTGCTGTGACTTAACGTCTCCCTGCAGAAAAGGGGGAATTTTGGAATGGGTTTTGTTTGTTTTCCCCCACCCTCTTCCCTTGCTGCCAGGTATATGATGCAGTGGGCTTGCCTCGAAGCTGGCAGAGTGCCTGCTTTCCACCCCTTTATGCCTGGCCTTCTAGAATCTGCCCAAGGCTCTCAGCCTCTGAGGCAGAGAGAGCCAGTTCTTCCCTTTCCCTGATGCTGGGCTTCGGCAGGACCCGGAGTAGGGCATCTTCTCCCCCAGGGGGATTCTGTGTAAGTGTGGCTTTGGAGGGGCTGAGTGGGATTATTACCTCCAAGTCTACCTCTGCTGTACGCATCTTGTGGGGATTTGTTTTCCCCTTCTGTGGGTTATGAGCCTGACCTTACCTTCTCCTTGCCTCTGACTTCATATTTCTGGGTCCTTTAATTTCTGAGCCCCCAGAGACTGGGCTAGAATTGACTGTTGTTCATCTTTTGAACAAGTGATGGACATGGGGGGTGGGTGCTGGGCAGAACCAAGAGGAGGAACTTGGGCCCGTTTTACAAGACCTTCTCTTCTGCCAGTATCATAGGGGTGGGCTGGGTTAGGCGGAAAGTAGAAGGGGCACACCGCCTTTTGCTGGGAGCTGCCCTAGGCTGTGAGACAGGAGCAGAGGGACCACTGCCTGCGGGGACCTGACCTGATTTGACCTGCCCGGACCCTGGCCCAAGGCCCTCGGCCATTCATTCTGTGATCATCAACCCCATTCTGCAACAGGAGCCATATTAACAAAAGACTTTTCTGGCACTGCTCCTCAAGGGTTGGAGGCCCTTCTCCTCGGCCCTCACATGTCTCAGGGCTGCCTTCTCTGGCTGCACTTTTCATGGTTGAACTTTGCATTTGAAGCACTGATGTACTTAGTGGGCAATAAAGCTGCTTTGATTTGGTTTCCTCAGTCATCTCCCAATTATTGTCTCCTCTGGGTCCTATTTTGTCCTGACCTCTCTTCCTATTCTCTTTGTTCTTGCTCCCTGCACCCCAGTAAGGTAGGAGAGAGGCTTGAAGACCCATGGGGAGTCTAGAGAGTTGCAGAAAGGAGGGGGTGCGAGGAGGAGGCCTTGCAGCATCTGTGGCCACTCTGGTGTGTGTGTGTATGTGTCTGTCCGTGCCTGACGTTCAGCTCTAGGGTTTTCCCCACACCACTTCAGGGCTGAGCTCAGCAGCACAAAGGGGCTGGGTGTGAAGCCGGGGGTACTATCTCTAATCCTGTTGTAGATCCCATCATGTCTGTGGGCTAGATGTGTGTGTTTGGAAGGAAGGGATTGTTAGGCAGTATTTGTTTGTAAAGCCACTTGCTCTTCAGATAATACTTGCACTAACTTCTATTGAGGCAGCAGTGTGAGCCCCTGCAAAGTCCTTTCCCAAAGTGTCTTTGAAGCCAAGAGCCCATTGAAGGGAAGAAAGGCAGGGAGAGGGGATTAGTTTGTTCAGCAGCTGTGAATTTCAGTGGGAGGTTGATGAACTCTGAAGTCTTTGTTTAAATTAAAGGGGGGGAGAAAAAAGCCGCTGCTGGAGCGAGAGCCCCACTTGGGGCCCTGAACTAACACAAGGAGAAGTCTGAGCTGCAGGGAGCTGTGTACTGACTGCGAAGACTTTTCCCAAACACTTTCGGGAAAGGTGTTGTGAGAAGAGAAGGGGCGGAGTAGGGGGATTAGCATGTGAAATGAAGTTTTCATTGACTCCAGTGGGGGTAGAAGGCTATTTTAATGGCATTTTGTTCTCTTATTTTCTCTCCTTGAGCTCTTTAGAGATATTGTTTTGCTAAGGCAGGCTTTCTTCCCCCTTCTTTCCAGTCTGCGGATTGCCTCTATGGGAGCCAACATAAATATTTCTCCTCCAGGAATGCGGGTTAATTAAAAGGAAATGAATGAGTGGAAGCATCCAATCCAGACCCACAATAGGCGGGTGCCCTGGCCTGCCCTCCCCTCCCACCACTGCCAGCACCACCAGGGCTGAGCACGACCCTGGCTCTGTCTTTGCCCTAACCTGCTGCTAAGGCCAGTTGAAGCTGGGATTCTTTTCAAGAAAAGAAAGCCCTGCCTGTGTGTAGGCCCACAGGCCAGCAACAGGAAGGAGAGTGTTTTGCGCCCCCCCTTCCCCCCACGCCGTGTCCTTGTCACTTCTCAGGATCTCCCTCTGCTTCTCTCTGGTGGAGACGCATGGGCCTTAAAGGGTATGCAAGAGGAAGGAAGGGACGAGGGTTCCAGTATGTACCCCACAGTAACTTACTAGTTGGCTGAACAAGACAGACCTCTTTTTCAGCATCGGTTTTAATCTATAAAACAAAAGGTTTGACTGGTTGACCTCCAAGGTGTCCTACCAAGCAGCTGTTCTGGACTCATCCATGTTTTGCAAAGGGGTGCACAACCCTGGTGACTGAGCGTAAGAGAGAACTTAAACTCCATGAATGCAAGGAGGTCTCTGTGTTGTTTGTTCACCACTGTATTTGTTCGCCAGTGTTTGCTGACTGACCAGAGGAATGCGTGGATAATGCAAGAGAGGAAAAAAAGCAATACAGATCTGCGTTAGCTCAATAATGTTTTCTTTATAGAACTCAGATGGATCTGCTTATCAATCATATCCATTTGGCAATACAAAACAACAACCTATGAAAGAACTTTCTGGCAGCAATGATGGGTTTCAAGTACCGGCCTGGGATTATCAAATATGAAGCACAATAATTGTCCTGCTTTTATGCTGAGAGACTTGGAGAATGCAGTTTTCCTTTACAGCCCCGTTCCTTTATATTTTCTAGCGGCCTTGCCAGATTTTCTTAGGGTACACTATCAAGTAATTCTGCCAAGTAGGACAGCCAGGTTAGTATATGCTGCTACTTGATTAGGGAAGAAGGACAAGTTGGGAGATTCACGAGGCCCAGATCAAAGCTGAGGGAAGGAGCAAAAAAGGGCTTTTGCTAATAGAGCTGGAAATGAAGCCCTAGGAGATCCTGAAGGGAAGTGTGTCCCCCATGAGGAAGGGCAGGCAGCCTCTCCCCTCAGTAAGTGTCAGTTGACCAGAGGATGTACAGGGATGAGGCTAGGGGTTTGGAGTCTGACCTGGCCACTGTCCCAATTTGAAATATACAAGGAGGCTTTCCACTCTCCTGGGTTGGCCTCGAAAGCCTTAGCCCATTACCTACTTGGAGCCACATCTCTGTGCCCTTTCCTACTCTGGGAGGTAGGATGAGGCGGGCTGGCATCTGACCAGTTCTGAAGAGCTGTCCCGTGTCCAGACCCATGACCAGCTTAGGAGGAGGGGGATGGCTGGGAAGCTCCGTGGGCTACAGAGCATCTGTCAGGGTTTGACTCTTCCCTTTCCACAGCACTCTTTCAGAAGCAAGTTCCTGCTGTACTGCTTTTCTCTCAAGCAGCGAGCTCACAAGTAGTGAGCTCTTAGCTTCTGAGTGAATGTACTGAGGGAAGGTTTGTGTGAATGATTCACTAATTGTTGGCAGGCTAGCCTCAGTCAGCCCAGCGTTAACTACATAGGCCATCGGGAAAGTGAGGCTTGAGGGAGAATAGTGTTCTAGCAAGGCGGGGAAGGAAGAGAGGGCCTAGAAGTTCTATCTTCCACCCACCCTCCCCAATGCCCCCAAGAATAAGTTCAATACCTAGAAAAGAAGGCACATATCACAGGGACTTCAATAAATTAAAGTTCAAGGTGCTGAGCTTCCAACTGGAAAGTTTCATCGCAGGAAGTTTACCTATTGAAGGCAAATATCCAATGCCCTGAATCCTGCCTGTTTGAGATCCAGGTTTGCGAAAAGGAAAGGTCCCAGCTTCTCCTTCCTCATGACCTGCTTTTAGAGGTACAGAGTGGGGTCTGAATGGGAAATGGGCTTTATTTCATTCAGTCTTGGCTCAGAGAAACAAGGATCCTTTGAGGAAGGAGGAGAGGTAAAGTCGGTTGCTAGGAAGGAGTAGGTTAGGAGCAGGGAGAAGTTTCAGGGGCAGGGAGTGGCTGGTCGTCTGCCCTTACATAGTTCCCAGACATTGTGGGTAGGCCTGGGGCACCTCGGGTGATTGTCTGAAGGTCACTAGGTCACGGCCTGACGGGTGGAGTCACCATATCACATGGTTGAGTAGTACCCTTGGTTTCCAGCAAGTCACCCTGCTAGGGTTCCCATTTCTTCCATCCTCAGGCCCTGCCTTTGGGAAACAAGCCCCAAACACATGCTTTTTCCAGGGTCAGTTTTGTCAGTTTTTCTTCAGGGAATGGGAACAAGAGAGAAAGCATTAGAGATTGCTGGGGTGTCTGCCAGCGGTTAGCAGGGAATCAGAAGCACGGAAGGAGCTCTGAAGAAAGAAAAGATGTGGCTGTGGTAGAGACCTGGCAGCAGAAGAGTAGGGGGAGGGGTGCAAGAAAATGGATGAAAGGGAAAAGCATGGCTTTCCCGGGCCAGGCCCTGTGAATCTGGGCAGTGCTCTTCCACAGGCTCTATCAGCCAGGCCAGGCCTTAGGGCCGCAGGGAAGGGGAGGAGACGCGCCTGTTCTCACCCTAGTCCAGGGAAGATCAGGAGCTCAAAATCTCAGGACTGGGAGTTCTCACACCTAAGTGTGGCGGGTGAGGATGATGGGGACAGAGTCGGAGGAGAGCGCAGAAGAATTGGGGGAAAGGGTGGAAAAAGGGTTGGAAACTGGAGAGATGGTGGTGTCTCTCCCTCCTGGGATCCCTGGGCAGGGGGATGCTGGGGCAGGGGCATTCCCTAGGTTCCTCTATCACTGGGGTCTCTCTAAAAGAAGCCTAGGACAGAAGGGGAAAGGAGGGGGCCGAGGAGCCCCTCAGGGTTTTCGCCCGGGTTTGTGCGCGGCGCCCCCCCGCGGCCGTGCGGCGCGGCTGCAGAAGTATTTGGTGACCCGGCGGCGGCACTGCTCGCAGCGGACCGCGCAGCACCAGTGGAACTTGCAGTTGCAGCTGGACACGGTCTCGGCGCGGCGCTCCTCCACCGCCAGCCCGCAGTCCCCGCAGAGCCGGCGGCAGCTGCGGCGCTCCCAGCGGCCCAGGGCCCGCCCGCGCCGCAGGCACTCTCGGCCTTCCGTCCCCAGCAGCCCCAGCGTCTTGTTCTCCAGGCAGTAGTCCGGGGAGTCCTCCAAGTGCACCAGCTCCCGTGTGGAGATGGAGCGGAAGGTGTCGGCGATGGCGCCTCGGCCGGCGGCACTGTTGCCGGCCCCCTGCAGCAGGTCCACCTTGAGAGCCGCGTGGTACTTCTCCTTCAGGTGCGCGCCCACCTCGCGGAACTCGGGCAGCTGCAGCCAGCAGGTCTGCGTGGTGCAGCTGCCGGACACTCCGTGGCACTTACACGTGCGTTTCATGGTGCCCTTCACCGCCTGGGGAGAGAGCTAGGAGTGAGCTGGCCAGGGAGTAAGCGGCGGGGGAGTTGGCCGCTGGGGGATTGCGAGGCGGCTAGCTAGTCCATGTAGCTGGCGGGCCTGGACCTTCGCTTTTCCAATCTGTTAAATGAACTGAAGAGGGGTCCGCACCTAGGGCCGGTGGGGGTGGAACCAGCTGCCTCACCCCGGGGGCCATAGGACTCACCTTGCGGCCAGCCTCGTTGTTGTGCAGGTTCATGGCTGCCCGAGCATCCTGTCCTGTCTCTAGGGCATCGACAAACTGCTTGGATATTGCCTCTCCAAAGCCCACGTTGTCACTGCAGCCTCCCCACAGCCAGCCTTGGCCCCCTGGAAGGGTACGAGGGGAGGAAAGGTCGTTGAGCAGGCAAGCATGAGCTCCTGGGCTACTGTTTCGAACTGGGTTTGGCGTTGGGCAAGTATCCTCTCCAGATCAGTTTCAGCCTAGATTTGTTTAGGCCACATTTCCGCTTCCACTTCCAGCCTCAGCCAGTTCCCTGCTCTGGGCTCCATGAACTAAGTCCTCGAGGAGTGGATTCTCTGCAAGGCGCCTGCGGCTTGGCTCTCTGGTCTTTGGGCAGAGTGTGTTCGTGCCTGGTGAGCGATTGACAATTGCCCGGAAAAGGAGAGGAAAGCACCAGCTTGGGGGGGAGGGGCACAATAGAAATAATATGGATCAACCAAGTTGAAAGGTGAATTGGAGGTCAGAGAGGATTCCAGAGGACAGCAGAGGTAAAGCGTAGAAAGGAAATGGGTAGGCATGTCCCCCAATAAGGGGACATGGAATGATGTTCCTTCTGTTCTAAGAGAGTAGCAGGATTGAATCCACAGGGAGTGTTCCTTGGTTGTGTTTAAACTAAGGAAACCCTCCACTTGGAGAAGGAGGGCCCCGAGCTACACTGAGCCTGGTTTGTCACTTCTAGGGTTTTGGCTTAAACTGGGAGGCCCTGATTTCCCCAGATTTAGAAGAACACCGCTGTCCTCCACCCACCAAACTACCCACCGAACTTTTTTTGACTTCACTGGCCTGCCTTGGCCACCCACCGTACCTCTACTCACCCAGCTGCCCGTTGCGGGAGTCGTCACAGCCGCAGTTGTCAAAGTCGCCGAGGCTGCAGTTCCTAGTCAGAGTGTACATGACCCCGGCAGAACTGATGGCGTGTACAAACGCTGTCTCCCGGTTAGCTGGCAGGAACAAAAATGGGGGAGCCAGAGCAGGGGTTACAACTCAGAGAGTGCCAGTTGTGCTGTCTCCCTTGAGTGCCATCACTGTGCTCTCGTCCCCAGCTCCAACCTGTTTCCCCACCTTTACAATGTACCTTACCCTCCTCCACGGTCTGCTCCAGCCTCCATCTGAGCGCTATGCTTCTCCCCTCCCATCTTTTCAGGTCACACATTATGACTAGGTGGCTAGATGACTGTTGACCTACAGGATTCATAAGGATTTAGGTGGCAAAGAGCCAGAGGAAGAAATGGGGAAGGAGATGAATCTGAAGTCCAGGCTGTAAAGAACTCATGCCGTTTCCTTCCTGAAATACTGAAGTCTAAGAGGCATGGGCCAGCTAGTCCTGGAAGAAACCTCTGCTTAGCAGCTCTTTCATTGACTGGTATGGCCACTCTTTATCTTCTTGGGAATCTGGTGTCCAAGTTAGTCCCCACTTATCCTGTACCTCTCTGCTGAGCTGCTGAAAGAAGGGGCTAAGAGGCATGAAGAATTAATACTCCTACCTACCTCCTGATGCTCTTTAGTGTGAGGAAGCCCTTAGCCAACTGGGAGGCCAAGGATGTTATAGACTAGGGGTGAGACAAGGTCCATGCATTGAGCAGTGAGGGTGTTGCGAAGAGAGAGAGAGAGAGAAAAAAAAAAGCTTTGTAAGAAGGAGGAGATGGAAAAAGGACAGAGAGAAGATCCCAGAGACAGGATCACCTGAGAATAGAAACCAGGTGAGGACTAGGATGCTGATGTAGAAGCAGCAGGGGGCCATCCCTGAAGAACAGGGCTCTAATCTATGGCCAGGGAGTCAAGGGAGCTGTGGCGAGGCTTTCCTTACCACTGCGAAGGCCACCATGGCTGGACAGCTGCAGGGCTCTCTCGGGGCAGTTCCATCGGTCCCAGGCAAACTGATACTTGCATTCTTCAATACCACTCTGGGCACCAGCTGCAACACTGCTGGAATAGATCAGGTAGGCCTACAGAAACACAAGGGTCAAAATTCAGACTCCCAGCTGAACTTGGGAGGCATTTGCACTGAAATGGCCATGCATCTCTCTTCCTGCCCACTCTCCTCTCCTTCTAAAATAATGACAGGGACGCCTGGGTGGCTCAATCGGTATAGCATCTGCCTTTGGATCAGGTCATGATCCCAGGGTCCTGGGAATGAGTCCCATGTTCAGCTCCTTGCTCAGTGAGGAGCCTGCTTCTCCTTCTCCCTCTGCCTGCTGCTCCCCCTGCTTGTGTTCTCTCTCTCTCTCTGACAAATAAATAAAATCTTTTTAAAAAAATAAAATAATGACAGAGTAAGCACTTAAATTAAATATGCTATTCCATTTAACATCACAAATAACCTTGTGAAATAGGTACTATTTTTATAGGTTAAGAACCTGAGACCCAGAAAGGTGAAGTAAAGCAGTTTGTTCAAGTCCCGCAGCTAGCATGGTAACAGTAGGAATGAAATTCAATGTTACCAGATCTAGACCTCGCTGGCCTTTTTTTTTTTTTTTTTTTAAGATTTTATTGATTTGACAGAGAGACAATGGGAGAGAAAACACAAGCAGGGGGAGGGGCAGAGGGAGAAACAGGCTTCCTGTTGAGTAGGGAGCCCCATGTGGGACTCAGTCCCAGGACCCTGGGATCGTGACCTGAACCAGAGGCAGACGCTTAACAACTGAGCCACCCAGGTGCCCCTAGACCTCGCTAGCCTTTGTTCACTATACTATTCTGCCTCTCCAAAATGAGTCCAAATTACATAATTCATAAATTTTCGGCTGTTCTCATCCCATTACTGTCTTAGAAAAGAACATTTGGCAGCTGGAACTGTCCTTAGAGATCATGGAGTACAAAGTCAGCATTTTAAAGATGGAGAACTGTGCCCTACCACTGCACTGAGAAGGATGTGTGGCTGCAACCTGACACTGCGAAAGGCCATGGACTTTTGTGGTTCTGGAACTTCTGGCCATAAATTCAGAATCAGTTCTCCTGAGTTCTTGCCTTGGTCCTGACAGTAGTTTGCTGTGTTCTTTTGGGTGCATCCCTAACCCTCTCCATACCACGTCCTTCCTTCTGTAATACACACAGCTAATAAAAAATGTGGATATCATGAAAAGAAATTGACATGTATAGTCTTCACTTAAGATCAGTGAAATCCAAATAAATCAAAGGCCATTTTTTTCTTACCTTTGGACCCGTCATCAGGAAATTGTTCACTGACCTAGAAGAGACAAAAACCACAGAGCGTAATGGGGATATACCAACTCATTTCTGTTGCCAAGCATTATAGGGATTACCTCAGCAAACATAATTGATAGGAAGAAATGAAAATGGTTTTTCCTAGGAAAAATTATGCACAAGGGAGCTATTAAAGATAAATTTATCTAATAGAATATGCACAAAAGGAGCTAACATTAGGGCGCCTAGATGTCTCAGTTAAACATCTGACTTTTGATCTCAGCTCAGGTTCTGATCGCAGCATTGTGGTTTCAGTCCCTGTCCCTGCACTAGGCTCCATGCTGGGTGTGGAAGCTACTTAAAAAAAAAAGAAGAAGAAGAGCTACATACTTTCTTTTGATTTTTAAAATGTCAAATAACAAAAATGTTGCAAGTAATATTTGATTATTATTTTTGCCATGGAGTGGGAAGAGAGAGCTTGAACTTAGTACTGTGTACCAGCACTCCACTGTGAGTATTTTCCATGCCGATCTTGTTAAATTCTTACTGTATTGGCCGTTAATGTTCCTATTTTTTAAATAGAGAATCTGAGACACAAAAAAGGTAAATATCTTGTTCAGTCTCACCCATCTAATAAGTGATTAAAGCAGGATCCAAGGCCATCAGACTCCGTAGGACTCTGAGAAGGATAGTTCTCTAATCAGAAAGAAGTAAATAGGGGAGCCTGGGTGGCTCAGTTGGTTAAGTGTCTGCTTCAGCTCAGGTCACCATCCCAACGTCCTGGGATCAATCCCCACATTGGGCTCCCTGCTAAGCAGGGGGGCTGCTTCTCCCTGTCCCTCTGCCTGCCATTCCCTCCGCTTGCGCACGCACTCTCTCTCTCTCTCAATAAAATCTTAAAAAAAGAAAGAACGAAGTAGTAGAGTGTCTTTCTAGGAACTGAGTCATAATTAAATTCCAAAAATAAATAATCTGACTCTGGAAAGTAGTTTGGCCATTTCTTTCAAAACCGAAATAAATGGACTTGCCATTCAACTTAGCAGTTCTGCTCTTGGGTAGTTAGCCCAGAGAAATGAAGATTTGTCTTTACTCAGGAACTTGTACATGGATGATATGGGTGATACTCCAAAACTGGAAGCTATTCAAATACCTTTCCCAGGGTAAGTGGATAAATTAACTTTGGTTCATCCATGCCACAGAGCATTACTGGGTGGTAAAAGGAATAAACTAATTGATCCCTTCAATAACACGGATGATCAAAGTGATCAAAGCCAATCTCAAAGGGATACATACTTTGGGGCATCTGATTGGCTCTGTTGGTTAAGCATCTGACTCAATTTCTGCTCCGGTCATGATCTCAAGGTCGTGAGATAGAGCCCAGTATCAGCTCCCTGCTGGGCATGGAGCCTGCTTAGGATTCTCTCTCTTCCTCTACTCCACTCATGTTCTATCTTCATGATTTCTACATACTTCATGATTTCATTTATGCAACAATCGTATGCAATTCTATGCAAGAATCGTAGAGCTGGAGAATAGATTAGTGATTTTCAGGGGTTAGGGATTGGGGATGGGTGTGGCCACAAGGGGGTAACACCGGAGAGTCTTGCTCTGGCTCATAGAGGCGATCTTTATGTTAGTCATAATTTGCAAAGGCTTTTGGACATTACTAGGCCAGATAGAGGCTAGTTCCCATTCAGAGGATAGACAGTATCAGGAAAGAAAACAGCAACAAAACAAAAATCAAGTCGTAGAGAAAGAGAAAGCTTTGCCACGAGCCTGGGTTGTGAGAGGATACTAAGTTGGGATCACAGAGACCATGGTGGGAGATAGTAGAGGACTCTTTCCTCAAGATCCTACAATATGTAAAGAACTGTATGATGAGCTGTTTGAGCCAAAATGATTAATCAGTTAGATTTAATTGAACACCTGCCATGGGACAAGACTGTAGGCTTTGTGTGGACATTTCCATTAATTAATGTTTGTTAACCCCAGAGTTATTTGCAGACATATGTGAACCATTATGGCTGGCTTCCTCATATCCAGACCATCCGGTATTAAGAAAAGACTCGGGATTGTTAGCTAGACTTCTTGTAATGGTCATTTTGCAGTATGTACATATATCAAATCATCCTGTTGTATACTTGAAACTAATATAATGTTATGTGTTGACTATATCTCAATTTAAAAAAAGGTAGTGTGTCCTTGTGAACACCAAAGGAGGAGGATCTTGTTCTTAATTAATGAGACAATGGCAAGATATTTTATTGGGGAGTAAAATACAATATGGATCACAGATAGCATAGTTAGTGTGTGATGTTAGAAAGTGGAAAGAGCGCGAAAAAGGAAGGAATTTAAGTGTTTTTATGGATATTTCCCAGGGACAATTATGTGATTGGAGGCAAGATGCTAATAAACAGTAGAAGATACAAAATTTGTTTACCAAGCAGAGGCAGCTCTATAGAACACGGTATAATCACCATGCTCCTAGACGAAGTACAAGCTTCCCATACCCCATATGGACTGTTGCTGAAGATACCACCCAGATGGAATGTCATTCAGAAGGTTTGTGCCTTACCCTCCTAACAATTCTCAGACCTTTTCTTGAACTCCAGACTTGCATATTCCACTCCAGTGTTTAATGGGCATCTCAAACTTAATCCATCCAAAATTTAACTCCTGATCTTTGCTGCCATCATCCCAAACCTGCTCCTTCTGTAGTCTTACCCACTGGAGTAAAGGACACTTCCTCCTCTAGTTGTCAGACAAAAATCTTGGAATCATCTTTGGCTCCTTTCTTTCTCTCATATCCCATATTCATTCTGTCATCAAATCCTGCCAACTCCAGTTCAAATTATATCCAGACTCTAATCAGTTCTTAACACCTTCACTGCTGTCCCTGGTTCCAAGCTATTATTGTCTCCTGCCTGGATGATTGTTTTGTTTTTAAGGTTTTTCTTTTAAGCAATCTCTACACCCAATGTGGGGCTTGAACTCACAACCCCTGGTATCAAGAGTCACATGCTCTATCAGTTGAGCCAGCCAGGAGCTCCATTGCCTGGATTATTGTTAAAGCCTCCTGACTGAGCTCCTTGTTTCCACCCTTATTCTCCCACATTTTATTCTCAAAATGATTGGTCTATTTAAAGATCAGTCCCTTGAAAATATAGATCAGGGGCACCTGGGTACCTCAGTCAGTTGAACATCCAATTATTGGTTTTGACTCCGGTCATGATCTCATGTGGAATGAGACTGAGCCCCATGTCAGGCTCCACATTCAGTGGGGAGTCTGATTGAAGATTCTTTCTCTGCCCCGCCCTCCACCCCCTCTCAAGTAAATAAATAAATAAACAAATCTTTAGAAAAATAAAAATGTAAATCAAATTTTGCTACTTTCTGTTCAAAGTTCTCCAATGATTTTTTTAAATCTATTCTTTTAAAAAAAAAGATTTTATTTATTTATTTGACAGAGATCTGCAGAGAGGCAGGTGGGGGTGGGAAAGCAGGCTCCCTGCAGAGCAGAGAGCCCAATGTGGGGCTCGATCCCAGGACCCTGAGATCATGACCTGAGCCAAAGGCAGAGGCTTAACCCACTGAGCCACCTAGGTGCCCTGATTTCCTCTTTCACATAGAGCAGAAAGCCAAACCTTATCATGGTTTATAAAATCCTGTGCAATCTGGCCCCCATTAACACCACACTGGTCTCCTTGTTGTTCCTCCAGCACACCAGGCACTCTTCAGCCTCTGGGCCATCACATTGGCTGTTCTTTCTGCCCAGAATGCTTTTTACTCAGATCTCCACATAGTTTGTTCCTTCACCTGCATTCAGCCTTTAAATCTTGTGTGTCATTCTCCCTAAATCTTTTCTTGGTCATCCTATTTAAAATGGCAACTCCCCCACCCTTCTCTGCTTCATAAATTGTATGATTCTCTTTCTACAAAATGTCCAGAATAGTCAATTCCATATAACAATTTTACTTACTCTTAATATCTAGTTCAAAAGCCACAACCAGCATTTCCTGAAGATTCATAGTAACTTTCTTCTGCCTCGTATTAAGATTTCCTTTTATTCCCTAATATTTGACTGTAAGTAGGGGTTGCCTTAGTTATCCTTGTATCCCCTCCAACTCCTATTACAGTACCTTGAACAGAGTAAGTGCTCTTTAAAAATGGATTGAATTAAAGGGTTTTGAAAAAATGGTGGAAGGATCATCAGAACGAACAGAAAATTGTAGGATAATAGGATCACTGGAAAAGATCCAGGGGAGGATATGGACAAGGAAGACTGGCAAGCCAGTGCTCCCACTAATTTTCTAACATTGAGAGCAGACGACCATGCCCCATTAGCAGATGATCATACCACAGGAGCAACAGACAGTTAACACTAAGCATATGTACACAGAGGTTGGTGTTATAATCAAAAGTTTTAGCAAAGTCAATCTGCCACACTTAATGTTATGTATAATTGTTATTGTGCTTCATAGTAATTAGACATAAGTGGTAAGTGATTTACATAAATAACTGCAGTTAGTTTTGTTTTTATGCTGCCAAATAAAAATGGTGTAATTGTTTCTTCTCCTTTTGACAGTCTTCCAGTATATATACTGATGCCATTTAAAATTTAACCTCCATCACACAATAATAGCTGACATTTATGGAGTGTGTCTCTTCTAAACCAGTGCGTCACCTGCATCATCATTTTTAATTTCCATGGCAACCCTACAGGGTAGGTACTATGCTATATACTGAATGTTTATCCTGTGGACAGAAAATACTTTAAGTGCTTTCTTTGCACGTTTTTCAGCTCATATCATTGTCACAACCGTTGTATAAGGTAGGAACTATAATGTGTTCCATTTTACAGAACGAGAAACTGAAGCATGCAGCAGTTAGCCAGCATCCCACAGCTGGGTAAGTGGTGAAGCCAGGATGGGAACCTAGTCAGTGTGATCCCGGAGCATGTATTCCTTCGCTGCTGTGCTTTTCCACAACCTGCGTTTCTCTTGCTCATATTCCCACCTGCTAATTCAGGACTTCTGACCCCCAAAAAGTTCTTGGTAACTACTTCTTGATGGTCTTAGTGATGTTTTGCACACACTGATAAACAAGCATGGTTAACTATCACATTGTCTCTGCTGCTTTTCTATTCTTCCATTGCTCCAACCCTCCCTCTGTGTGTATGTCTGCCAGGCACCCATATCTGCCAGGCATGGCCTCTGCTTTGTCTGGGCACCACCATATTCCCTGGGCACATCGTAGGGAGGACTGTTTCTGCTTAGACTGAGTTCGATGCATAAAAAAAGTAGCAATGTACCACACTAATTTGGGATGTTAATAATGGGGGAAACTGTGCAGGGGCAAAGGGGAGTATTTACAGGAACTCTGTACTTTCTGTTCAAGCTCTCTGTGAACCTAAAACTTCTCTTAGAGGAACCATAGTTTTTTTTTTTTTAAATACAGGGACAGATGTCTTTTAATCCATTTTAGAGCTTTGCTTTTCCACTTAGGTATCAAAACTGCCATTTGTGTGCATGGTCTTAGAAGGTTTCGGTAAAATAATTCTTCAGGTTTGGCCTGTAACATGGCCTCCTCATTACCCACCAGCCTTCTTCATTGGACCGAAGCTGAGGGACTTGCTAACATGTTCCGGTGACTAGCTTCATAGCTGGGATCTTCTTGATTCCCTATCTTGCTATCCCTATCCCATGCTATCCTGGGAAAACTCCATAGCCACTCATTTAGATAAATTTCTAGAGCCGTCAGCCCTGCCAGTACTCCTGATCTGCCCATATACCCAGACTGCAAGTGGTGGGCCCAGCCTGGAGCACCTTCAAAAGGTGCCATCCTCACAAAGAAATGGGCGATGAAGAGAAGTAGCAACTAGACTTTCTCTCGTATTTTGTTGAGACCCTTCCTGGGCTCAGCTTTCAGTGACCTCCTGCTCAAGGTGCCTTTGTCCACCCAGGAGCCATATCCTTGGCCTTGGCACACCGGCTATTACTGATTCATTCACACTGGACCTCCTCCATCCCTAGGACGACTCCCTCAAGAATAAGCACCAGTGCAGTTTCTGATTTAGGTGAGACTCTTTATTACGCTGGGAGCTGGCAGTGTCCATTGGCTTAAAAGAAAATAGATGGGGCTCTCCTGCCAGATAAGCAGGATAATTCTTCAATGAGACTCTGCCTGAAGCTAGCCCTGCCCCTTTCCCCAGATGCCCAAAGAAGATGGCTTTGGTGAGAGCATCCCCCCAGATCTGCTCCTGGCCTTCCTGTGAGTCCCAGCGGTGAAGGGTGTAAGCAACAGCCACACTCCACCAATTCCCTTTAACTGTCAGGAGGCCATAGTGCCTGACCTAGGCAGGACTGCAGTCTTCTACCTCCTGTCTCCTGGTGTTAGTCTTGCTTTGGCTTTTTGTTTTGTTTTGTTTGAAGGGTTCCAGTCTAGGGCAATGGAGTGTAAACTTTAGTGTTGTATGTAAAACTGAGAAGTCTGAGTAAGCTTTATAGAAGAGATACTATGGTTATAAGATCTTAACACTGGGGAAGAAGGCTGGGGAAAGGGTACATAAGACTTTCCGGTACAATTCTTTGCAAACTTCTGTAAATCTGTAAAATGTCATTTACATAAAAATAAGTTGATAGGGGCGCCTGGGTGGCTCAGTCGATTAAGCATCTGTCTTCAGCTAAGGTGGATTGAGCCCCATGGCACCCTGCTCTGTGGGGAGCCTGCTTCTTCCTCCCCCTCCGCCTGCCGCTCCCCCTGCTTGTGCTCTCTCTTTCCCGCTCTGTCAAATAAGTAAATAAATCTTTAAAAAATACATTTATAATTTAAATATAAAAAGTATAAACATATTTATAAATATATAAAAATTAAATATTACATACATATATACATATGTACGTACATGATCTGGAATGCCAAGAGATTTGGAGAATAGACTTCAGTGTAGGCATTTGAAAATTAATCCACATGGATTAGCTGGTAGAGTCCATAAGAATCCTCTGGGGAGTTTATTAAACATGAAGATTCTTGGGTCCCACTTCCAGAGACTCCTGTTGAGTGGTAGTAATGGGGGGAATAGATGGCAGGAATCTGTGTATACCACGTTCCTAAGATGATCCTCAGAGTCTACTTCAAGAAACACTGGTTCAGAGGGAGAACAGGCCTCTAATACCTAAGTAAATAATTTGAGGGCTTGGAAAGTTTAAATTATTGCTTCAGTCTTCTAGACAATTGCTGCTCCAACTGTAACAGTAACAAATGGATGGACATTTTCTTGTTTTGTTTCTGGATAGAGTACCTTCTGGTTTTGGTAGCTCTCATAGCTCTCTCTGGTCACTGCCTTGAGGGGCTGGGTCTCTGGCTGCACTGATCATTAAAATCATGGGGATTTCTTTCCTTCCCTTTGGTTTTTCTTGGTACTGTAGTTTTTCCCCCCTAGCAGTTATAACTGCTATGTTTACCTTTGTCATACCAGGAAAAAACTGTTTTGGGGGGGTAGGTGGAATGTGCCCACCAGGATTCTGAGTGTTTGTCTAAGGGCCATCTGTCCTCTAGGAAATTGCTGACTACCTCCATTCATGGAAGTCTTCAATGCCATAGCTATGATTTTATATTCTTAGATCATATTCTTGTCATCAATCCACTGTCATCAGTGACTCTAACTCAGTTCTTGATTTGTACTTTTTCCTACAAGCTTCTGATGCCATCTCATCCTTTTCCCAAGTTAATTTACCAACAGTAAGAATTTGGGAGAGTAGTAATTTCTCTCTCTCTGTTTCTCTCTTTTTCCATCATTCCTTCTCAGCTCTTAACAATAATGTTTCATCATACCCTCTGCTGTCACTTGCCCCCATCTAGGCTGGTTAGCTAAATCATGCCCTCTTGTCCCATTTTCCCTGCCCTCTGCCTAGCTCCTCTACTGTCAACATTTATCAGTTCTTTCCCCTTCATTTCAATGTGTGTCCAAGCCTTTACTATTCCTAATTACTAAATATTTTTTTTTCAGTTCTTGTTAAACAACCATCTAGATACAGATGCATTTGTAGTTTTGAAGCTATGGGTAATGCTAGAGGAGAGTCCTGTGGACTTTCCACCTTTTTCCCATTTCTTCTCTGCCCTATGGATCTCCTAGCCTTGCAACACCTCAGTGGCTATATTCAGCCACAATCTGACCCCAACTGAAAATTCTTTGATCTCCAGGACTGTAAACCACCAAACACCCACAGCTCAGTATTAGGCAGCTTCTCTCATGAGTCATTTTGCCTCCTGAGTTGCCTATTTCATAATCAGCCTGGTCACCAGCAAAAATTTTTCCCAGAGAGCTGGTACAGGAGGGGAGGGACATTGGACAACCCAAATACAAATGCCATAGCTTCTCTTTTAGCTCTTGGAAAGTCTCCAAGTTTCTTTTGTTCCTTTGTGTTTCCTTACCTCACAGTTATGATCCATAGATCCAAACACCCTACTTTCAAAGCCCCTCTTCATTTGATACCATTTGACGCAATTTATTTTACCACCTTAGGAAGTTCACAGAAAATTGGAAGTTCCCATTCTCTGGTATTTATGTCTAATTATGGATGAGCAGTTTAAACCACTATCCAATTAGTTTCAGCAATTTCTTCCTGCTTGGGGGCATTTTCCAAAGTAGCGTAGCCCACGAGGCTGTAGCACATAGCAGTTTGGCAGCTGTGGTTGAGAACACATGGCTGATTCTATATGGTCTGGGGCACAGATGGACACAGGACCAGTTGTACCAAATACCATCCTGTCTTCAGACTTACTTCTTCCTTTGCATGACTAGGCCCTTATTACGGGTCAAGTTCATGTGCTGGACTCCATCTCCCCTGAGTATGAGAGTCCTTTCCCAGGGAAGAACTCAGTGCCATGCAGCAAACTTCTCATGGGTGAGCACTACCTGGCCAAGTGTGCCCTGATTCATTTGAATCCCAGTGGTTAACGTAGGGGCTTAGATTTAAGTTAGGATCCCCTTTTTGCCTTCCCCACACCTATGTATATGTATTTTTAAACCTGCATAGGGTTTTTTTAAAAAAGATTTTATTTATTTATCTGGGAGAGAGAACACAAGCAGGGGTTACAGGCAGAGGGAGAAGCAGGCTTCCCGCTGAGCAAGGAGCTTGATGCAGAGCTCGATCCCAGGACCCTGAGATCACAACCCGAGCTGAAGGCAGACGCATAACCGATTGAGCCACCCAGGTGCATCCCGATCCCCCACATATTTTTAAAAAGCAAAATTCTGAGTGTGAATCTCCAGAATTTAGTGTTTTCCTCTCAGGGCCCCAAACTTTGATCTCAATGCACTCTGACACCTTGTTGGTTTGGCAACTCCCCAGCCCCACACCTTCACTTTCCTCACAAATTTTGAATAATAGGTTTGGCTTCTCCCTACCCTTTAATCTCATCTTTCGAGGTCCATAAAAAGTCTCTGGGTCCTGAAGCTCTAGCTGGCCTACTTCGGAAGGGACCATCTGATTACAGCTTGGGGTGAGGGGAAACAGAGAAGTGGCAGTAAACAAATGCAGGTGCCGATCTCTGTGTGGCGATCACAGAGAACAGGAAAGGAGCGAACAGGCTGTGGGGAAGATCCTGAGGAGACTTGCTGCCGGGAGCTGTAGCTAGAAGGTGCCCCAGTGAAGCAACTTCTCTTAGAAGGAATGTCTAACAGCCGGCTTTTCACCTCCTAGAACTCACAGGATGTCTCTGGCCAGGGAGAGCCCAAAGATAGCTCGTTCTGAACGAGTTTCCATGTGATTCTCTCCATCCTCTACAGCACTGGACCCACAGAACACAGGCGCATCAGCACACATGGAGCCGGGCACACACACAATGACATAGAAGGCAAGTTTTACGAATGGCTGTGAAATAATATCCCATCGGTCCGAAGTTTTTCACTACCCCCTCTGACAATACCCAAGGATATTTAAGCTAGGAGCAATTCACTGTACAACTAGAATGAATTAAAGTTGAGATGCAAAAAAAAATTTTAAGGAGTGAACAGCGTGGCTAGTTCTTATTCATTGTAAAGTCCAAATAATTGAAATCAGGCTCTTTCCCATTTAGCTAGGGGAAGGGATTAGAAAACAGAAGGCACAGATCTCTGAAGTCTTGAAGGGAAGAGAAATACCCAGAATTTCAAAGACACGTTGCCTCCTACTTAAAAATTTGCCCAGAAGGGACAGAGGTGATATCAGCGGAGAGATCTATTTTCAGTAGAGCAAAGGAACTGAAGCGAGGTTACAGCAAATGAGCAGTTATGAAATGAAAGCCGCCAGTGTAGACTCACTGAGGGAGGAAAGTAAAGACTGAGGCATTGAAAGTAAAGACAGGCATGATTGCAGTGCAGACTGGGGCCAAGTGAAGGTTTTTTCCCTAAGGTAAATATTAAAAAAATGAAAGAATGTGTAGTTTTCATCCTATTCCCATATCTATGTCTCTTTCTTCCAAGGGAATTCAGGCCTATAAATAATTCTCAAGCTGTTTTTTTGTAAATGTGAATTTTCCATATTATAATGCAGTGCCCTAAAATCAACAAAAAAGAAAAGTCTTATAAACCACTTAGCTAAAAAAAAAAAGTTAAACAGGGGCACCTGGGTGGCTCAGTGGGTTAAAGCCTCTGCCTTTGGCTCGGGTCATGATCTCAGGGTCCTGGGATCAAGCCCGGCATCGGGATCTCTGCTCGGCGGGGAGCCTGCTTCCTCCTCTCTCTCTGCCTGCCTCTCTGCCTACTTGTGCTCTCTCTGTCAAGTAAATAAATAAAATCTTAAAAAAAAAAAAGTTAAACAGATGCATCAGTTTTAATAAAAATCATATTAAAATTTGTAATAAATTCCCATAATATCTCAAATCCAGCCTGTGCCCAATAATTCTTGGCAAAGACCATATAATAGGGACGCCTGGGTGGCTCAGTTGGTTAAGCAGCTGCCTTCGGCTCAGGTCATGATCCCGGCGTCCTGGGATTGAGTCCCACATCGGGCTCCTTGCTTGGCAGGGAGCCTGCTTCTCCCTCTGCCTCTGCCTGCCACTCTGTCTGCCTATGCTTGCTCTCGCTTCTCTCTCTATGACAAATAAATAAATAAAATCTTTTAAAAAAAAAAAAAAGACCATATAATAGCTGATGGGACAATTGTGTATTCTGGGTCTCTGCAAAACAATCCCAGGCCGATTCTTTCCTGAGCAAATCACAAATGTTCAAGGGACAGTCTTTTCCTCTGAAACTAAAATGCCATGTGTATTCCAGGGTGTTTTATAAATCGATAGGCTGTCTTCCCTTGTCCTCATTTCCTTCCTTTTTTATGTATTGTAGCAAACTCTGCTGAGAAACGCTGAGCTACAAAAAAGCACTTCAACACTTAGCATTTAAATGAGGACTCTAACTGGGAATAAGCTGTATTCTTTCTCTGTTCTGTGCCCTCTAAGCAAAAGCTGCTAAGGAACAGCCCAAGCCACTGTTCCCAGAAAGCCTGGGACTACAGGAACCTCTTCCAGGATCATTATGGAGGCAGGAAATTTTGTTTTGTTGGTTGATTTTGTTATTCTGGTCCCTGTAGTATAGACCTTAGAAAATACTATGTTCTCAACTGCATTGTTGGATACAATATCAGGTTATTTCAGGATCAGGAAGGTAGGTGTATACGGTAACTCTGAGAATTAGCCTACAAATCAACTAGCTGTACAGTTCAAGGTTAGAAAATTGACACTTTATGTATCATTTTTTACTATTTAATGGAACTAAATCCAATCCAACGCTCCACTTCTGTTGCCTTTGCTGATCAGCTGCAGCTCAAACAGAAATAAACTAAATGTATTTGAATGAATTTTCTCTTTTTACTAATTTTTATTCTTCATTTTTCTCCCCAAGGGCAGCTGGTCTTATTTATACGTTCTCCAAGATTCACTTTACTCACTGACTCTAGATCTCTCAGACACAATAGGAGCTTTCTTTTCCTATTGCTCTTCTTCCAGTTTTTAGAAGTATTTAGAAGATTTAGACAAAGAGAAATATATGCAGTTGAAAATGTGAGAGAAGATGAAGCAAGATGAGCTAGCAGAGGCCAGCTGTTGAAGCAGAGTTGTGGGGGTCCATTATACACTGTTCTCTCTCTCTTTGTTGAAAAATGAAATTTTCCATAACATAGAATTAAACAATATGCTGCTTCTGAACCAATCATGTATGCAGCGTGGGCTCCACCAGGCACCTTGGATTAACATGAAGAAATGTTAGGATAATATGGTTCGCTATTTATTATCCTGGCTACTCGTGTAGAATGGAATCTTTCAGTTCAACTATGGTGAGCCTGAAGAGCTTGAGTCAAGGAAAAGGACTGTGATTTATGGTAGCAAAAGAGAATTAGTTTTGAATGAAGAGGAAATTTCTCACAAGGCAGGATGGTTTAAGCTTGGCCTAGAAAACCTAAGAATTTCATCTACGGAGTTGTACAGAAAGACTGAACTACTGGTCCACTTACAGGGCCTTATGGAGATGACTGGAACACAGCCTCATGGTGTGTTGGGTCCAAAAGGATGCTGAAGTTGGGGAAACAACCAAAAGTGAATTTGGACTGGCTGGGTAATGGTGAATTTAAGCGATCCCCTTATGGTCTGATTGCTCTTGGCTTAGAGATAACTTTGACCCAAGAAGCGTACAGAGAAATGATATGATCAATAACCAGTGCCTACAAAAAAATTTTGAGAAAAACAAGTCATTGTCTTATAAAGAGACTAGAGAATCTGTCCAGAGTGAATGGTAGTTTCTTTTGAGAGGTCCTCTGAATGTAGACGTATTTCAATGGGAGGCAACGGGGAATGTTACTTAGGTGAAAAGAGCTTGATTTCCTCCAGGCTAGTCTTTGATTTAGTATAAAAAATCTGCTTTCTGCAAAATCAGGGTTTATCCTAAGAAAAATTATATTGACCTCTCTCTCCAAGCCCTGTGAATTCTCCTCTGCCTTTCTGAAGGAGATAGAACAGAGTTCTTTCCTTTCCTTTCTTTCTTTTTAAAGATTTTATTTGTTTATTTGAGAGAGAATGTGCACACAAGCATAGAGGGAGAGGCTCGGAGAAGCAGGCTCCCCACTGAGCAGAGAACCCGACTCAGGCTCAGGACCCTGAGATCATGACCTGAACTGAAGGCAGATGTCCAACTGACTGAGCCACCCAGGCGCCCCTCTTTCTTTCTTTCTCCTCCTTCCCTTCCTTCCTTCCTTTTCCTCCCTCCTTCTCTCTCTCTCTCTCTTTCTTTCTTTCTTGACCAACACTGTACCTTTATTCACTATATCTCCTTATCACATGCTCGAATTAGGGATCTTGGGGAATTTGTTTTTGCCTCTGCCTTTTACTTTGAGTGTAAGGGGAATCAAAAGACAAAAGAGCTCTAAAGATTCTAAGTGTCTCTTTAAAAGCTGTTACATGAAAAATAATGAAATGGAGGACACTACAATAATTCTCAGGCTCCTGCAGACCCTAAGATGTGCTACAAAAATGGGTCTTTATCCTTAGGAAAATATCATCAGAACTAGCTTTCTTATACTACACATAAAACCTTAACATCAGAAGCAGTACAGATAGTACAGATACTTTTTGGGTGATCTACGAACAAACACAGGCCCACCAAATTGAAAAGAACAGATAACTTGAGGTTTTGGGCAACAGCACACATGTAATCCAAATCAGCCTGCAGACAGTTTTCGGTGAGATAAAAGGAATGAAATAACAGTACGAAATAATATAAATTTGTTGGGTAAATAAGTGTAAGATAATTTAAATAAGCTAATAGTACTAATTTTTTTCATATAAAAATACTAATCAGGCACAAGCTTTTGTTTCTTAATGCCAGACTTCTAATGTGTATGAGACTACTGTTAACATCATTAAACATTCCCAGAAGAACTAGAGTATCAGACAGAGAAGGAAGGATGGCCACAACAGGAAGGACCATGGTCCAGTGTTCTGGCTCCTGGCTATGAATGTGGGCAGGGAAAACAAAGCAAGGTCCTATCTGAAGTGGAAAAGCTTATTGGAGAGAAGCCTTGAGTGCTATGGGTTCAAATCCTGTCTCACCAGTGACAATTTTTGTGTCTTAGGCCAGTTACTTAGTGAACATGTACTAAGCGTTGGTTCACATTATCATTCTTTCTTTTTTTTTTTTTTTTAAGATTTTATTTATTTATTTGACAGAGAGAGATCACAAGTAGGCAGAGAGGCAGGCAGAGAGAGAGGAAGGGAAGCAGGCTCCCTGCTGAGCAGAGAGACTGATGCGGGGCTTGATCCCAGGACCCTGGGATCATGACCCAAGCCGAGTGCAGAGGCTTTAACCCACTGAGTCACCCATGTGCCCCCACATTATCATTATTTCTGAGATAGATTTTGTCCCAGATTATGGGGCAGGGCCAAAGCTAATCTTAAATTATCCTTTTTCAGAAGACTATAGCAATACAAGAGTAAGGACCTAAGTAAACCATGGAGCCTTCTACCTTTAAACTAGAAAATATGAAGATGCTCTACTTCTGAGAGCTGATACCTACTTCTAGGAGTTTCTGAACTTAAGAAAAGATTAAGTTTAAATTAAGGTTAAGGTTTCCTGTCATGGTTCTTCCCTTATGTAAAATGGTTTACATGCAAACGTCAGTTCAAAACACATTCATCATCATCGTGATTCAGAATGAAGCCTCAAGAACCAAGTCTTCTGGGTTCAAGTTCCATCTGGATCATTACAAGTTAGGTGACCTTCCAAGTTATTTAAGGTCTCTGGGCCTCCTGCATCAGGCTCTCTGCTCAGCAGGAAGCCTGCTCCCCCCACCCCCCGCCCCGCCCTGGCCTGCCCCAAGATCTACGTAGGATCTCTGTCAAATAAATAAATAAAATCCTAAAAAAAAAAAAAAATCTCTGGGCCTCAGCTCCCTCACCTGTAAGATGTAGAAGACCATAGTATCTAATTCGAAGGATTAATAGAAGAATTGGTAAAGCACTTACAACAGTGTCTGCCTGCACAGTAAGTTACCCATTATTACCATTGTGGTTAATTTCCGCATAAGAGACATGATGATAAATAAGGCAAGGTGTCTGATTCTAGAGGAGTTTCTGGGCTAGTGAAGAAGATAGGTTCAAAAGCAGAATTCAGGGGCGCCTGGGTGGCTCGGTGGTTTAAGCCTCTGCCTTCAGCTCGGGTCATGATCTCAGGGTCCTGGGATTGGGCCACGCGTCAGGCTCTCTGCTCAGCGGGGAGCCTGCTTCCCCCTCTCTCTCTGCCTGCCTCTCTGCCTACTTGTGCTCTCTCTCTGTCTATCAAATAAATAAATAAATAAAATCTATAAAACAAAAGCAGAATTCAGTAAGAGGTACCAAGTGCCACGATGGCTTAACCTGCCACTTGCTATAATGGGGACAGAGAGAAGAGGTAGCTAATTTAACTGTGAAGAATTCAGGGAGGAGGGAATACCTAAACTAAGTCTTCAAAAATGAGTAGATGGCAAAGGTCTAGTGGGATCTTTGGAATCTTTTAGCCAAAAAATATTTCACCCAAAATGTGAACAAATAAAATCTTTTCTAAATGTCCTAACTGATTTTATTAAGATTTTTTTTTTATTTGACAGAGAGAGAGAGATCACAAGTAGACAGAGAGGCAGGCAAAGAGAGAGGGGGAAGCAGGCTCCCTGCTGAGCAGAGAGCCCAGCACGGGGCTCGATCCCAAGACCCTGCGATCATGACCCGAGCCGAAGGCAGAGGCTTTAACCCACTGAGCCACCCAGGCGCCCCTATTTTAATAATAGCAAACATCCAGCAGATTAAGAGAACTTGATCATATCAGTTGGAAAAGAAAAAAATCTAAGAGTAGTTGGAGCCCAGGAAAAGGGATTTATACTTATAGTCCCAAGAGAGAATAGCATTCCCTAAGATACAGCATTAAAGCAAGTGTCCCAGCTGGGAAAAAGAGAAAAAAGTAAACTCTTTCCATGGAAAAGAGAGGGTTTGGATTGACACTCCTTCCGATCCTTTTTTAATATTCCTGCTTATATAATATCACAAAAAGGAGATGCTTCTTTGTGTCATATTATCATCCACACACATAAAATAAACATGTATTATGGAGCATCTGCCTTATTTATACAAACTGGTTTTGTAAGAGAGGTTGTAATGAAGTGTCTCTTCCCAGGAACTCTCAGCCTTTGTAAATGATGATGATGATGGTACTAATAAATATCATTAACTAATTAATTATTATTATTATTAGCTAACTTATTTTTATTCATGGCAGGAAGTATAGAGACTCTGAAAGCAAAAATGTAGGGCTCAAGTTGTTGACAAATCAATGATAAAACTGGGAATTCAACTTCGGTGATCGTGTCTCAAGCCCTTAGAAGGACCTTCAACGTTGCAGCTACTGACCTAATCCCCTCAGAGTTACCCTGTAAATCCCAAGTTTTTTCATGGGTTATGAATTTTTTGTTGATCAGGGGAGCTATTGGTATGGACTCTTTGGTTTTGGCATATTATTTTCCAGATTCCAAAGCAATTTTCACTTACCTTTTATTTCCCTAACTTCAGAGATTCCCAGCCTCTCTGAGGATGAGAATTTCTTTTTATGGTAGCAAAGTTTAGTGCATCCTGCTCTTTTTTGTATCTTTTAGTGGAAAAACTTAACAGAAACTTAACCATAAATTATCATGAATTCAATACTTTTAAGTATGTATTTTTATTATTCATAATACATATTTGAAAAATAGTAGCACATGTATGTGGAGAATAATTTTTGCTATAGATGATGCTTGGAGAGAGTATAGATGCAAGACAGCCCCCCTACACTCACTGAAGCCCTTGCTGATCAGGGGTTCTGCAATCATCATCAGATGAAATTTCATAGAAATTCATAGAAAGTTCATAGAAAGTTTACTTTAAATACATAAATGTAGCAAACCAAGGAATGGTGTATTTCAAAAGCTGTCTTAAAACCCAAATATTTTCGATAAATTCTTGCTGTACTGCAGAAAAGAAATTGACCCCCTTTAAAGCCTTTGGAAAGAATGAGAGCAGAGCCATAGTTAACCTCTGTGTTCCAGTGCATCTTTCTGATTTGGTCATCAAGTTGGGCAGGTGGAGGGGAGAGAGAGAGAAAGGAGAAATGGGCAGAACTGGGCAAAACCTAGGATCATTATGAGACATCATTTGAAGTAAAATGAAGGCAACAGTTAAGGAAAAACATGTTGTAGACCCATTCATGCCAGATGAGTAAGAGTAATGGAAACAAAAAGTCAAATTGGCTCATCTCTGGGCACCATTGTAACCATCACTCTCTGCTTAGCTGTATCACGCATTCCCATTCTCTTTTTTTGGGAGCCATTTGGATTAAGGAAAACAGATTCAAAGAAAAGATTTTTCTCAAGTTACTAAAGGATAATTCTCAGAATTGTCCCAACAAGAAGAAATGGTAGAGAATGCTTTTTTAAAAAGTTTCCAGTCATCTTGCCTTGAGAAGCCTGGTTAAACTGCATGCTGTAAGTCAGTGTCATCTTTATTTCCTCCTTTCAAACCCAAGAGCTTCTGTTGATGGACTTTTTTGACAGTAATTTCAGGCAAGCCTACAATTGAACAGCCAAGCAGAAATTGTGGTTCTCTATTTGTTAAATGCTTTTGAGGCCCTTACATAAAAGGTTGGTAATGAAGTATTAAGAGAAATATCTGAAAGGCTGTGGTTGGTCAAATTTCTCTGCATGGCACAAAGGGGAAGGTGACCTTATGCAGAACCCTGATAGTTCCATTATAAGAATAATCAAGATTGAATGTTAAATTTAAAAATCACTCTTCAAATGCTACCAAAAACAGACTCTTGGCAAAGTGTAAGTGTTTAATTCAAATTAGAGCTTATAGAGAAAAAGCAATTAAAATCTAATTACATTATACAGGAGATTTGTACATTTTCTCCTCAAAGTCAGGCAAGGCGAGGAGGGGTTCTTAAACCCTGTTTTTAAATTAGAACTTTCTTTCACATCTCTTTTTTCTTTTTTCTTTTTGAATCCAGACACTTGAATTTGGACAGACAAGCCACCCAGCCACCTTTCAGTGTGGCTGTGTCAGTATCGGAATGAAATGAACATGACCCCCTCCAGCAGGGAAGGAACACACAGTAAAGGTATTTTTTATAGAACAATTCTTCACACTGCCCTGGTGACTGGGGAAAGGAATCTCGTGTTTCTCTTTTGCTGATACTGAATCAGCTGAAGAATACCATGAACATCAGTAGAAATGCTCTGAAATAGTCTCCGCTCCCTTTTGTCTTTTTGTTCTCATGAGGGGAAAAAGAGAGACACTTTTTTTTTTTGAATGTGAAATATTTAATTAAAATGCCAGTTAGAAATGAACCAATTATTTGGTGGTTCACTTTGTAACTGGAAGTGTTGCAAATGACTGCGTTAACTTGCAAATCATTGTATAAATTGGGCATATTTCTTACCAAGTCTGTAATAAAGATGGCTATACTCATTTATGATAAGAATACCTTCTTGGCATAGGAAGCTGATTACAGCAAAGAAATGCCTACCTTTGCTTCCTCAACAGTTTATGCAGCAGTTGAATTCAGACCTTGGTTAAACAGATGGTCAAAATGCAAACTGATAAAGAGGCTGAGCTTATGTATCTCAGTTGGGGAGAAACTCCAAATACTCTAGCAACATGCACTTCCCAGGTCTTTCTACATGAAACTGACAATAACATCACCTATCCTTGGTGAGGTGGTTTATAATTTCCAAAGCACTTTCGCCAACATTTCCTCATTTTCAGAGCAACGTAGAACTGTGTGTAAATTGTATACATTAAATAAATTTGTAGAAAGTTTAGATTTCTAAAATATTTCATTTCAAATATGTTTATTCACCCAATACCAACTCAACAGCTCAAGCTAATTTTTATCTCTAAGACATGATGACATAGTTACTTGGAATATTCTGAAAAAAGTGAAGTTAAGTCAGAAAGTGCAAAGTAAGAGCCCATTGTATTTTATCTCCAGCCTTCACCTCAAAGATCAGATTCAAACACAGTAGAACTTGCTTTGAACCACCTTCCTTTTCTCCACAATGCTGACATCAGGATTTGGTTAAAAAGGGGGGGGAGGACTACTTTCCATTTCCCCCAAAACCACTTAGAATATTTGTAGTATAGCATTTATTAATCTACTTTTAAATCTATTACTTAGTTAGTCAGGGTCCTAAAGATTTACTGAAATCAACCATAAATTTAGGAAGAGCCCCTACTCCATAGAACAGTTTTTCCTAGGAAAGATCCCAAATCTTCCCACACTTCAGGAAATGAAAAAAAGCTCTCTCCCTTACATACATTTACTTAGTCCCATTCCAGGTAGGAGTCCAGGTTACTTACCAGGCGTAGCTGAGTCGGAGGATACTGGTGAAAAGGAAGATGCACACAGAAGGCTTCGTAAGCAACATAATCCTCTGGAGCAACAGAGATAGAAAATTCTAAAAACGTGGGAGCCAGACAAGGTGGGGGAAATATACTCCTCAGTGGGAATGGGGTGGAATTCTCCTCAAGTCCCAACTTTCGTGGTGTGTAAGCGATCCCAAACAGAGTTAAGGGGAGGTGAAATGGAGCTGCCAAACTTCCAAAGAAGAGATTATCTACTTAATTAAAGTTTTTTTCCCCCTTCTAAGTCCTTCAGCCAATCAGAACTCAAGTGCCAGAGAAAGATTGAGTCGATCAAAAGAACACTCCAGGATCCTCCCAGACAAATGCAGAAGAAGGAGACAAGGAAAAGGGGACAAAGAGAGGAACACGGAGAAAGAGGACAAAGAAAGAAGGGGGGTAGGAAAAGAGACATAGCAAATCCCCTCCACATAATCAGCGCTTGGGGTTTCTCTCCTCCCTCTTGCCTATGCGCTCCCGCCCCACCACTACCTCCCCCACCCATGCACACTCACCCGCAGACTGAGACACACAGAGAGGATAGCCTGGTCCCCAAGGGGATTTAGAAGAGACTGTGCTTTCCCGGTTGTCCTTTGTAGGGCTTTGAGCCTTAATCTGCATTCAGAGTAGCTTTCTTCAGAGAAAAATATACCATGTACTGGGTGAGCCTCAGCCCTCTGATTTGCAAATGTGGGGATTCAACCCAACCACCTCTGTAAGTTAGAAAGAAGCCTGGGCTACTTTAGGGTACCCGTGGGTTTCTTCCTTTCAACTTTTCCATGGAACACTTACTTGTTGAACGCCTGTTACATTCTCAACCCCACGCTAGGCAGCGTGGACGTTTTAAAAAGACAAAATGTGATTTCTGCCCTAGAGACACTTACAGCCCAGTATGGTGGTAAGATAAGAATGTAATTTAATAAGGTATTAACTTATTTCAAAGTGCCTGTAAATCACATAGGCTTATTTAGGGAAGGTTTTCTACAGAAGGTAGAATCCGAACTTCAAAGACAGGTTGAGATTTCAATAGGTAACCAAAACCCTAACTTCTTAAGACTCTGGTGGTGAAGCAAGTAGGACACTGAGATTCTTGCCCACACATCTGAGTTGCTGCCCCTTTTGTCCACTAGAGAGGAAGGGTCACCTCAGCCACAGTGTTGGGGTCCTCAAAGGGCCCCCAACTGACTTCCACATGGCCACATCTCCTGTTTTGGCATCCACACCTCCTTTCCTGAGGACTCCCCAGAGGAAATGGTCTTTGTTCTCTTCCTTTCACCCTTGTTGCTCACTCTTCAGAACCCTTTCCAGCCAGATCTACACTGGCAAACTCAACTGACAAATAAAGAATTAGCAGATTAATTCATTATCAAATTATTCACGTGGGATCATTGAGGGCTCTTGACCTAAATATTTTGACTATCTCTGTCATCCACCCGGAATCTTCCAGACCAGGTCGTTATTTGGGAGTCCTAACTGTGACATAAGCTTGGTGGGTTTTGACTCCCACTCAACTTTAGGTCCTCTGTTCTCTCTTCCTTTCCCCCTCAGCTTTATTGAGGTATGATTGACACATAAAAATTGTATAAATTTAAGGTATACAATGTGATATTTTGACAAATGTATATATTATATTGTGAAATGATTGCCACAATCAACTTAATTCACACATCTATCACCTTACATGGTGTGTGTGTGTGTGTGTGTGTGTGGTGAGAAAATTTAAGATCCGCTGTCTTAGCAGATTTCAAGTATTATATACAGTAATACAAGTATTATTAACTATAGTCACTGTGCTATACATTTGATCCCCAAAACTTATTCATCTTACAACTAAAAGTTTATACCCTCCTAGATCTTTCTGTCTTTTATCATTCAGAAAGGAAGCAGCTGGGGGCACCTGGGTGGCTCAGTCGGTGAAGGTTAAGTGGTTGACGCCTCAGATTCTTGGTTTGAGCTCAAGCCTCTGACTCCACTTAGGCTCAGGTTGTGATCTTGGATTCCTGGGATGGAGACCGGCATTTCTTGGCTCAGCAGGGAGTCTCCTTCCCCTCTTCCTCTGCCTACCTCCCCTTGTTCTCTCTCTCTCTCAAATAAATCTTTAAGAATAAGAAAGAAAGAAAGAGAGGAAGGAAGGAAGAAAGAGAGGAAGGAAGAAAGAAAGAGAAAAAGAGAAAGAAGCCAAGTCTTTAAGACCTAGTGTCAAATCCTAGGAAGGTAAAGAGTAATGACTCCTGAATTTCAATCTTGACTTCTTCCCTGACAACAACAGGAACAAAGTTCTTTCTGTTTACTTGACTAGGGAATTAATTCCCAGGGGACAGAAAAAACTTCTAGGAGGTAGAACAGGCTTGGGCGATTTTTTTGTGAAAAAAGAGTAAATTTAAAACAAGTTTCTTGATGCACTCCACCATCACCTCAGAATTTTTTCCCCCAAAGGGAAAATTTAATACCCTTATCTTTTGTAAAAAAATTAATGCATTCTCATTGTAAAAACGTAAGCATGACAAAATGCATAAAGAGTACAAATTCTCTTTGACGACCCACTTCCTACTCTGCCCTCCAGAGTCTGATGCTTAACCAACTGAGCCCCCCAGGCACCTAAGTGGTAAACTCGTTTAAATGATTATTAATGTCCTAACACTCTGCTCCATTTTTTAATCCCTATTTAAAACTTTGATAGTGTCGCATTTGCTTTGTTGTACTTTTTCCTGAGAAAACCTAGAAATGTTCATTTGTCTCTGTATTTAATTGGCAAAAACTTAATGGTCTATGATGTCTCAAGCCCTGGGTAAGACCCTGAATTAAAATGAATAGAGAAGTCTGTCACCACATTTACAGTCCGGAAGAAAGAGATCAGTACACTCAGAAGTGGTAAGGGAAAGAAATGCATGAGACGCTATGAAAGCATAACAGCTGGGTACCTAAAGAAACAGGGGGCGCCTGGCTGGCTCACTTGGTTAAGCATCCGACTCTTGATTTTGGCTCAGGTCATGATCTCTGGGTTGTGGGATCAAGCCCTGAGCTGGGCTCCCTGCTCAACAGAAAGCCTGCTTCTTCCTCTCCCTCTCCCCCGCTTCTATTTCCTCTCTGCCTGTGTCTCTCTCTGTCAAATACATAAATAAAATCTTAACAAAAAAACAAAAAACCAAGAAACAGGAGAGAGCAGACAGGCTTCTGAGCATATGTAAAGAGTGGGGGAGCATCCAAAAAATAAATAAGAGTTCATCAATAGTCACAAGGAGGAAGGGCGTTCCACACAGAAGGAATACCCAATCTGTGAAGCATTGGGGTACCTGTGGAGAACTGCGGGCAGCTCTCTGTGGCTGTAGTGTGGGTGATATGGAGATGGAAGGCCAGAGAATTAGGTAGAATGCAGTGGGGGTGGAGGGTAGGGGAAGGACCTTGTGCTGAGGAGTTTGGATTTTATCCTGAAGGCAACTGGAAACCACCAAAGGGTGATGAGCAGCTGTGTGACATAAAATTTGTATACCTGATGGATTATTTTTTGGCAATGATGGAAGATGGCCTAGATGAGACTAGAGGCAGAGACAATTTAGGGCCAGTGGCAGAAATCCAAGTGACGAGTCTAGAAGACCTGTACAAGTGAATACGGATCCATGTTAAGTGAATGAAAGAGGATGGAATTAGCTTTTTAGCACAACGGAGGCCACTGTGGTTGAATATATGCTTGACACTTCATGCTTACTAAGTTTTCAGTACTTATTATTAATATTTTAATCTATTGTTTTCCAGAGTATTAAAAAAATCTATTCTTTTTTTTTTTTTAAAGATTTTATTTATTTATTTGACAGAGATCACAAGTAGGCAGAGAGGGAGGCAGAGAGAGAGAGGAGGAAGCAGGCTTCCCGCGGAGCAGAGAGCCCGATGTGGGGCTCGATCCCAGGACCCTGGGATCATGACCTGGGCCGAAGGCAGAGGCTTTAACCCACTGAGCCACCCAGGCACCCCCCAAAAAATCTATTCTTAAATTTGATCTCCACACAGGAGCACCTGGGTGGCTTCATTGAGTAAGTGTCTGACTCTTGATTTTGGCTCAGGTCATGACCTCAGGGTTATGAGACAGAGCCCCAAGTTGTACTCGCTGCTGGCCCTGGAGCCTGCTTAAGATTCTCTCTCTCCCTCTGCTCCCCCTACCTGCCATCTCTCTTTCTCTCTCTCCCTCTCTAAAACACACACACACACACACACACACACACAGATCTGAGGGCAATGTTTAGGCAACAGTATCTTTTTTAGATTGAACCAGGCATCCAAAAAACAAGCAAACAAACACCTCTTTATAAACAAAATAAAAAGACTAATAGAAATAGAAATATTTTCAACGTCTATGTTGCTCTTATACAAACTATTAGGATTGAAAAAAAACAGCCCTATTTATATGGGTAAGCTCTTCAAAAGTTAAGAAATAAAAAATCCAAAATGCAGATGAAAAAATTTAGCTTCGCTGGTTTTGAGAAAAGACAGATTAAAACAATGAGATACCACCTTCATTTATCAAACCGGCAACGGTTTTTTTTGTTTTTTTTTAAATGGGACCTGGGGCACTTGGGTGGTTTAGTCAGTTGAGTGTCTGCTCTTGGTTTCGGCTCAGGTCATGATCTCACAGTTGTGGGATCGAGCCCCACGGTGCGCTCTGTGCTCAGCATGGAGTCTACTTCAGATTTTTTCTCCCTCTCCTTCCCACTCACTCTCTCTCTCAAATAAATACAATAAATAAAATCTCTAAAAAAAAAAAATGAGACCCAATATTGACAAGAGTATTGTGTTTTGTCAAATGGTCGCTTTACACATTGAGGAGTATGAATTAATCCAATGCTTTGCAGTGCAATTTGATAATATAAATTTAAATTTTCTTTTTTTTTTTTAAAGATTTTATTTATTATTTGACAGACAGAGACTACAAGTAGGCAGAGAAGCAGGCAGAGAGAGAGGAGGAAGCAGGCTCTCCGAGGAGCAGAGAGCCCGATGTGGGGCTCAATCCCAGGACCCTGAGATCATGACCTGAGCTGAAGGCAGAGGCTTTAACCCACTGAGCCACCCAGACGCCCCTGAATTTAAAATTTCAATCAAAATAATTAACAATAAATAAATAAAATTTCAATCACGTTAATACATTTGATCCAATAATTCCACCTTTACAACTTTTGTCCTACGAAAGCAATCAGATGATGTTTTTCGGGACATGTATATAAGGGTATTCATTGAATTAGTATAAATAACAGCTTCCGTAGAACATTTTTTGAGCGTCCACCCAGCTCATAAGGACTTCTTTTATGGGCTACTCTACCTCCAGTTGGGGACCTTCAGGAGCGACTTTGTGCCACAGAGCAGCCTCTACCATCCGCAACACAAATGGTTATAAGCTGGTATCACCCAGCTAAGCCGGTCAAGTTTCCTTCCCTGAGAATTTGGATGACAGGGGAAATGACGGAGGAGAAATGGTGTCTCTGCCAAGCTGAGCTTCTCAGGGTCTTTGAGATATATTCATTCAATGCATTTTTTTTTCAAAAGAAGAAGAATGCTGATGGTAGAGATAGAAGTATAAAATAGCGGGCGCCTGGGTGGCTCAGTGGGTTAAGCTGCTGCCTTCGGCTCAGGTCATGATCTCAGGGTCCTGGGATCGAGGCCCGCATCGGGCTCTCTGCTCAGCAGAGAGCCTGCCTCCTCCTCTCTCTCTGCCTGCCTCTCAGCCTGCTTGTGATCTCTCTCTGTCAGATAAATAAATAAAATCTTTAAAAAAATATTTAAAAAAATAAAAATAAAAATAAAATAGCAAAATGCATTCTGAAATAGATGACCGAGAGAGTCCAGAAGACCTGTACAAGTGAGTGGAAAGAGCCAAGGCTGAGCGTAAGCTTTTGTACAACCAAAAAGTGTAGCAGCAACCGGTTTAAGTTGATACCTGCCTGAGACAGTTTAATGCTGAATAATGTGACTTGTGGTAGTGATCCTCTTTCACAGTAAATGACCTCTACTTAGAATTCGTAGTCTTTATATAGAAATAGGCAGAAAGCAATCAGTAACCCAGGGATCCTGGTTAATCCACTCCTTTTTACTTTACTGTGCCATTTCCACTCAATGCCAAGATTGGAAGACATATGCCAAGACTGAGAAAGAAAAATTGATAGGGAAAACTAATTTTTTTTTTTTAGCATCCCTTTGCTGTTCACATATTTTATTCCTAAGCAATACTGTTTGGCTTGGTTTTTTGAACGATATTAGTGAAATTGTACCATACGTATTCTTCTGCAGTTTGCTTTTTTTCATTTAACATTACATTCCTGAGATTATCCTTGCTGTTATGTGTAGCTGTAATGAATTTATTTTCAGTGGCATATGGAGTATTCAATTGTATGGATTTATCCATTTTATTGTTGGTAGTATTAGGGTTGTGTCAGACCTTTTGCTAGTATTTAACAGTGGTGCTGTGAATATTCTTATACATGTTTTTGAGAACACGTATCCCAACAGTTTCTTTAGTGTAACGTATCCCAACAATTTCTTTTCTTTTTTTTTTTAAAGACATTTCTTTTTTATTTTTTAAGATTTTATTTATTTATTTGACAGAGAGAGATCACAAGTAGGCATAGAGGCAGGCAGAGAGAGAGAGAGAGGAGGAAGCAGGCTCCCTGCTGAGCCGAGTGCTTGATGCGGGACTCGATCCCAGGACCCTGAGATCATGACCTGAGCTGAAGGCAGTGGCTTAACCCACTGAGCCACCCAGGCGCCCCCCAACAGTTTCTTTGGTGTATATTCCTTAAGTGGAATTTGTGATCATAGGGTTAGCACATCTGTTTTACAAGATAATGTTAAATTGTGTTCCAAAGCAGTTGCTACAATTTACACTGCAACCAGCATTTTGCACCCCTTCAGGCACTTTATGTTGGGTACATTTAAGTCTTTCACCTACTTTTTCTATTAGGTTATTTGTCTTTCCTATATTAATGATGTATATAAATTCTTTATATACCCTGGACATTCAGCTTTTGTCAACTGTATGCATAGCAAATGTCTGCTCCAAATTTGTGGTATGTTTTCTCACTTTCTTGATAGTGTCTTTTGATTAATAGAACTTAATTTTGTGGGTTTTTTTTATAATTTTTTAAAAAAGATTTTATTTATTTATTTGACAGAGAGGTAGACAGTGAGCACAAGTAGGCAGAGCGGCAGGCAGAGGGAGAAGGAGAAGCAGGCTGTCCGCTGAGCAGGGAGCCCGATGCAGGGCTCGATCCTAGGACTCTGCGATCATGACCTGAGCCGAAGGCAGAGGGCAGCCTCTTCACTGACTGAGCCACACAGGCGCCCCTAGAATTTAACTGTAATGTTATGATTAACAACATGTAATAATTCAGTATTATTACTGGTAGTAATTTATTCATATTATTATTATCATTTCACGTATTGTTCATCCCTCTGTATCTTATTTAAGAAATCCATCCTTACTCCTGTGTTGTAAAGGTAGTCTCTTGTGTCGAACTTAACAAATAAGTAATTATACGTGAAGTTCATAGAACAGTACTTGGCACATGAAAGCAGATTAGCTATTTTTAAAAAGATTTATTTATTTACTTACTTATTTAAAGAGAGAGAGCACAAGTGGGAGGTGCAGAGGGAGAGTGAGAGAGAATCTCACGCCGACTCTAGGCACCAAGCATATAGCCTGATGTGGGGCTTGATCCCACAACCGTGAGGTTATGACCTAAGCTGAAACCGAGAGTCTGACGCTCAAACAACTGCACCAGCCAAGCACCCTAAAAGGAAAGTAGCCATTATTGATATTATCATGTCTCATCAATTCACAGATGCATATTATTTCACATTTACCATCTGTGGTAGGCTGAACAGTGTCCTCCAAAGACATTCATTTCCAAAACCCTGAACCTGAGACATTTACCTTAACATTACTAACGTTACTTTGCCAGCGTGATTGAATGAAGGATTCTGAGATGGAGAGATTATCCTGGATTATGTGGGAGGGCCCTCAAATGTAATTGCCAGTGTCCTTATAAGGAAGAGGCAGAGGGAAGTTTGATTGCAGTGACAGAAGGGAGAAGGTGTGATAGGACGTGGCAGTACAGAGAGATTCGAAGGTGTTTCGCCGGTGGGCTTTTAGAGAGGGAGAAAGAGGCTACAAGCTAAGGAATGCAGCTGTAGAAAATGGAAGAGGCAAGGAAATAGGCTCTCCCCTAGAGCCTCTGGAGGGAACGTGGCCCGGCCCACACTTGCTTTTGGCCTGCTGAAACTGATTGCAGACTTTTAGCCTCCAGCTGTGTTTGAAGCCCCAAGGCTGTGGTCATTTGTGATGGGAGTCACAGGGAACTAACCCAGCAGCTCTTAAAACTGATGGGTCTTCCATGCTCACCAGCCCGGGAACAAGTCACAATTTAATTGTTCTTACCTGCCCTTCCAGGGACCTGGTTGTGACTCCTGATCTCATACTGGACAACGGCAATTCTTTGAGATCTCAAAGAACAGACTTTTTTTTTTTTAATTTTTATTTTTTTTAAGATTTTATTTTTATTTATTTGACAGACAGAGATCACAAGTAGGCAGAGAGGCAGGCAGAGAGGCAGGCAGAGAGAGAGAGGAGGAAGCAGGCTCCCCACTGAGCAGAAAGCCCGATGCGGGGCTCGAACCCAGGGTCCTGCGATCATGACCTGAGCCGAACGAAGGCAGAGGCTTTAACCCACTGAGCCACCCAGGTGCCAAGACATTTTTTTTAGAGAGGGAGAGAAAAAGGGAGAGAGGGGAGTGGCAGAGGGAAAGGGAGAGAGAGAATTTTCAGCAGGCTCCGTGCCCAGAGGGCTGCCTGACACATGATGAACTCTCCACAGCTAATCACAGAGACAAGTCCACATGAAAACAGATCTTATTAAATAAATATCCAATCTCATAGCAAAATACTCAATTGAAAAAAAAAGCAGCAGCAGCAGTCATCACCAGGGTTCCTGATGGTAGAGGGTGCTGCTGTGTGGAAAACACAGCTGTGAAGAACAGAATCAAAAACTATTTTTAAAACTCAGGCTCTGAATATGAAAACATTTTAGGAACATTTTGACTAGTTTATTTCCCTCAAATTTTCTTTCTTATGCATGCATTGAAAATCTTAAAAAATTTAAAAAAAGTTTATAATCGTGTAATTTAAAAAATTCTAAGTAGTGAGAAAACATTGTCCTACAATTTAAATAGCAATGTTTTTCCCTTCTTAATATAAGGGTGCATTGTAGAATTGTTGGCATCTGAGATTCGAACACATTTATTATTATTATTAATGTATGCCTTTGTGTCTTCTTTAAGAAATCCTTTCCTGGGGCGCCTGGGTGGCTCAGTGGGTTAAAGCCTCTGCCTTTGGCTCAGGTCATGATCCCAGGATCCTGGGATCGAGCCCCACATCGAGCCCCACATCGGGCTCTCTGCTCAGCAGGGAACCTGCTTCCTCCTCTCTCTCTCTGTCTGCCTCTCCGCCTACTTGTGATCTCTGTCTGTTAAATAAATAAAATCTTAAAAAAAAAAAAAAAGAAATCCTTTCCTACCCATCAGTTGTACAGACAGTCTTTGATGTTATGTTATAGTTTACTTTTTACATTACCTTCCAGGATCGCTTAGAATGGATTTTTGTGTATGGGGTAAGGTAGTTATTTAGTTATTTTTCATCTGTAACCAAGTACCATTTATCAAAAAAGCTATCATCTTTTTCATGGTTCTTTACTATCAGCTCTATAATAAGCCAAGGTTCCATGGAAGGAACATTTATGCATGGGCCATTTTATTTCATTAGTTACATTGTCTCTAAATCAGTAAGATCCTTTTTAATTACTAGGAATTTATAATAATTCCTTATATTTTGTATAGCAAGTCCCTCCATCTAGTTCTTTAGAATCGCCCTGTCAGTTCTTCCCTCCTCCCAAAACACTTTCAGGATTTTGATTGGAATTTGTCAGATCTGCACATCAATTTGGGGAGAACTGGCATTTTCTCAACACTGAGTCTTCCAGTCCACAACTATGATAAAGCCCTCCATTTAGTCAGGTCTTCTATAATGTTTTTCAGTGAAGTTCCGTAATATTTTCCATCAAGGTCATAGATGTATTTTGTTAGGTTTACCCCTAAGTACTTCATATTTTTTATGCCACTGTAACTGAAATCATTTTTTAAAGTTTCATTTTCTAACTGATTGTTGCTGATACATAAAAATTCAGCTGATTTTTATGCATTGGCTTTGTATCCCGAACATTATTCACCTTAATTCCTGTGTTTTGTGGGATATATATATATATATATATATATAATTTTTTGCCTTTTTCTATGTTGACACATCTATAGGATCTGAAAATAGTGACTCTTTTTTCCTTTTGTTTCTTTTTCTTATTTTTCTGTGTCAGCTAATTCCTCTAGTCCAATGCTGAATAGAAGTGTGGTAGTGGCAACCTTTGTATTCTTCATGAAACTGAAGGGGATAATTTGAATGTTTTGCCATAAACTAAGATACTCAGCTTGGTGTTGTGATAACCCGTCCCCAAGATTGCCCCCAAACAATCTTTGTCTAACCCTGAACAGGGCTGACCTGTGTCATAATATCCTGAGGAAATGGCGGTTTGACCTCTGAGACTAGGTGATAATAGATGCTGCGTTTTCCCTTTGCTCTTTTTCTGGAAGCCAGAAGCTGTGTTGGGAGCATCCTGATGCAGCCTTCCGTGGGGTCAATGCAGCAAAGAAGCCTTCGGCCAGCAGCCACCATCAATTCTCCAGCTCTGTGAGTAAGCCACCCCAGAAGTGGTTCCTCCAACTTCTGTCCTGCCTTCAGACACCTGCATACTAACCAGTATTCTTGGGGTTTCCTCAGAAACTCTGAGCTAGAGCAAAACCTCTCCTAATCTCTGACCCACAGAAAGTGTGTGAGAACACAAATGTTTGTTACTGTGTGAAGCCATTAAGGTTTGGGGTAATCTGTCACTCAGTGATGGATCCCCGATACGGGGAATTTTTTTAGAGGCTTTATCAGAGAAGGTTCCCACTTATTCCTAGTTTTATAAGAGATTTTTAAGAGTTAGGAAGGATGTTGAATTTTATCCCATACATTCTCTCCATCTAGTGAATAAACATGTTCTCTTTCTTTATCATAAAAAAGTACATGAATTATATTGGTTGATTTCCTTTTTCTTTCCTGTTTTGTTAAGTTTTCATTTAAATTCCAGTTAACAACAACAACAAAAAATTCCAGTTAACGCCTGTAGGATTAATGTCAGGGGTATGATATAGTGATTCAACACTTGCATACAACACCTAGAGCTCATCACAACAAGTGTGCTCCTTAATCCCCATCACCTGTTTGGCCCATCTCCCCCACCGCCCACCCCTACCTCCCCTCTGATCACCACCAGTTTGTTTTTTGTAGTGAACAGTCTGTTTCTTGGTTTGCCTCTGTCTTTTTTGCCTCCTGTATTCCTCTTCTTTTTTCTTAAATGCCACATGAGTGAAAATACGTAGTATTTGTATTTCTCTGACTGACTTATTTCACTTAGCATAACACTCTCTAGCTCCAACCACATTGCAAATGGCAAGATTTCGTTCTTTTTGATGGCTGAGTAATATTCCATTATATTTATGTACCATCTCTTCTTTATCCATTCATTCATTAGTCGATGGACACTTGGGCTGCTTCCATAATTTGGCTATTGTAAATAATGCTGCTATAAACATGTGCCCCTTTGAATTAGGATTTTTGTGTCCTTTCGGGTAAATACCTAGTAGTGTAATTGCTGAGTCTCAGGGTAGTTTTATTTTTAACTTTTCGAGGAATTTCCATACTGTTTTCCGGAGTGACTGCCCAAGTTTGCACTCCTATCAGCAGTGCAAGATGGTTCCCCTTTCTCCACATCCTCACCAATACCTGTTATTTCTTGTGTTTTTGCTTTTAACCATTCTGACAAGTGTGAGGTGATATCTCATTGTACTTTTACACTTGATCTTAGCCAAAAGGCCGAGAAGTGATTTTCATTGTAGTTTTGATGACTGATGATAAATGATGTTGAGCATCTTTTCATGTGTCTGTTGGAAAAATGTCTATTCATATCTTCTGCCCATTTTTAATTGAATTATTTGGCTTTTTGGGGTGTTGAGTTTTGTAAGTTCTTTATATATTTTGGATACTGATCCTTTATCAGATATGTCTTTGGCAAATATCATCTCCCATTCCATAGGTTTGCGGATTGTTTCCTTTGCGTACCAAAGCTTTTCATTTTGATGTGGTCCCAGTAGTTTATTTTTTATTTTGTTTCCCTTGCCTCAGGAGACATACCCAGAAAGAAGCTGTATACTACCCAAAGCAATCTACACATTTAATGCACTTCTACCTATTAAAACACCACCAAAATTTTTCACGGAGCTAGAACAAACAATCCTAAAATTTATATGGAACAACAAAAAAACCCAAATAGCCAAAGCAACCTTGAAAAAGAACAAAGCTGGGGGCACCACAATTCCAGACTTCAAGCCTATTACAAAGCTGTAGTCATCAAAACAGTATACCAGCACAAAAATAGACACAGAGATCAATGGAACAGAACTGAAAACCCAGGGCTCCTGGGTGGCTCAGATAGCTAAACTCAGGTCATAATCCCAGGGTCCTTGGATCGAGTCCCACGTTGGGCTCCCTGCTCAGCAAAGGGGCAAGGGGGGGGGCTGCTTCTCCCTCTTCCTCTGCTCCTTTCCCTGCTTGTGCTCTCTCACTCTCTCTGTCAAATAAATAAATAAAATCTTAAAAAAAAAAAAGAACTGAAAACCTAGAAATGAACCCACAATTATATGGTCAATTAATCTTTGACAAAGCAGGAAAAAATATCCAATGGGAAAAAGAATGTCCAATGGGAAAAACAAATGGTGTTGGGAGAACTGGATAGCAACAGGCAGAAGAATGAAACTGGAACACTTTCTTACACCATACCCAAAAATCAATTTAAAATGGATGAAAGACCTAACTATAAGGCCGAAAGCATAAAAATCCTAGAAGAGAACACAGGCAATAACTTCTTTGACATCAGTCCTGTCTTTCTCTTCTTCCTTCCTTCCTTCCTTCCTTTCTTCCTTGTTTTCTTTCTGTCTTTCTTTCTTTCACTAATTTGATGAAGTCTTCTTGGGGTATGCATTTGGAAAGATATCCTAAACTTGTTTTTTGGGGGAGAGGTCCTTATTATCTTGTTTAATAAGTAGTCATTTATTAAAGAGATGTTTTAAATAAATAAATAAATAAATTGTTTTGTTTTTAAAGATTTTTTAAATTTATTTGACCGAGAGAGAGATCACAAGTAGGCAGAGAGGCAGGGGGAAGCAGGCTCCCTGCTAAGCAGAAAGCCCGATGCCACCCCTTTTAAAAATTTCAGACTTGTGGGCACCTGGGTGGCTCAGTGGGTTAAGCCGCTGCCTTCGGCTCAGGTCATGATCTTGGGGTCCCGGGATCGAGTCCCACATCATGCTCTCTGCTCAGCGGGGAGCCTGCTTCCTCCTCTCTCTCTCTCTGCCTGCCTTTCTGCCTACTTGTGATCTCTCTCTGTCAAATAAATATATAAAATCTTTAAAAAAAAAATTTCAGACTTGCACCTGTGACCTGCTTTGTGTGGGTGGCTGAAGCACAGGTGGACCAGCCATGTTGTGGAAGCTTTCCTAGGATCTATACACTCTAGCTATTTTGCAACTTCTCATTTGTACCTGCAGATTCTTGAGAAGGTCCAAGCATCCAAGCGTCCTTAGGAATTCACATGCACAACCTGTAGAAAAAGAGATCAGGAAAGAAGTGAGATGATGTACAGACTGCTCTTTTTAAGTTGAGATTTCTGTACATAGCACATTTGAGGAGCAGTAGTTATATTCAGTGCTGGACTCACAAATGGAGCTTGAAACAGAGAACTCTGACAAGGACAGAAAAGAACAGTGTTAGAAGGTGTGAGAATTAGCACTAGTGTTAAGAGGGTCAATAACAAATTTATTACTGACTATAAAAAGGCAATTTAATGATTCCGTTGAGGACCAAATGAGAAGAGACAGCCATTGCCTTAGGAAGGATTTAGGTTGGATATTAAGAGGACCTTTCTGACAATGAAAAGTTATTGGATGCTGGAATTCATTTTTCAGAAAATGGTGGAATCTTCTCTGGGGTATTTAAAGAGAGAACAGGCTACACCACTTTCAGATTGCTTGAAGGTAGTTCATTCATTCATTCAATACGTATTTAATGAGCACCTGTGTTGTGCTAGAAATTGCCTATGGACCGGAATGCAGCTGTGAAGAAAACAAAGACCAACTCATGTCATGGAACTTACAGACGTGGGAGAGGAAATAGATACTGAACAAATGACAAAATAATTCCAGATGATATGTGCTATGAAACAAGGTAATTAGTAGGAAATGACCACAGGCCTTTTATTTATTGAGATTTATTTATTTATTTATTAAGATTTATTTATTTATTTATTTATTTATTTGAGAATGTGAGAGAGAGAGAGAGAAAACGCACGTGTGTGTATATGCACATGATAGATGGGGGAAGGGCAAAGGGAGAGAGAGAATCTCAAGGAGTCTCCCTACTGAGCACAGAGTCCTACTTGGGACTTGGTTCCAGGACCCTGAGATCATGACCTGAGCCAAAACCAAGAGTTGGATGCTTAACCAACAGAGCCACCCAGGCACCCCAAACTTCTTTTCAGGTTGTGTGATCATAGAAGACATTTCAGAGGAGGCAATTTATGAGGTGAAACCTGAATGATAAGAAGGAGCCACCCAGCATAGATTCAGGGTAGAGCATTCGAGTGAAAGAGTAAATATAAAGGGCCAAAAGCAGGAACAAGCTAGGCAGGTGTACAGAGCACAAGGAATACCTGCATGGTTGGTGTATAGCAAGCAAAGGGGGGAGATTGGTGTAAGGTAAGTTCAAAGAGATAGCACAAACTAGATCAGAAAGAGCTTTAAGAGTGTTTGGATTTCATTGAAAGGACAACTGGAAGCCAGGGGAGTATCATGTATGGCTTATACTATGGGAAAATGTATTCTGGCCATTGTATGAAGGATGGATTAGAAGGGTGTAGAATAGAAGCAGGGAGAACAATTTAGGAGGCTCCTGTGGTAGTCCGGATGAGAGATGGTGGGGCTTGGCCAGGGGTGGTAGCAGTGGACATAAAGAGAAGTGGACAGACCAGCAGAGTTTTTCTCGGGACTTAGGTTCCAAGATTGTCCAGAGGAGTTATATTTCTATTATATCCAACAGAAAAACAATACAAGGAGCATGAACATTCAAGGAGCATGAACATTTTACTTTTATTGCCTGTGATTTCACAAAGGTGTGTACTCTTACATCGTTCGGGGATAGGAGAGGCATTCTTGAAGTGAGAGCACTAATGAAATCAGTGTCACAGTAGTGTTACAGCATGGTCTTTTTAGAGAGGCATTCTTTGCTTTGGACATCAAAAATGGCTCTTCTTGCTGATCTCCTGAAATCGTGCCATGCTTATTGAAGATGAGGCTAAAAAGATAAGGTATAGCATCTTAAGCATAATGTGGTTTGATAGGCTAAGGACACCATCTTTTATTTTGTAGGGAGAGTCACTGAAGCTTTTTCTGAAAAAAGGAGTAACATGATTAAAAACTTTTAGAAAATGTTAATTTGCTTTTAAAAATGTCTCTGGTGAGAGATCCTAGAGATAAGAGAATCACTTATAAAACTCTTGCCATTATTACCTTGGAAAGGAAGGGACTGATGAGATGAGAAACATCTTGGAGATGAGAAACATCTTGGCTCAATCCACAGAACTTACAGATGGCACTGATTGGAGTCAGTAAGTAAAACAGAAGTCAGAGGTTATTGGTTATTGCTGAGATTTTGAATCTGAATGATAAGGATGCTGTTAAGAGAAAGAGTACAAAAAAGGAGGTAGTCTGGGGCGAGAGGAAAGAGAATAGATCTATTTCACAACAATGTGAATATACTTAACACTACTGAACTGGATCCTCAAAAATAGTTAAGATGAGGGCTCCGGGGTGGTTCAGTTGGTTGAGCATCTGCCTTTGGCTCAAGTCATGATCCTGGGTAGTCCTGGAGAGACCAGCCCCACGCTGGGCTTTCTGCTCCCTTTGCCCCCCACCCATGCTCACTCTCTCTTTCTCAAATAACTAAATAAGATATTTTTTAAAAAGTTAAGATGGTAAATACTGTGTTAGGTGTTTTTTCCCCCACCAAAAAAAAAAAGGATAAAGTTAAAAATTAAGGCAAACTATGTTGTGTCGGCAACAGCAACCTGCTCTAAAAGACATTCTGTAAAATGCAAAACTACGGAGACTGATATCAACGATTGCCAGGGAGTGGTGGGGAGGGATGAACAGGTGGAGCACAGAGGATTTTGGGGGATGGTGAAACTATTCTGCACGATACTATGGTATAGACATGTGTCATTATACATTTGTGCAAATCTATAGAATGTTCCACACCCAGAGTAAATCTGAATGTGTCAGTGTAGGTTCTTGATTATAACAATCTCTGGCCAGAAACGTTGATAGTGGGAGGGGCTGTAGATGTGTGGGGACAGAAGTGGATGGAAAATCTCTGTACTTTGCTGGTAATTTTGCTGTGAACCTAAAATGGCCCTGGAAAAATGAAGTATTTAAAAAAAAAAGTAAAAAAGCTAGAGGACAGCCTATTCTGGTATTAGAAGTAGGCATGGCCAGAGGTAGACTTCCCACGCTTTATTAGGGCCCCTTGAACTGCCATGTTGTTGTAAAATCTACAGAAATAAGGCATTTTTTGGTATTCTTTTTCTTAAAGAGGGATCCCCATATTGCATGGGATCATGACCTGAGCCATGTTGCATAAGGACCCATAAAACCTGGATCAGTCCAAGATGTAAGGGATCCTGACCCATTTCACTCTCTTCACCTGAGTGTTCATTTTTGTAACTAGCTAGAGGATACCTTCCTAGAAAAGGGGGTTTGAATTCTAATTAGAAAAACAACTTCAATAGCACTGAACGAACTTTTAATCTATTTTAGTTTAAGCTAAATGGGCCTGGGTGGCTCAGTGGGTTAGGCCGCTGCCTTCGGCTCAGGTCATGATCTCAGGGTCCTGGGATCGAGTCCCACATCGGGCTCTCTGCTCGGCAGGGGGCCTGCTTCCCTTCCTCTCTATCTGCCTGCTTGTCTGCCTACCTGTGATCTCTGTCTGTCAAATAAATAAATAAAATCTTAAAAAAAAAAATAAGCTAAATTAAAAAGTTAAACATTTCTAAACATTTATGTTCCCAATATAGCTGGAATCTCTCCCAATGATAAGAGTATCAATATCCCATTATCCCTACACTGGATGTTCTTATTTTATCTTTGGTATTTGTCACTTTCTCTTGTTTTTTTTTTTGGTTTTTTTTTTTTTTTAGTGAACCCAGTGCAGGCTTGAACTCATGAGCCTGAGATCAAGACCTGAGCTGAGATCAAGAGTCAGATGCTTAACTGACTGAGCCACCCAAGTGCCCCAATTTCTTTTTGGTTTTTAAATTTCCCCTCTTTTCACCTTTTATTTATCTTAAGGCATCATCTGTGATATCTTTTTGCTGTGATGTTCCTCATCATTTAATCTTTATTTCTGAATTTTCTCTTTTATTTCTAATTCTTCCGTGAGTTTTTTAACTTTATTTCTGAATTTTTCTATTTCAGTTTCTACTATTCTTTTATGTCTTGTATTATTTGTAAATGGCTTTCTGTTTGTTTTGAAGCAGAGTAAAGTAGTTGTAGTCTTTCTGGTGTGCTTAGATTATCTGTAGAAATGTTATTCTTCTTCTTATTTTCCTTTTAAGGATAATGACTTCTTTTATCAATTTAACCTTGATACTTTTCTGGTTTTTTTCTAAAGATTTTATTTATTTATCTAACAGACAAAGATCACAAGTAGGCAGAGAGGCAGGCAGAGAGAGAGAGGAGGAAGCAGGCTCCCCGCTGAGCAGAGAGACCGATGCGGGGCTTGATCCCAGGACCCTGGGATCATGACCTGAGCCGAAGGCAGAGGCTTTAACCCACTGAGCCACCCAGGTGCCCCTCTGTTGTTTATTTTTTTAAAGGTTGATTTGTTTATTTTTAAATAGAATATATGCGTGCGGGCATGTGAGCTGGGGAAGGGCAGGGACAGAGGAAGAGAGAATCTTGAGCACACTCCCCACTTTGCGTGGAGCGTGATGGGGTCTCGATCTCACAACCCTGGGACCTGAGACCGGGACATGAGCTGAAATCAAGATCAGAGACTTAATGAACTGAGTGACCCAGGTGCTCCTCTGTTGTTTATTTTTATGTGCTATTGGTTTTCCTAAAATTTTAGGAGATACAAGTATAGTTTAGAAGGATGGTAGCTTGCTGACTGGAGCTTCCCGACATTGTTCCCTCCCCCTCTTGATCTGGACCTTCTCTTTCCTTGACTCTGCTATCCCAATTCTGCTGAATTTTGATTCTCTCAGTGTGTGGCCATATCCCGGAATGGAGCCCTGGGCTGGTCAGTGTCAAGAGTTGCTAAGGGGTTAGATTGCTCTAAGATGCAGGTTTGAACCATGGGCCCCATGCCCTCAGCCACTAACAGGATTAGGCCAAACTCTCAGTTTAATCTCATGTTCTCAAATTGACTCGCCTTCCTTTCCTTGACTGTTTTGGGGTTTTTCAGTTTGGGGGGGGTCTGTCAGAGGTCTTGTTGCTTTCTGGCACAGATGCTGAAATTATGCAAACGTGTGGCTGTTGCTGATTCGCTCTCCCCTGCTCGGCATTCGTGGAGATACCCTGTCACCCAGCTTTGCAAAATGTGGTCCACAGAGTTTTGGTTTGCTTTCTGTTGCTCTCTCACTTTCTATGTGGGGATTTAGAGAGATTAAAAAACTGTGGTGTCATCACTGCCATTTATCTACTATCTGTATTTGATTTTTTAAAAAAGATTTTATTTATTTATTTGACAGAGAGAGATCACAAGTAGGCAGAGAGGCAGGCAGAGAGAGAGAGGAGAAAGCAGCCTCCCTGCCGAGCAGAGAGCCCAATGCGGGACTCGATCCCAGGACCCTGAGATCATGACCTGAGTCGAAGGCAGAGGCTTTAACCCACTGAGCCACCCAGGCGCCCCTGTATTTGATCTTTTAAAAAAGATTTTATTTATTTATTTGTCAGAGAAAGAGAGCAAGAGTGTGAGCACAAGCAGGGGAAGCAGCAGGCAGAGGGGGAAGCGGGGTTCCCTGCTGAGCAAGGAGTCAGATGCGGGACCGTATTTGATTTTTGAGATGCATAAACTGAGACTTTCTAATTGTTTTTTAAAAAATTTAGAGATACACAAAATAAGAAGGGAATGCTCTCCTCTTTGCAGGCCCATTCTCTGGAGGTATTTACTGTTAAGAGGAAGATATTCTTCTAAACATTTTTCTGTCCCTTCACCATACACACACACACACACACACACACACACGTATGTATATATGTGTTTTTTCCTACTGCTCACAGTCTACATTTTTATTGCAATTTGGTTTTTCCCCTTAATGATATGTTGGGGATATCTTTAAGGACTAATATAGTCTGATAGTTTTGTTATTGATCACCATTACCAGGTGGATAGTTCCCTCAAGAAGGATACAAACTGCTTTTGGTTGCTTTGAAAATAAACATTTAAAGAGTGTTAAGATCTATCACAAAATAATTGGTAGCATTGGTCTGTAGTCTGGGAAAGCTTCGGCACTCGGGGTCGCGGCGCAAGGCTTCCATGACCTCTCACTGCTTTTCTCGAAGAAAATTCTGTTTGGTGGCATATTCCGGGCTGGAGTAATCCTCCCAGGTGGACTTTCCTGATGCTATTTTTCCTTTTCTCCCACTGGGTATGAGATTTAGTGGGCCAAAGAAGGAGACTATTGAGTCCCCTTGTGAAATTATATGGCCTGGTGACCAGGGTATTCAGAAAGTGAGGCTCTGGGCCCACCTTTACCTCTACTCAAGTAGCATTGAGCAAGTCCTTTTACCTTTCTGGGCTGAAAGACAAATTTTATTTGTCTAGAAAATTATTTCAGTTTGTCCATTATCACTTAATTTCTAAAAGGAAAGAAAGACATATACTTTCCAGTTCTATTTGATAAGCATCACACCTTTTTTGCCTTACATTCTGCCCCTTCAACCATGTGCATGATCTGCTTGACCCCTGGGAGCTTTTCAGCTTGCTACCCTGGGACTCCACAATTCTTTGTCCTCCCCTATCCCAGTCTATTACTGAAATAAACTTGATATATAACATTGTATATGCATAAGATATACCACATGCTGATTTGATATATATATATATATAAATGATCACCACGCTAAGTTTTGTTCATATCCATCACCTGGGACTACATAGTTCTTAAAGCCCTGGGTCTCAAAGTGTGAGCTGGGGGTTCAAGTGGAGAACCCTGTGCCCCCCACCGGGTTCACTTAATCAGAATCCTGCTGAGTGGCCTCGGAAACCACACTTTTTATATGGGATCCTGATCATTCTATTGCTCACCAGAGTCTGAAAACTCATGCTCAGGTAAATTCCAACTTTATCATTCTAACATTACAGGGGTGGGGGTGTCGGAGAGGGAATTAAGATGGATAAATATAGTTATTGTATCTTTATTGTATCTACCCATGCCAACTCTGGGGAGGGAAGCACGCTTTCCTTGCTTTACTTTCTTCCCAAGTGATTAGAGGGCAGGCCAGCTGTTCTCAAAACAGGCCATTGGTACATGGAAAAACTGTGAACACAGAGAGTCATTAGATGACACGGGTGCTTGAGATAAGTTCTAGAGATCAAGAGAGCCGGCTACTACTACTATGAATAAATGACATTTATTAAGCAGCATGTACCAGGCAGATGGCTAAGGATTTTAAATGATCTCATTTGAATCTTATAACAGACTTCAGAGGCAGGTAGGACTAATTCCTATTATAAATAAAGGCAGAAAGGCTAGGTAACTTTTTAAATGTCTTGTAGTGGATTGACTTATTAAATTAGGATTAAATTAGGATTCAAATTCAGTTCTGAATGATGCCAACGATAGCCAGATCCCCTTGTTCCCTAACTGGGATGATTGGTACATAAAAGGGAGACAGGGAGGTCTGGTACTAGGGAATTACAAATCTGTTGTGTCACAGAGTTTTTGCCAGAAACGGGCAAGAGAAAACACCAAAAAGAGGTCTGCTTAGTAAGCTCCTAAAAGATATAGATGAGTTTACTCAATAAATTGTGTTCTTATTTCTTAGAGGACTCACTAGCACAGAACAGATTCTCACTGCATTTGCTGTTATTGAGTTGAAAAATGGAAGCCCTGTTTGCAGAGCCCTACAAGGACTGCTTCCTCTTAAATTATTGTTTCCCTTCCAAATCTTGTGTAGTCGAACCTCCAGTGATCTTCAGGAGCACTCTCTAAAGACAGATGACTGGGCCCCTCCTCAAATTTATGAATCAGAGTTTCTTGGGGTAGACTTGAACCTGGGAATTGATATCTTTAGAAGTATCCTCCTGGTGATTCTGGTGAGCAGCCAGGTTTGAGAACCACTAGGTTAAATGATCCCAAATGAATTACTTGGAGTAGGGAATGCCTTTACTTACTGCAGTGGATCTGATTTGAGGAGCCGGGGACAATCTATCTGGCAGAAAGAACTGGCTTGCTTTCTTAACCTCTCCGGCTTCCTAAGCCCTTGTGCCCCCACCCTGGGCTTCCCCATCTCTGTCCCGAGTCTTTCTACCCTAAGCTGGCTGAAAAATGACCTTGAGAACAGCAGTGCTACATTGTGGAGAGAAGAAACCTAGTGCTACAAAATGAGCGGGTCGCTGTCCTAAAAACAAAAAACAAAAACCAAACCAAACCAAAACAACCCCACTAGGGCTGTAATTGCCACTTTGTCCAGCAGGGTGCACCACTTCCTTATGTTTTTAGGTGAGGCAGTTTCTTTTCCTTACCTGTGGGTTAATCTCCATAAACATCCCCTAGAAGTCATGGGGTGGAACATCCTTGCCAGATCAGAAATCCAAAACCTCCACGCTGTGAAACTGGAATGAACTGGGAAGAGGCTCTGCCCAGGCATGCACTGGCCTTCTGCTGAGGTTAAAAGTCAATTGCTGAGACCGTCTTGGTTAGAGTGAAACTATGGTAATCCCCAAGTCAATGTGTGACTTACAAAAACATGTCTGTGTGGCCCAGTACCTGCTGTAAGATATGTCTTGTTAGTTATATTTTTATTTGGTACACATAAGTCAGGCATTGGGTAATAGATCTAGCCTCTAGTCTGGTGCTATTTCCACCCAAAAACACCCGGGTTTATATTGGTGGAACAGGCTGGATCACTGATCATGTGTCTTTCAGTTGATGCTGACCAGGCTAAGTCTCTCTCTGTATCTCTCTGAATCTCTGTCTCTCTCTGTCTCTCTCTCTCTCTCACACACACACACTTACACTTTTCTGATACTTGTACCAGGACATGTTTTTCCATGGCTTCATCATGTTTGGTGACATCCAGCTAAATTACTACAATTAGAAAGGAGATGTGTGAAAGTTTACAGAAATCCGCCAGTCTAGCTGGTTGCACTCTCTGCGTGTTTTCTAATAGCCTACGTAGGCTCCAAAGCTCAGGTAGCCTGAGAAGGCTTCGCACCTCTGCAGATTTGCGTAAGATTTCCTGGCAGATGGTGGCATGTTTTTTTCTTTGTTTCTCTATGTCTGTGTCTTCTACTGCTCGGTTTTCTCAACCAAGAGTTTCTAAAGTTATACCGGTGAGCCAGGATGGCATGGCTTAGTGAAACGATTTCCTCATGGTTTTGTTTGCTCTGACATGTTTGCCATCCTCCCACCTAGACTGTTAAGTCTTTGACTGCAGGCTCCAAGCCCAGATCTCTGACATCCCTCGAATTCTCACTTCTCACATTGTTAGATGTGTACTACTTGCTCAATTCAAATGTTTAGGTTGAATGATGAGGAAAGGTATGTTGACAGAGTGAGAAGTAAATAAGAGATAAGAATAAATAAGAGACAGAAAGAGAGAGAAAGTAGTGTTTCCAGAAGACGGGCTTAACAGGGGCACCTGGGTGGCTCAGTTGGTTAAAGTGGCTGACTCTTGATTCCCACTCAGGTCGTGATCTCAGTGGGGAATCTGCTTGTCCCTCTGCCCCTCCCCCTGCTTGGGCTCTCTCTCTCTCCCTCTCTCAAATAAATAAATACAATCTTAAAAAAAAAAAAATTTTGAGCCAGGTTAGTGTCCACTAAGAGTTCAAAGAATTCTGCATTAGCTTTAGCTTCTGAAATATAGTGAATAAAGAAAAATAACCTTGGGGCACCTGGTGGCTCAGTCAGTAGAGCAAGCAACTCTGGATCTTGGGGTCGCAAAGCTTCTTTAAAAAAAGAAAAGAAAAACACACAAGCTCAAAAGACAAGTAGTCTTGCTTATACTCTCATCAGTGAGTTACATTGTCCAGAGAACCTTATTTAGCATGTTTGAAAACCTATAGGTATTTGGAATTTAGAAATTATTAAGATTTATTGAAATATAAGCGTACTTGGAAAATAGTTGCTTTATTTCTTTTTTTTTTCCCTTGCTTTCTAATTGCACATAACTTAGAGCACATCTGGAGTGGGGTTTTTTTGTTTTTGTTTTGTTTTGTTTTGTTTTTTAAGATTTTATTTATTTATTTGACAGACAGAGATCACAAGTAGGCAGAGAGGCAGGCAGAGAGAGAGAGAGGAGGAAGCAGGCTCTCTGCGGAGCAGACAGCCCGATGTGGGGCTCGATCCCAGGACACTGGGATCATGACCTGAGCCGAAGGCAGAGGCTTTAACCCACTGAGCCACCCAGGTGTCCCACATCTGGAGTGTTCTAAAGCAAAACTCGGAATTTTATAATTTCACTCATATCTATTTCTTGTTTAAAGAATTACTTTTTCTGTCTCTGAAGTGATTATTCTGGTAGCTTTTTATATTGTTTGAGGGGGAAATAATCCATTGATTTTAGTGGTATAAATGTGGGGCAACTGAGATCTGGATCGGTGATTTGGTCTTGGTTGTAAAGAAGAATAAATAAGTCTAAAAACAGCAAAATCTTGGAATAGAGCATACTGGTTAATTGGGTTTCTGATTAACTATAGGTTAACGAGAAGACACTCTGTTTGAAATACCCTTAAATTGCCTTGGGGTATTTTCTTGCTTTAATAAGTAGTCTAATGAACATAATTAAATCTTCTCTTACTGAGTCAGCATCCTGCAATTCCCCGGGATCATTACTCTGAATATAATATATAATTCTATACTGTACCTACAGAAGGAATAAAAGTTTAAGATGACTCCTAGATATTGCTATACTTAAAAAAAAAAAAAAACTCTACAATCCGTGCAAATCATTTACCTTAAGCAAGTAAGTAAATGCATGTTACCTGTAATGGAAAAATAGACTATTCAACCCAGAAGAGACTTTGGAGATTATGAAATTCGATGCCATTATTTAAGAAATGAGAAGGCTAAGACCCAGAAAATAATGAAGAGGATTAGTACAGCTAGACTACAATCATGTCTCCTGATTGCAAATCCAGTGGCCCTTTGACTCCACATGCTGCCACTTTCAAATGATCTGGGATTCCTGTCATTTGTCTCCCTTGCCCCTAAAAGTGCAGAGTCCATTCTCAAAACTGATTATTTGGGAGTTTTGGTTCAATGATTGCAAACTGCACTAACATCCTCAGGGGCAGGGAATTTTCTCTGTTTCCTCACTTATGTATCCTCACACCTCCCACAGAACCTGCCCTTTAGAAGGCCTTCAGTAAATGTTTGTTGAATGAAGGAATGAGCTGAAATTGCCACATTTATTCTATGCAAGATAACTTGATGTTGAGTGGTCATTGACTCCGCATTCACCAAGACTGGCAGTAGAAAGATTTCAGATTAATTACTGAGTTCATAAGGAGAAAAGGAAAGGAAAAGGATGAATATTGTTAAATTGTCGTGGCATGACATCCTACACTTCTGTCTCACTTTGACCGTATCTCAGTTTCACGCACCAAGCGTTTGAAGTCAGGAGCCGGATGTTAAATTGTGAAAACACTTTTGAGGTTAAAAGTGGTTTAAAAAAAAGAGGTTAAAAATCAAATTAGTTAACAAAGTAGAAGACGTCCTAGCTGTGGAAAGCTGTTTGTCAAATAGGAGTGCTGTGTAATAATTAAACATGTCTCTCAAGGCAAACAAAGCCATCAAAACTGGGAAAAGAGTCCTTTTCCTCAGGCATCTGAGTGATGCTGCAAGGGTAGCAGCCGCTCTCCAAGTTTCGCCAGGCGGCCCAAGGACAAGAAGGAGAGAGAGGCCGGAAAGTCAGCCAAGACAGACAAAGTCCTAGTGTCCAGAATTGTGGTCACTAAGAAGTGGTCCAAAAGTGGCGAAGAAGAAGTGGTCCCAAGGCAAAGTTCGAGACGAGCTCAGCAAATGTTTAATCAAGCAATGTACGGACAAACTTTGTAAGGAGGTTACCAACTCCAAGGTTACAACCCCGGCTGTTGTCTCAGAACCTGGAGATACGCAAGCACCCCTCCCCCTGCCCCGGCCAGGGCTGCCCTTCAGAAGCTCTTCAATAAAGGACTTATTCAACGGGTTTCAAAGCACGGAGCCAAATCATTTAGGGCAGAGACACGGGCTGGAGTTATCCTAGCTGCTGGTGAAGAGGCACAAACAGATCCCTTACCATCTGCACATATCGAACAATAAAACTTTGCTTAAAAAATTTTTTTTAAAAGAAACTAAGGAAAAGAGAATATTCATGAACAAACCCTGTGCTTATTAACACATATGCCCTTTGACTCTCAAAACTGGTGGGTATGCTTAAGTCTTCTGATAAGTGCGTCAGTATTAAGAAATACCTCAGAAACAAACCCCAGAATGAATGAATTGCAAAAGCCCTCTGCTTAAGGACCGGTTTAAAATTTAACAGTGTAAACATGTAAGGTTATATGAATACACAGGTGTATTTAGACTTGAAGTCATGGTTTCAGTAATACAAAATCAGAAAATGTACTTAGCTATAAAGTAGATCAGGTGTTATTGCCTTTAAGTGCCAGAATCTGCTTTAGGTCGCCAGAAATCTTCTGATTTCTTTTTTCCTGGTTCACTACTAAACCATAAATTCCTTGAAGCTGAGGATCAATTCTAATTCACAATTGTAGCCGCAGCCTTTGGCACAATGGTGAAAAACAAAAGAAACTTAAGTCTTTGTTGAATGAATTAATTTTAGGGACAGACTTAAGGGCCCTTTTCTAAATTATCATGAGAGATGGAAACAATACTAGGAAGGAGTTTATGGTATCTGGGTATACTTCACTGGAGAAAAAGAGGTGCGTAAAGATGACAGGAAATGAAGACTTGTCTTTTTGGAGTTCCTATCTTGGGTATTGTGGAGTTTGCTTCTAAGCCCCTTAATCCTCATTGTCACTAGCAGCCCCTGGGGAGAAATGCACACAAAAACACGTTTGCCTTTACTAACGTACATTGAAAAGACAGCTTTCCTATAACTTCTTTATTCCCAATTTTGCCTAATTTCTGAATTAGAAATTTTATTACTAAGACTCTTACATGTGCCATGGAGATGTTGCTTTTGTAGAAATTCGACTTCCTAAACTTTCTGCCCTCAGATTTCTTTTTCTTTCTTTCTTTCTTTCTTTTTTTTTTCTTTTTTTAAACATTTACTTATTTATTTGAGAGAGAGAGAGAAAGAGTGTGTGTGTGAGTACATGTGTGAGATGGGGGTCCGGGGGTAGGGGATGCTGAGGGAGAGGGAGAGAGACAATCCCAGACATTCCATGCTGAGTACAGAGACCAATACTGGCAGATCCCATGACCCTGAGATCATGACCTGAGCTGAAATCAAGAGTTGGATCCTTAACCCACAGAGCCTCCCAGGAGCCCCTCTTCACTCAATTTCTATTCAAATCAACTTTAACCTCTTCTGAACAAGAAGTTCTATGGTAAGAGAGATTACAAGGTGGTGAAAATGATTGGACATAGAGAAGGCAGGAAAGACGAGACTCTTCCCGACCCCTTAAGCTGGGAAGGTAAGGCCTTTACAGAGCAGAGAACTGAGACCTGGCTGGCCAGGCCAAGCAGGTGGGATGTACAGCCTCCTAACTGGGGTGCTGCAAGGAATCCAAGGCCACTGGGGGATCCACCGAGGTCAGGGCTTTGGTGAGGGTCTGGTTTTCTGTACTTAAGGATTGGAAAGGCATTTTTTCATGCCAACTTTCCCTGGCCTTATAATCCTAGAAGTTTCCAAACCAGAGACAGAATCTGTAGTTTATCTTTCCATTTTTCTAGTTAGCAATTGGATGGAATGTGTAACCCTCTGGTAACAAATGGCACTTGAGGTTAATGTTTAATTTATAAACCCTTAGGAAAGGAAGTATCACCTTGTATTTTTATCACTGACTTTGTTTAAGCATCTCACACAAATGGTTTTATGAGTTCAGTTAACATCCCTATAATAAGATAAAGGGCAAGAATGATGATACGCGACAAATCAAATCCTTGAACCATAAGTTAACTAAATATTAACCCCAGGTTCTCAGCTAAGAGGGGCTTTGTTGTTGCTGTTTCTTAAATGTTCTTTGCTCTCCACTGGATAGCTTCTTCGCAGGGAAAATGGTGAAAAGCTTGGAGACTTGTCCTAAAGTTTCTCAACAGAACTTTATCTTCTAGCTATTTGGGTGAGGGTCTTAGCAAAATATGTCTGTGAGAGGTGGCCTTCCATTGGCTAACTAAGTCCTGACAGTAAATCCTTTGACATTCTTTGAAGGTGAGGATTAGGGTTGACCCAAGGCAAAATGATGAAACAATCTGTTATCTCTCCTATTCTGTCTGTCTTACAGGCACTCACCCTGCGGACCTCTTGTTCCCCTGAACCTCCCGCAATTGCCTCATCGAGGACTTGAGTTGACTCAGGTTCCACACTGCCTTTTTTAAAAAAAAACTCAAGTCCTTCTTTTCATTCTCTTGGGAGTATAATGGTTTTGAAAGATGACAGCTAACCTGATAAATGAATTACAGGACTGGTTGCATTGGCTAAATCTGTTTTCCCTCCCTTTTTCCACCTTAAATCACGCTGGCTTTTGCCCAGCTCTAGAGAGAAGCGGGTTATCGAGTACCTCCTGTGTTTGAGTTCTTAAAGACATTAGACACCCTGACTCCTTCTTTCTTAAATATTCTTCCCTTAAGCCTCAGACTCCATTTTCTCCTGGGTTTCCTTCTACCTCCAACCACCCCTCAGCTGTCTTTGTAAGCTCCTCCTCAACCCCGTCCTTAATACACTCAGTCCTCAGAGGGCTCTCCTGTGGTCTCTTTTCTTATCCCAAACTTCCTAATTAGGCTATCTCCTATACTGCCTGGCTTCAGCTGCTTTCCCTACACTGCTTTCCCCACGCTCACGACTCCCACATCCGTCCAGCCCATCTCTCTCTCCTGAGGGTTAAGCTCCCTATTTCCAACCTCTTCCTCCTCCATGTCTCTAACTGAGCGAATGATACCACCAGAAACCCATCTGCTTATAACAAAAAAGTATAATTTAACCAATAAATAGCTTTTTTTTAAAAGATTTTATTTATTTATTTGACAGATGGAGAGAGAGGAGGAAGCAGGCTCCCCGCTGAGCAGAGAGCCCGATGCGGGACTCGATCCCAGGACCCTGGGATCACGACCTGAGCCGAAGGCAGCGGCTTAACCCACTGAGCCACCCAGGCGCCCCAATAAATAGCTTTTAAACACAGTTACGTGCCACACACCATGCAGAGCATGGACACAAGGGAAGAAGGTGTTCAGTGTGGTTGGTCCCTGTCCTTGGGTTGCTTATAACCCAGTGAGGAAGACAGAGATTAAATAAACAATTGCACAAATAATTACTTTGTGATAAATTAAATCATTATAAACACTACCATGGAAAAGACAAAGAATCATCTTTGACTCTTCCTCCTTCATACATTGTGTGAATTCCATCAGTTCTGTCTATCCTACCACTTCTAACGACTAAACTTTTCTTCGTTTTGTCCTCGTCTCTCCGGGCCACCACCGCTTGTATCTTAGAGTGTGGAAATAGCTTCTGAACAGGTTTCCTGTGTCTTATCCTTACGCCTGAAGTCCATTCACTACACTATATCCATAGTGGTCTTTCAGATGTGCAAATCTGCACGTCATTTCCCTGTTTAAAAACTTTGACTGGGGGAGCACCTGGGCGGCTCAGTCAGTTAAGCGTCTGCCTTTGGCTCAGGTCATGATCCAGGGGTCCTGGGATGGAGCCCCACATTGGGCTCCCTGCTCAGCAGAGAGCCTGCTTCTCCCTTGCCTCTGCCTCTGCTCCTTCCCCTACTTGTACTCCTTCTCTCCCTCTCTCTCTCTCAAATATATAAATAAAATCTTAGAAAAAATTAACATAGAATAAAATGACCTTCAGTGGGATAAAGTCAGTACATCTTACCATGGCCCTCTGTGCCTGGTCCTTCCTCCCTGCTTATAAATTTACCTTATCTCTGGCCACCCTTCCTCCTTGCTCTCTTCTCTACGTTTTGAGCATTAACACGTTTCTTTCTGTCTACATGGAGCACTCCGCTGCCCCTTCTCCCACTAACATTTCTTCTATCTAGTTCCTATTTTCTTCAAGTTGCCAGAAAGTTTATCCAGGTCAGCTCTTCATGCTGGGCCCTCTCCAAGCTCCCTGTGGCTTCTGTTTTTGTGACATTCATCATATTTGCACTGTGATGTTCCATGAGGACATGGACCGGGTCTGTCTCATTTTGTTGCCAAATCCAAATCAGTCCCTGGCCCAAGAGATATCTTCAGTAGTATTTGTTGAGCGGCACTTGTGACAAACACCACAAATAGAGGATGTATAAAGGACTCTTGCTTTAAAGCCTGTCGTCTTTCAGGCAAAAAAATGTCCATTTAGATAAAGACTTCCTGAAGGCTGTATCCCAATCCTTTTTTTTTTTTTTTTACCTCCCAAACTATGTGACAAAACGTGTGAATTTCAGAGTACATAGAAAAGGAGAATGGAGATATGACAGGTCAGTGGGGAATACTCTTTTCCAGTGGCCATTTGGGACCTCGCAGTAGTCCTTGAGACACAGTGTATAGGCATTAACTCTACCTAGACTTTCTAAACAAAAGGCAGGAGCTAGCCAGGTGAAATCATACAGATGAGATGGTGATACACTTGGCCCTACAGATTTTTTATCCTAGCTTAGCAAATCATTTGCCATATGACCTAGAGATATCTATCTCTTTCTCAGTTTTTCCATTTAGAGGAATATCACACTATGACCTAGAACCCCAGCATTTCTTGCCCAAATACCCCAAACCCCCTTTTAGAAGAGCCTGTCCCCTTGCCTGTGTCTTTCCTCTAAGGGTGGCCTGTCACTCCTGTGCATACATTGCCAGACCTCACAGGTGGCTGCCTGAAGGCTGTGTGCCTGGAACTAAATCGTGGGAGTGACAAGGTTCACTGAAGGAGCGTAAGGGCCCTCTCAGTGTGGGACAGGGATAGGTAGGGGTAGGGAGAGAAGGGTGCTAGCGGCTGGGGCTAGCTCTTCCCATCCCATCACTTCCTCATGTGGAACTTCAAAAAGAGTTTGAGAAGTATAAACCCAAATCTAGTCTTCTAGGGCATGAAGGCCTGTGTCAAGGTAAAAGGAAAGAATATCCCTTTATCCAATTTTACTGAAGTTTGCTAGCTTGGTTTATACATTTTAGCTGTTTAAGGATGGTATGTGGGCCCTCATTTGTTGTCTCACAGGTAGTTCTGCAAATGTTAGAGGCAAACCTGTTGAAAGTCCTCCTGGTAACCTTTGTTTCTACCTATCATTTAAAAGAAGAAGGAGAAGAAGAAGAAGAAGAAGAAGGAGGAGGAGGAGGAGGAGGAGGAGGAGAAGAAGGAGGAGGAGGAGAGAAGAAGAAAGAAAAGAAATTAGGAAAGTGTGATTTAAAATCCCTCTGAACCTCTCTGTGCCTTTCATCACAATATTCTAAACTGCTTATAAACATTTCATAAGCCAAGTTGGCAGAGGAGTCGTTTAGCTATGGGAAAAGCCAGCGCATGCCAAGAAGTCACTCTAGAGAACAGGGAGGTCAGTGACTGAAGGTGGCACGACCTGGTTAGACAAGCCACAACTCCCTCTGACATTTTCAGAGGAGCATGTCTCTGTCTCATTGAACCTGGCTGCTCTTGCTATATGTGACCTTCCAAATGATTTACCTTATTCGACAAAAACAAAGCTATTGTGCCTACCTTAGTGCAGGCTCCTATTTTCAAACTGGCCCAAGTTTGTATTTTTGTAAAAAATTGATGTCTGAAATTGCTTTGGTTCTCTCCTTTCCTTCCTTCTTTCCTTCTGTCTTTTCTTCTCCTACTGTCTCTCGTGATGCTCTTTTTCCCTCTCCTAACACTATGATAACATTTCACATTGTTAGTCATTTCCTGTCTGTTCATCCCATTGGACCACGAGCTCTGTGAAAGCAGGAACCGTACTGTACGTGATGGGTACGCAGGGCCTGCCATTATAACAAGCGGCAGTAAGGAATAACATTTTTTTTAAAGATTTTATTTATTTATTTGACAGAGAGAGATCACAAGTAGGCAGAGAGGCAGGCAGAGAGAGTGAGAGGGAAGCAGGCTCCCTGCTGAGCAGAGAGCCCGATGCGGGACTCCATCCCAGGACCCTGAGATCATGACCTGAGCTGAAGGCAGCGGCTTAACCCACTGAGCCACCCAGGCGCCTAGGAATAACATTTTTTGATTTAAAAGAAAGAGGAAGGGATTTTTTTTTTCCTGTCCTGGAAACTAGATAAGCTTTTTTTTGTAGGGAAGAAAGCAACTTAACCAGAGTCCAAGACTTTTGACTTTTCTTCTCATTTCTAAGTGGATCCCTCCATCATGTGCTCTTAAGCAAATTCTATAATTTTTCATGCATCTTTTGCTTCATCTCCGGCAACACAGAGCCAATACCTCTCTCCTACTGCCCAGGAGGAAGTGGCTATCTGCATTGACTGAATAAGGGAAGAAAAGTAGAAAATGTCATGTGAATATGTTTTATTCATGAGCAACAGTATGAAAGCAGAATACAGTGAAGAAAGAACTCTTGGTCCCAGTGGGTATTTTTTTCCAGCCGCACCCACATACTGACAACAATCTCGGCCAGTTGTGTTTTCTCTGATTACAAAGAGGTAACAGACAAAAAACTGGTTCACCAGAGTCCTACTTCACATAAAGGGACATTTTTGGAGGCAAGACTCATGGGTTCCAAGACGGAGGGGTAATCACAAGGACAAAGGTCCCATCCAGTTCTAAGAATCTAGAATTTTAATTTTCTTGAGAGTTTGGGAGCAGGGATGCCTAGCTGAACCAGAGAAGCATTCCACTTTTCTATGTTAGTATCAAAATTCTGGCATCGCTTGGTCTGTCCAAGGTTGAATTTGACACTTTATCTTAATCGGGCTTAAATCAGTTGTAGCCTCACAGGATTACAAATACAGGATTTTTAAAAATGTATTGGCTTTGCTGGGTGAATACAAAAGATAAGAAGGTATACCTTTTCCTGGCATCCAAAAAAGCCTGACCAATTCCTTTTCCTTTTATTGAATCACTCATTTAATTACCAGCTTGGGGAGAAAGAAGTATTGATTTCTAAAGCCAGAGATAATTGAAAGTAAACCCTTCACTGTTATATTAAGAACAGAGCTGTGAGGGGCCGGTGTCTGTTTCTTCCAGGCAGAGGGTAGAGTGGGATGAATATCCTGAACACAGCCAGGAAAGTGTATGCTCACAAAATGGAAAGGAAGAAGTATTGACAGAAGGAGCAGAGGCAGCTCGCATTCATTCCTTCCCTAAGCAGCCCGTCTACCCTTGGCCAGCACCACTCTGTCCCCACTGAATCTTAAAGCCCATACCTGGCTGGAAAGACTTGCCATCCTCTTTATCTCACGCTACATCTTTATAAGGTCCCTTATCGAACAGTTATGAAGAGACTCACTTTCTTCATATAAGTCTAGTAACTGATAGAAGTATTATAATCATCTTGAAGTTTGGAAACATTCAGAGATGGTTTATACTGGTCCCCCAACACCAGAGTGAAACCAGTGGGTTCCCGTGTGTTTCCTCCCAAATCCTGTGGTAACTAAATCTTTTCAATAATAGCCTTTTCTGTAAAATGTTTTACAAGAATAAAAAGTGTTGTGCTTGTTATTGAAAAATCCCGCCCCCTCCCCCCAACCAGGATCTCCTATCTTGGTTTTAAGACAAGATGCAAAAGGCACGGGGCGCCTGGGTTGAAGCCTCTGCCTTCGACTCAGGTCATGATCCCAGGGTCCTGGGATCGAGCCCCGCATCGGGCTCTCTGCTCAGCAGGGAGCCTGCTTCCCTCTTTCTCTGCCTGCTTCTCTGCCTGCTTGTGATCTCTGGCTGTCAAATTAAAAAAAAAAAAAAGCTGTGGAGGGAAAAAACTATTTTATACAGGTTGTTAGGTTATAGCTTATATATTTCTCACAAAATCCTGGAGCACAATCAAATTCCCTATTTCAATATGGAGTGGGAAAACAGTTTGGAAAAGAAAGACGACGACTCATAATACAGAGAATAGAAAAGCCAGCAGCTTCCAAGTCCTGAATTGCTTCTGACCTCTTTTCCCTTCTATACCAAAGAGATATGCAAATATTTTTCATTCTACTGATGGGTACAGTGGTAATGAATTAGTGTTGGCAAGATCTTTTGAAAGGAGAATGTAGAGTTTATTAAGGAAGCAAGAAACAGAAAACTAGAGAAAGCCCTCTTCATTGGCCAGATTTTATAATGTTACATAACATGTTTTCTGCACCAAGGAATAGGGCAGATGACCTTAAAAAGAATTTGTTTGTTTGTTTGGTGGTTTTGAAGTCTTCCTGTTACTTCGACAATAGCAAAAGGCGGTCTGATTTAGCAATTACTTCAAATGTTTAAAGGGTCAAGTATCTGGGAGAATGGGAGCCAAATGATGCAGCCCCTACTCCTTTGTTTCAGTCCTTCGCTCAGCAGGCATTAACTGAACACAGAATGTGTGCCAGCAATATTCTAGGCTGTATGGGAGATACCTAGATGCCTAAGAGGTCCATACCTTACGCTAATGAATTTATCATTTAGCAGAGGAGATAAGCTATACATATACGATTATCTATACCTCAAGACAATGTAATGTTTGGGACATTTAGTACAGAGCTGGCCTTTGAGCTGGCCATGTACAAGATGAGACTTTCTAGGCAGAGGTAGGTAGGCCTCGTTAAAAATTACCTCCTCTGTACCCCTACCCCAAACAAAGGTAGATTTGTGCGCTCATTCTGCCTGACTGCGTGCTGTAATTTGTACCGACTTTCATTGTGACAATTATATTCTAATTGTTATTTACAAGTCTGTCTCTCCAGGAAACAATAAAGTCCTTTAGAGCAGGAACCAATGTCTTTTCAAAGTGAAAGGAAGTGGGGCGCCTGGGTGGCTCAGTGGGTTAAAGGCTCTGCCTTCAGCTCAGGTCATGATCTCGGGGTCCTGGAATTGAGCCCCACATCGGGCTTTCTGCTGAGTGGGGAGCCTGCTTCCTCCTCTCTCTCTCGCTGCCTGGCTGTCTGCCTACTTGTGATCTTTGTCTGTCAAATAGATAAATAAAATCTTTAAAAAACAACAAAATGTCAGGAAGAGATCAGGATTATTCTCAGCCCCACTAACCTGGTCCCATGTGCCCTTAGTAGATATTTATGCTTTTGCCAGTTAATTTTTCCAAACCATTAAAAACCTGTATCAAGAACACAATATTCAACAAATACATCATTGCAACAAAAAAGTACGTACACCACGTATTAAAAGACCATTTATATTTCTTTTCCCGTAGCTTCTCTTAGAGAGATGAATTTTCTAAATTTATTACCTTTTGTGATAGCTAATTTTGCATCAACTTGGTTGAACCACAGGGCACCCAGATATATGGTTCAACATTATTCTGGATGTCGCTGTGAGGATTTTTTTTTTAAATGAGATTAACATTTGACTCAGTAGACTAAAAAAGAATGCTCTCTCCAGGGCGGATGGGCCTCCATCCAATCTGCAGAAAGCCTGAAGAGACTAAAACGGTGAGTAAAAAAGAATTATTTTTCTCTTCCTGACAGTCTTCAAGCCGGGGCATAGGTCTTGTCCCTTCTCTAGACTCTGACTCACACTGGGACTCTACTACCAGCTCTCCTAGGTCTCTAGCTTCCTGACTGCAGGTCTTGACTTTTGTATATCTTGGCTATTCAGCCTCCATAACCGTGTGAGCCAATTCCTTCTAGTAAATCTATCTATATATTGGCAGAGAGAGACAGAGAGAGAGGGAGAGAGAGAAAGAAAGAAGATAAGGATGGATATTCCATTTATTCTTTCTCTGGGGGAGAACCCATACTAAAACACCTGCTAAATAAAATAGGATTTTGTTTATTTTTATAAGCTTAGTTTGCTTTCATTTCAAAAACTCTTCAATTTAGCATTTGATTAATCATGAAACGTTCTGAAATGCAATTCTGGGAGTCGGTTCTAAGAGGCAGTGTGGTGTATAGAAAGGGCTTATGCTTGGGGACTGACACGGGTTGAATTCTGGTTGTACCACGTATGAGCAGTTTGACTTTAGACAAGTTATTTAATCTCCTGAGGTTCGTGTTCCTTATTTGAAAATAGGACTTGGGGCACAGAGGTGGCTCAGTTGGTTAAGTGTCTGACTCATGATCTCAGCTCAGCTCAGCTCTTAATCTCAGGGTGAAGAGTTCAAAGCCCCACACTGGGCTCCATGCTGGGTATGGAGCCTACTTAAAAAAAGAAGAAGAAGGGGCGCCTGGGTGGCTCGGTGGGTTAAAGCCTCTGCCTTCGGTTCAGGTCATGATCTCAGGGCCCTGGGATTGAGCCCCAGCATCGAGCCCCGCATCGAGCCCTGCATCGGGTTCTCTGCTCAGTGGGGGGCCTGCTTCCCCCTCCTTCTCTCTCTGCCTGCCTCTCTGCCTACTTGTGACCTCTGTCTGTCAAATAAATAAATAAAAATCTTAAAAAAAGGAAAAAGAAAAGAAAGACAATAGAGCTAGTAACTTATATCTCATCAGGCTATTATGAAAGTCAACAACACCAGCAGAGTGCCAGGCATGTAAATAACTTACTTAAAGTTAGTTCCTTATATTGTGACCCTGAACAGAAGAACATTACTTGGCCATCTGATCATGAAGCTAGCCCGTAAGAATGTGGGTTGGGGCTTGTGGGTGGTTGGTTGGGAATAGTAAAGTCAACCCAGCTTACCTCACTATTACCCAACGTAAATCTAATCTAATGCCCAGGATAATCTGAATATTTTCTCCCTGTCAGGAAAATGTGGGCTGTGTCAATCATCTGTCATTAAAATGTCATTATAATATCTCTATTTTCATTATACGTTTCCTTTACCAATCTTAGAAGCTCATGGATACTAGCTTCCAGGAAGAGAATGAGGTCCAGCGGCTTATGATTATTCCACATACAAATAAAGATGCTGAGATTCAGATGGTGTCTTACCTAAAAGAATATGGCAGGTCAGCCCCTAAGTTCAGATATCTCTCCAGGCACTTAGGCAGCCAGCATTGTCAGGTCCTTTGTAAAATTATGTGCCAGGTGCAGTGAGGGTACACAATAAAAAGAAGACATCGGTCTATCTTCAGACTAAGAATAAAGAGAGGATAAATCTTGTGGAAAATATGTAGGAACACATCCTATTAGGAAAATACATATTTATGAATGTAATTCCCTCAAGTCTTTGCTCAAATTATACTTTCTCAATGCCACCTACCTTGATCACTCTAAATTCTGCAGCTTTCCCCTGCCTTTAAATTCTTTAAATTCTCCATTTCTTGCTCCACTTTTTACCTTACCTCTATAATACCTGTTATGTAATGTATATACTTAGGTTTAATTTTTATTATCTCTCCCTGCACACACACAGTAGAATGTAAACTCTACAAGTGCAAGGATATTCTGTTTCGTTCACTGATGTTTCCCAAGTGTTTCAACCGTACCTAATATATATGAGGCACTCAATACATATGTGTGAAGATATAGTAAAACAATAGTAAGGGGATTTTTTTTAAAGGCATAATTGCAGAAGATCAAAAATAACAGGGAAAAGGTCCACGGTAAGACTTGGGAAGCTGGAAAACAGGTGGATGAGGGATTAACTGTCTTAGTAGAACCTAAAAAGCTGAAGTTTAAGCAGGCAGTGGGGAAACTCAAGAAGCAAATGATTTACACTAAAAGGTTCAAGATTTGGTGTACCTTCTCCCCTGGGAAGTGGGGGTGGGGCGGGGAATGGTGTGAAGGTATGCACAAGGACAGGGTAATTGTTCTGTTGGGAAGAGATTCCTCCACTGACTCCATGCAAAACACTGGAAACCTCCAAACCTCTTTATTCATTGTTAGGGTTGTAATCAAGGATCTCTTGACTGGGGAACACCAAATTCTTCTAAGGGCAGAGTTACTATCCCAGATCCAAGCAGGGGACAAAAACAACATAGTATTATACAAAAAAGTGGGGATTAAGTAGAATATATACTGAATTTTACACTTCTCAGTCGCTTCTCTTTTTTCAGCTTCTAAAATGCTGGCAGCCAGGTGAATCTCTTTGCAGACTCTGACAGCCTACAGAAAAAACTTATGACATAGTACTGGGAATGATGCAAAGAAACAGTCCAGTCAGGAACACAAAGATCTGCTTGCATCAAATGTGCACTCTCACATGCTCAGAGCCTCTGATTGACCTTTTGGTGCCTCACTAAATACATGAATAGACAGCCAAGGACCATCAGTTATCTGCAGAAACAGATTTGCTAAAACAAAAAACAGGAACAAAAAATTTGGAGGACAAGAGACTATGTAGTGAGAAGAAAAATATTCCCTCAAATTATTATTAATAATCTCAAAGGAAAAAAAGAAAATATTGCATCCATGGAACAAGACAATATGCAATAAAAAGGAAAGTTCTAAAAGAAATATTGCCAATTGAAGTATGATGGCAGAGCTTTAAAACTCAATACAAGGTTTATAAGGTGAAATTGAGGAAACTTCCTAGAAAACCAAGAAAAAGAAAAAAGGGGAAATAAAAGAGAAAGATTTTTAAAAAAATGGAAAATCAATTCTGGAGATGAGCGAGGGGGAGGAAAAGAAAGGGAGGAAATAATAAAAAAAATTTTTGGAATGGAAGGACAAGTATTTCCAGATTGAAAGAGTCCACCACGGCCTTGATACCAAATGAAAATAGATCCATAGGAAGGCACATCATCATGACATTTTGGAAAATGAAAGACAGAGAATATCTTTTTTTTTTTTTAAAGATTTTACTTATTTATTTGACAGAGAGAGAGATCACAAGTAGGCAGAGAGGCAGGCAGGGGAGGGGGGGAAGCAGGCTCTGTGCCGAGCAGAGAGCCCGATGCGGGGCTCGATCCCAGGACCCCGAGATCATGACCTGAGCCGAAGGCAGGTCACTCAGGCGCCCCGAAAGACAGAGAATATCTTAAGAACACTCTTTTTCATGATACTAATTGAGAAGGAGCCTCTCCAAAGTAAGAAGAAACCAAGAAAGAGAAACACAAAGGATCCAGGAGCGGATAATCCAAAGTAGGAGAGAAGAAAAGGACTCTCTAAAATGATGCTGAAGAGAACGGGCAGAATAAGACATAGTCAGCAGGTTTGGAGAGCAGCCAGTCTGGGCTAGAGCAGGTGAGATTCCAAGAGAGATTTCTTTAAGAAGATGAGATTGATAGGACACCCAACATAACCAAATGTATTAAGAACAAGATACAGACCGCTGGTAGGGAGTTTGGGTTGAATTAATGATAAGTGCCTAGAAAACCAAAAGAAAAAAAGATAACCATTAGGCTCAGAGAAAACAAAGAGTTAGTTGTACAGGAGAGAAATCATGGGTATATTATATGGCTAATGAGTGAATAATATGTACATAGTCATGGTAATAGCAACACTGAATATTGATATAACCAAACTTAAAACACAACAGTACCAGAAGGACAGGGAAAGTGAAACATGGACATGCCCATGTGCATGAGTGGAATGTGGTAGTGGGGGAGGTGGTGATGGTGAAGAAAGTGAAGGTCTCATCTTCCATGGTGGGAGACAATAAATGATGCATAAAAACATTTTAAATGCATAAGTAGCCACAGAAGCCATGGCAAGGAGTGGTGAATGAGGTATTGCTATTTTCAAAATTAAGCCTTATAAAATGGTTTGGGCCCTTTCACCTATGTGTACGTGTAACTTATATATAATATCAAAACAAAATGCAAAGAGACTATAAGAGACTTTTTGAGTGAACAGAGCCCATTGGGACATCCCCCCTACTACCACCAGACTGTACGATCCCGACATTGTCTTATCTTCTAACTCACCAACCGCCCCCCAGTATGGCCGCCACTTCAACACCCAAACCAGGGCACCAAGAGAGGAAAGGGAGACACTAATTGAGTCTGGGATCTGTTCTGTCAGGATCTTGTTGGAATCCCTGGGTCACCTTTAACCTATTATTAGTATACAGCTCTAGGCAATCTAAAGGTTTTCTACTAAAATTACAAACATCAAAACTAGATTGTCTCTCCTCATGTGTTTCATCCTCCTTACATTTCACTGAGTGTCTGTATTTCAAAACCCTTGATTCGAAATGCACCTTCTCCTCCTTCTTTCTCTAGGTTCTCCTCCTCTAGAGGCAGGAATGGCCTCAAGGTCCACCCGCTTTGGGCAAACACCCACACCTGCCAAGTCTTCAACACTTGGGTAACACATTGTTACCCTTTCACCTCACTGTGTTGCCTTCATGGATGAGAGGCAGGCACTATTAGCCTTGGTTATTGTTTAGTACAGAATATTACTCTTAACCTACTATATTCTCAAATATTTTCCCTTTCTCTTTCACTGACTATTCTATTGGCGCCGATTCTAAGGCTAGTCTATGACATAAATAGGGAACTGGTCGGAGGACACAGAGTGAACCTGGTAGATCAGGTGAGCTCGTCCATTCATTGCACAGTACTCAGGAGAGAAGAATGTCTCATTTTTGATGAGTGGAAAACAAAACAAAACTTCTCATGCTATCCTTGGCTCTGACCTAGACAGCCCTCTTATTTGAGATAGGGAAAGTGTGCTTATCCAGCTCTCAAATAAACAAAGCTAGAACAGATATTTAATACCTCAGAAGAAAGAATTAGGATTCCAAAAGCCCTCAATAGGTTCCAAGTTTAGGATTAGCAAATAAGTGAAACTTACTAGAAATAATTTTAAAGTCCCGAACTTCTATTAAGAAAACAGCTGTTCAGGGGCGCCTGAGTGGCTCAGTGGGTTAAACGTCTGCCTTTGGCTCAGGTCATGATCCCAGGGTCCTGGGATTGAGTCCCGCATCAGGCTCCCAGCTCAGTGGGGAGCCTGCTTCTCCCTCTGCCTCCCCTCCCCATTTGCGCTCATGGGCTCTCTCTCGCTCTCTCTCTCTCTCAAAGAAATAAAATCTTTAAAAACAAAAACAAAAGTCATGCTATATTAGTCAGTTTACCAGTAAATATTTACCGAGGATCTGCTATGTGTCTAGTATGAGAAAGTGCGGTGACAGGTGGAGAACAAGAGGAAGGGCTCAAGGATCTTTGAATAGGTTGACAGACAACAATATGTAAGAAATGATGGCAGTAATGCTGGCTTATACTTAAAGAGTGCTTAAGTTTATCATGTACAACCATTTCTTTTTTTTTTTTTAAGATTTTATTTATTTATTTGACACACAGAGATCACAAGTAGGCAGAGAGGCAGGCAGAGAGAGAGGAGGAAGCAGGCTCCCGCTGAGCAGAGAGCCTGATGTGGGGCTCAATCCCAGGACTCTGGGATCACGAGCTGAGCCAAAGGCAGACACTTAACGACTGAGCCACCCAGGCACCCCATGTACAACCATTTCTATCATTTCCTTTGACTTACAGTCAGACTCCGCGCTGAGCAAGCCCCTCACAGGAGCTGATCCCACGACCCTAAAATCATGACCTGAGCTGAAACTGAGAGTCGGACGCTTAACCAACTGTGTCACCCAGGCGTCCCGACACAGAATTTTTAAAAGACATGTTCTCAGTGGCCAGGATTTAATACCATTTATAATTTTTACTCCTTTATCAAAAACACTTTTTAATGAAACCGACCTCTCTCCAAGTGCATGGCCATGGAGAATCCAATGACCGTTAGTATGGTACGGAGCCACTGCCTTGATTCCCGTCAAGGTGCAAAGAGTTTACCCACCATTATTTGGATACAAATGTTAACATGATGGTGAAAAAAGGCAAATAAGGGCTTAATATTATTACGAGAATCTTTTTTTTAAAGGATTTTATTTATTTATTTGACAGACAGAGATCACAAATAGGCAGAGAGGCAGGCAGAGAGAGAGGAGGAAGCAGGCTCCCTGCCGAGCAGAGAGCCCGATGCGGGGCTCCATCCCAGGACCCTGAGATCATGACCTGAGCTGAAGGCAGAGGCTTTAACCCACTGAGCCACGCAGGCGCCCCATGAGAATCATTCTGATCTCACAGATCCACTGAAAGTGTCCGGGGAGACTTTCAGGGGTCTGGGGATCACATGTTGAGAACCTCTGTGTCAAAATGTCTCTTCCGGTTACACATCTAGTTAAGTAGTGAAACCACTGCGTGAAACCAGGGTCAACAGACTCCTCATCTGAGTTTCCTCACTGTATCACAGAACACTAGAATGAGGGGCACCCAGACGAAGTCAAATGTGAACTCATATAACAAACAGAGTCGATCAAATACAGTCGTAACCAAACACAGCTGGCTCTTGGAAAAACACAGCTTAGAACTGCCCGGATGCACTTATATGCAGGGTTTTGGTTTTTCCTTTTGTTTTGAAAGATTATTTATTTATTTATTTGTCCAAGAAAGAGAGGGAGAGCACAAGCAGGAGGAGCAGCAGGCAGAGGAGGCAGGGAAGGCAGAGGAGGTAGAGGGAGAAGCAGGCTCCCTGTTGAGGAAGGACCCCCACCCCCACCAATGTAGGACTTGATCCCAGGATTCTGGGATCATGACCTGAGCCAAAGGCAGCTGCTTAACTGACTGAGCCACCCAGGCACCCCAGATTTGTTTGTTTGTTTTTGATAAATACAGTACTGTGTTATAAAGATATGTTCTCTTATGATTTTCAGAGAACATTTTCTTTTTCCTAGCTTACTTTATTATAAGAATACAGTATAGAATTCATATAACATGCAAAATATGTGTGAATCAACAGTTTATGTTATCTTTAAGGCTTCTGATGAACAGTAGTCTGTAATTAGTTAAGTTTGGGGAGAGTCTAAAGTTATAGCAGATCTTCTACTGCATGGGGGTCGGTACCCCTAACCCCCACATGGTTCAAGGGCCAACTTTAATTAAATTGCTAGCAGAGGTCTAGTTAAAAATGCAATTAGTGGGGACGCCTGGGTGGCGCAGTTGGTTGGACGACTGCCTTCGGCTCAGGGCGTGATCCTGGAGTCCCGGGATCGAGTCCCACATCAGGCTCCCAGCTCCATGGGGAGTCTGCTTCGCTCTCTGACCTTCTCCTCGCTCATGCTCTCTCTCACTGTCTCTCTCAAATAAATAAATAAAATCTTTAAAAAAAAATGCAATTAGTGGTTATCAGCTACATATGATCATTTTAAGCTCATTAAGCCTGGGTCATTAAAGGTCACTTAAATAGATGTGCTTAAAAGCATGAAGAGATGGGATATTACTAGACAGTCTAAAGAGATAAGGTTGGCATCCATTCCACAGGCTGAAAATAATGGAACTTAAATCCTATCACCTTTGGAAAGGGTTTCATGTACTTAAAATCAAGGAGTCAAAAACTAGGTGAAATGAAGAGGTCATCCACGAGGAAAACTCTGGGTTTCTCTGACAGGTCAAACCAATCTGGTAAGGAGTGGCTTCCGTCTCCCTAGACCTCGTAACAGTCCAAGTTACCTTAACTTAAAGGTGGCTGGACTCCCCGACTCCACAAGCCACACTCTCATTCCCCGGCTAGTTTCCCTCCTTTATCCCACCATCCAGAGCAATAAGCAATATGTCTCTCTCCTCTTCTGTGGCGTATATTAAGCCAGCACAAAGGCCCCTCATCTGTACCAAGTCCCAGCTTCCTTTTCTTCAGTCTAAAAGTACTTCTAAGAGCACTCTGTTTCTTCCACTTCTTTTTTGTCTGGACCTACTCTAGGGTGTGTGTGTGTGTGTGTGTGTGTGTGTGTTTATTGGGGGTTTTGTGTCGTAGGGCCACGTGTAGTCTCATCCTTGCAGGCCTTGTGTCCAGTGTCTCCTCCTCCATGTCATGATCCTGGGTTACCCTTCTCTTTTCTCCTGATTGAGCTCTTCTTGTATTCCAGGCACTGTGCCATTTAATTCTCAGAACAACCCTGTCCGTAGTCTCCACACCAAACCCTTTTAAAGGCATTACAATTTGAGGATTTTGGTAATTGTATACAGCTGTGTAAACACACACACACACACACACACAGGGGATCTGGATCTAGAACAGGTCCTTCACCCTAAAAGTGTCCTTACACCCCTTTGCAGTCACATATGTATTTTTTTAATGGGATAATTTTGTATATACTATTTTGTAACTTGAATGTTTCTCTTAACAAGATGTTAAACATCTTCTGGTGGCAATTCGTATAGTTTCACAACATAACTTTAATGTTTGTATCAGAGTCCATTAAACGAATGTTTCATAATTTATTTAACCAAAGTCCTTTAGTCAGGTATCTACCTTTTTTTTTTTTTACAATGTCCTACTCCCTCTTCCTAGAATTATGTTGTTTTTAAAAATTTTTTTTATACTAGTCGTTTGGTTTTCTTCATATCTGATATTTCTTTGTTTTGGTAACTCTGTGTCCCCTTTCTACCTGTTAAATGTTGGTACTTCCCAAGATTCTGTCGTTGAATCTTATCTGTATCCCTTCCTAGGTTACCAATTTCCTTTCTAGTTTCATTATACACTCTGGCTCTCCTCTCTTTCTTTTCTGAAGACCAAGATCTTTATTCCCTACTGTCTGCTGGGTATTATTTCCAGGTCGATATTCTTCTGATAACTCAGACTTCCCATGTCAAAATTTGAACTCCTATTCCTTTTCCAAAATCTGCTTCTTTTTCTCTCTCTCCTGGACTCTCCCTGGTGCTCCCCCTCCTTCTGCCCCGACAACCACGTTTCATGGAGTAAGTGTTAACCCTTGCAGTCACTGAGAGGAATCTGAAAGTCATCTTGAAGTCCTCTCTCATCTCACATTGCCAATTAAGTGCTATTGATTTTGACTCCAAAATGCCTCTCAGCCCGTGCCCTTCCTATCCATTTCTACTGTGACTCTCCTGGTTTCTAGGTTCCATGATCTGCTAACTAATCTTCCAGCCCCTAATCTAGTCCTCCTTTGATCTGTTCTTAAGGCTAGCACCAGTGAACTTCAGGAAACACGGTGATTATTTTCTTCTATCGCTTACAGAAGCAAGCGTAGATTCTCCGGGCCAGACTTCTAGTCCTCCTTTCCACCTTTCCTTCCCACTCCTCCTTTCTGTTCGGGCCACATCAGCCATGAACTGTTCTCCCGCGCATCCGTGCTTCCGCTTTACCCTGTGACTAGCCAGTCTTCGGTCTGTTTTGCGGAGTTTTTGCTCCCTGCTAGGTACAGGGCAGGTGTCCGCGCTATCGCAGCCGAGATCACAACTAGCGCTGCCTACCGGCCTGTCCTGGTTAGCGAAGGTTCACACCACCTCTAAGGCAAGCCCTGGATTTCAGAGCCCATAAGGGTTAAGTAGGGGCTGGCAGCGAGGAGGGTTAAAAATCTCCCTTTACGTCTCTTTGCAGCAGAGAAGCGCTGGTTCTGCGCGGGTAAGGCACAGCGTTCGCCATTCCTACGTTTCTGTAGTGCAAGACGTCTTGCCAACTGAAGGGCATTTTGCTAACTTCCCCATTCCTGAGAATGGTAGACTGAGGTCTAGAAGAGCAGAGCTCTGAGTCAGGGTCCCCTCCCTAAAAGAGGCGACAGCCGGCCTGCGATTCAAAGAGAGAGAGGCTGTAAGGATAGCCCCTCCTGATTGGTGCCGGCGGAGTCAGACAAGTTTGGGGGCTGCTGATTGGTCGCGGCTTGATCAGGCGCTGTTGGGCTGTTGTAAATGTAAATAGCTCTGTGACCGGCAGTAACCCCGGTGGGCGGGGGTGGAGAGGGAAGCTCTCCCTCTCCATTCAAGTCTGCTACCAGCCAGGCCCAGACAGGCAGGCTCTTTCGAGAGGGGGCTGGGCAGGACGAGGCGAGGGGCTGTCATTGGAGATCTTCAGCTGGAGCTGAGAGTTGAGACCAGCCGCGGGGTCTGAGCCAGGGCTGGCAGCTTCCACACAGAGATGCTTCCTTTCTGCACTCAGCTTTGACTGTTTAAGAGGATTTAATGGAATGTTCTGTGTGAAGATGGAGGCGTTGCAGGGCACAGAAGGGTGGTTTATGGGGTAACCGAAATGGCCGGAGTGGGTGTGTCTCAGGGAGATGGGAGCTTGTCCTTGCCTGTCCCTGGTCACAGCGTCCTGTTTTTGGAAAAGACAAGAGTAGGGACATAGCTTCAGGCAAGGGAGGTCCCTTGTTGCTCAGTGTTCCCTGATGATGGCCTTTCCACTAGAGGTGTGGCCTTTCTCCCACCCAATCTAGGGGAAACGGAAGTCTGTGGGGGACTGGCTTTGTGGAAAGTAGAAAAGAGAAGAACAGATGGGTACATGTTAAGGATAAGGACCGACGCTCACACACTGCTCTTGGAAATGTCAACCGCTGCAGCCCCTGTGGAAAAGAGTTTGGTGCTTCCACAAAAAGTTAAACACAGAATTGCCCTATGGCTCAACTCCGTTCCTAAGTATATGCACAAATGAATGGAAAGCAGGTGCTCCAGTATATAACAGCCAAAATGTGGAAACAACTCAAATGTTCATCAGCCGATGAATAGAGAAACCAATTGTGCTGTTTATGTACAATGGAATATTATTCGGCAGTAAAGAGGGATGAGGCTACAGTGTGCATGAACCCTGGAAGCATTATGCTAAGAAAAGGAAGCCAGACACACAAGGTCCCTTTGGCAGGATTCCTTTTATATGAAATATCCTGCATAGGTAAAGTAATAAGAAAGCAGATTGGTGGCTGCCAGGGGTTGGGGGTGGAGAGAAGGGAGGGGATGGAGAGTGACCAGTTAACAAGTACAAAATCTTCTTTTGCGATGATGAACATGTTTGGAACTTGTTAGAGGTGGTAGTTGCACAACACAGTGAATGCGCTAAATGCCACCAAATTGTTTCCTTTAAAACGTTAATTTCATGGCATGTGAATTTGACTTCAATTTAAAAAGATCTACCTATAAAGCCAACAAACAAAAAGACAACAGGGTGAATCCTTACTGCTGTCCAGAATTCCCCAAGAAAGGAATGGAACTTTCAGGAGCCATTTGGCACCCTCCCCCACCTTTCACTTTCACTTTCCTCTCCGTGGTGCTCATTTCCTCTGGTTGGTCACACAGTTTTTTAAAAAGCTTTACATAGTCCTGGCTGCTCACCGATCAGGTGGGAAATGGCCTGGAGGGAGCAGAGGGAGAGAGCCACCCCCCACCCCCCCACCCCCCCACCCCCCCGGAAACTGTCGTAGCCTGGACGGGGAGCCGCTGTGAGTCAGCACAGCAGACACTTGGCCTTTGTGAGCTCTCTGTGGCCTGGGCGTAGCAGGCTGGCGGCGAGGACCAGGCCCTGTCCTGAAAAGTGGGGGTGGGGGGGCGGGCTCTGCCTCCAGCAACCCCAGTATAGAATCTCCGCTCCCTGGAGCCTGCAATTAAAGCCTGTGGTATTTGCCCCAAAGTTGGTATACAAGAATCAGCACTTTGCCTGTCCGCCCACAGCACACAAAGTTAACTACAGGTCACAGAATACGGCTCCTGCTCCCTGTGACATGTCCACAGTTGGTGGCAGCAGGCAGAATTTAACACAAGACATGTGATGTTTTAGTAATTTTATCAACCACCAACTGTTTATGGGCAGGAGATACTCTAAAAGAAGATGCCCTTGGGAAGATGCCTGGGTGGTTCAGTGGGTTAAAACCTCTGCCTTCGGCTCAGGTCATGATCTCAGGGTCCTGGGATTGAGCCCCACATCAGGTTCTCTGCTCAGCAGGGAGCCTGCCCCCCCCCCCCGCCCTGCTTGCCTCTCTGCCTACTTGTGATCTCATCCTCTCTGTCAAATAAATAAATTTAAAAAAGAGAGAGAGAAGATGCCCTTAAGGATCTCAAAACTTGGCAGGAGGGTGGAGTATGGTTTAGAAAAGCATAGAGGAAATGTCACAGATGTTTCTACCATTTGAGAAGCAAGCTTCACTCAGGTGTGGTTGAAATGGGTCAGGAGGTAGAGTGAGTTGGGTTCTTCTGGAACAGAAGACTCATCTGCAGTTTGACTTTGCAAAAATTGAGCTCCCTGCCCTTACATCCTGGCTTGTCTGAGTATAACTGACTACCACAGGGCATATACTAGAATATGTGGGACTCACACTCTTGGGCTTTGGCTTGTCCTCTACTCTTCACCCAACAGAGTCATGAATGACCACAATTCTGGAGCTGGATCACAGCACCATCAATTGCTCTCTCCTAGCCTGACTTCTCTCCAAGTGAATTCAAAGACGTTATCAGTAAAGTTGGGGTGATCATAGTACCTACTTCCACCGGGCTATGTGGTAAATGTTGTTGTATCGTTGTGTACCTAGGTTGGGTGGATGCAGACTTTGGATTTCCTGCATCAAAAGGCTGTTAGATTTGCATGACATGCTCAACCCCTTTAACTAATGTAGAATATGGTATATGGTATATGGATTCTTCCAAGACTTTGATTTAGCAAGAATATCATCCTAGACTTTTTTTTTTTTAATTTTAAAAGATTTTATTTATTTATTTGACAGACAGAGAGAGATCCTAAGTAGACAGAGAGGCAGGCAGAGAGAGAGAGAGAGGTGGAAGCAAGCTCCCTGCTGACCAGGGAGCCCAATGTGGGGCTCGATCCCAGGACCCCGGCATCATGACACGAGCCGAAGGCAGAGGCTTTTACCCACTGAGCCACCCAGGCGCCCCTCACTCTAGACTCTTTTTAGCTTTGCAGCATGTGCCTTGTCTCATGTGACTGGTGTCTCTTGTCTCCTTGCAGTTTGAGAACAGAGACCACATCACTATGTAATTACGAAAATACTGAGTGCTTCTTTTGAGTATACATGAGTTTGAATCTCAGCTATTTACAATTAATGGTAAAACCATTAAAACTGAGAATTTTTTCTCCTACTTTTTTATTGAGATATAAACCAGAGGCCATAAAAATTGCCCTTTAAGTGTATGATTCAGTGTTTTTTAGCATATTCACAGAGTTGTGCAACCACCATCACAATCTAACTTTAGATCATTTCATCATTCCCTCCCCGCTCAACAAAATCCGTGCCTCATTTCAACCCCTAGCCCCTGCCAACCACCAGTCTGTTTTTGTCTCTGGATTTGCCTGTGCTGCATTTCACATAAATGGAACCATATAGAACATGGTCTTTTGTGTCTGGCTTCTTTCCCTTAGAATAATGTTTTCAAAGTTTACCCATGTTGTAGAGGCATCTGTAAGTCGTGTGTGTGTGTGTGTGTGTGTGTGTGTGTGTGTGTGGCTGAATACCGTCCCATAATATGGCTATACCACATTGTGCTCATGCATCGCTTGGTGAACCTTGGGGTTGTTTCTAGCTATTGTATGGTAAATAATGCTGCCATGAACTTTCATGCACAAGTTTATGCGTGGGCATGTGTTCAGTTCTCTTGGATATGTACCTAAGTATAAAACTGCTGGATCATATGGTAACTATGTTTTATTTAACCTTTTGAGGAACTGCCAAACTGTTTTCCAAAGCGGCCACATAATTTTAGATTCCCCCCAGCAATACATGAGGGTTCCAGTGTCTCTACATCCTCATTGACACTTGTTATTAACTGTCTTTTCATTAGAGCCATCCTAGTGAGTTGTGAATGGTTTCTCACTGTGGTTCCCACTAGCATTTCCTTGAGAGCTATACTGAGCATCTTTTCATGTGCTTATTGGTCATTTGTGTATCTTGTTTGGAGAGATGGTGGTTCAAACATTTTGCTTAATTTTTTAAAAAGATTTTATTTATTTATTTGACAGAGAAAGAGAGATCACAAGTAGGCAGAGAGTCAGGCAGAGAGAAAGGAGGAAGCAGAGAGCCTTGCTGAGCAGAGAGCCTGATGCCGGGCTCCATCTCAGGACCCTGAGATCATGGCCTGAGCAAAAGGCAGCGGCTTAATCCACTGAGCCACCCAGGCGCCCCCATTTTGCTTATTTTAAAACTGGGTTGTCTTTTTTATCATTAAGATGTTCCTTTTTTTCTTTTTCTTTTTCTTTTTTTTTAAAGTAAGTTCTACACCCAATTTGAGGCTTGAACTCACAACCTGGAAATCAAGAGTCACATGTTCTTCTGATTCTACTTGCCCCTGTGAAATCTCCTTTTGTATTCTGGGTGCCAGTTTTTTTTTTTTTTTTTTTTTTTTTAATCAGATATAGGTTTACAAATATTTCTTCTCATTCTGTGGGTTGTCTTTTTACTTCCTTTTCTTTTTTTTTTTTTTTTTAAGATTTTATTTATTTATTTGGGAGAGAGAGCACAAGCGAGGGAGAAGCAGGCTCCCCACTGAGCAGGGAGCCCACAGTGGAGCTCCAACCCATTACCCTAGGATCATGATCTGGGTCGAAGGCAGACGCCTAACTGAGTTAGCCATCCAGGTGCCCTGTGTCTTTTTACTTTCTTGAGAGTATCTTTTGAAACACAAATTTTTACATTTTGATAAAGTCCAATTTATTTTTTTCTTTTGTTGCTTAGGCTTTTGATATATCATATCTAAGAAACCATTACCTAAACCAAGGTTATAGAGATTTATACCTTTGTTTTCTCTTAAGAGTCTTATAGTTTTTGCTGACCCATTCTGAGTTAATATTTATATATGATGTGAGGTAGTAAGCCAAACACATTCTTTTGTATGTGGATATCCCAAGTGTCCCAACACCATTTGTTGAAAAAACTATTTTCATCATTGAATTGTCTAAGCATTTTTGTCAAAAGTCAGTTGACTATAAATGTATGGGTTTACTTCTATATTCTCAATTCTACTCTATTGATTATATATCTGTCCTTATACTGGTACTACACTGTCTTGGTTACTGGGCCTTTGAAGTAATTTTGAAGTGAGGAAATGAGTCCTCCAATGTGTGCTTCTTTTTCAGGTTTGTTTTGACTATTCTGGGTCATTTCAATTTCCATATGAATTTTAGGATCAGCTTGCCAATTTCCATTAAAAAAGGCAATTGGAATTTTGATAAGAATTGCATTGAATCTGTAGATAAATTTGGGGCATATTACTAATTTCCATCTTCCAGTTCATGAACATGAGATTTCTTTCCATTTATTTGTCTTCTTTGATTTCTTTCTTTCTTTTTAAAGATTTTATTTATTATTACTTTTGAAGATTTTATTTATTTATTTGAGAGAGAGAGCTAGACAGAGCATAAGCAGGGAGAGGGAGAAGCAGGCTCCCCATTGAACAATCCCTGCCCCCCCAACCATGGATGACTAGATCCCAGGAGCCCAGGATCATGACCTGAGCTGAAGGCAGTGGCTAACCAACTGAGCCCCCTAAGCACCCCTAAGAGGTTTTTTTTTTTTTTTTAAATAAAATCTTTTTTTTTAAGATTTTATTTATTTATTTGACAGAGAGAGAGAGAGATCACAAGTAGGCAGAGAGGCAGGCAGAGAGAGAGGGGGGAAGCAGGCTCCCTGCTGAGCAGAGAGCGCGATGATGCGGCTCGATCTCAGGACCCTGGGATCATGACCTGAGCCAAAGGCAGAGGATTTAAACCACTGAGCCACCCAGGTGCCCCCCCTAAGAGTTTATTTTTAAGTAATCTCTAAACCCAGCATGGGGCTTGAACTCACAACCTCAAGATTAAGAGTTACACGCTTTACTAACTAAACCAGCCAGGGACCCCTTCTTTAATTTCTTTCAGTGACATTTTGTGTTAACTATGTACCATTTTTTTTTAAAGATTTTATTTATTTATTTGACACACACAGAGAGAGAGAGAGCTCACAAGTAGGCAGAGAGGCAGGCAGAGAGAGAGGGAGAAACAGGTTCCCCACTGAGCAGAGAACCCGATTCGGGGCTTGATCCCAGGACCCAGAGACCATGACCTGAGCTGAAGGTAGAGACAAACTCTGAGTGATCCAGGCGCCCCAACTATGTACCATTCTTATGGGCTTCTACTGCTAGGTTTATTTCTACTTATCCTATTCTTTTTGATGCTGTTACAAGTGGAAGTCTTTTCTTAATTTCATTTGTATATTATTTATTGCCAATTTATAGAAATACAATTGATTTGTTTTTGTGTTTTGATCTTCTATTCCTGCACCTTGGTGAATTTATTAGCTCTAATAGTTTTTTCCATGTGGAGTCTTTTGGATTTCCTTATATATAAAATCATGTCATTTACATACAGAGATGGATTTACTTCTTACTTTCCAATCTGGATGCATTTTCTTTCTTTTTCTGCCCCGGCAGATACTTCTAGGGACTATCTTAGTTCTTCCTTTAGGGAAGAGGGAGAAAATTGGTGGCAATTGGGCATCAGAAATCTCATTTCTATGCTCTTCTTTATTACTATTTTGAATTATTTTATCCTCGTCCCATGGTTAAACCTTGGTTATTAAGTAGAGCCTTAACCTATTTCTACCTCCGCACACAAAACACATCAAGAAGAGTTCATTATCTTGCCCCTCTGGGAGCTCTTTTGTCCAACTCACCCTTACAGGGAGTTCATTATGTATTGCTTTTCTCTCTTAATCTTGAATTCAACTGAACATTCTGGTCAAGCTCTAGGAGCTCTCCCCTTTCTTTCCCCTTCTTGGAACTTTTGCAGACAGGAATCGGGAAATTGCCACAGGGTTAAATAGCAAATGTACAGAATACAGACTGCCTGGAGAAAGCAAAGAAGCCAGTAACATCAGGACAACCAGGCAGCAAAGAGGAGGAAAGGAAAAGAAAGTAGCAGAGCTTAGTGAGAACAAATTTTATCAACTGGATGCCAGTTAATGAGAAACAAAGCTGATACTTGGAAGGAAGGGTGCAGTTTCCGAGCGTGGGAAACAATAGTCCAGCCGGAACATTTTATTTATTTATTTTTTAAAGATTTTATTTATTGGGGCGCCTGGGTGGTTCAGTGGGTTACGGCTCAGGTCATGATCTCAGGGTCCTGGGATCAAGCCGAGCATCGGGCTCTCTGCTCAGCAGGGAGCCTACTTCCCTTCCTCTCTTTCTCTGCCTGCCTCTCTGCTTACTTGTGATCTGTCTGTCATATAAATAAATATTTTTTAAATATATTTTTAAAATATTTATTTATTTGACAGAAATCATAAGCGGGAGGAAAAGTAGGCAGAGAGAGGGTGGGTGAGGAAGCAGGCTCCCTGCTGAGCAGAGAGCAGGATGCGGGGCTTGATCCCAGGAGTCTGGGATCAAGACCTGAGCCGAAGGCAGAGGCTTTAACCCACTGAGCCACCCAGGTGCCCCCCACCTGAACGTTTTAAACAAAATAGAGGGAAAGGAGTGGAAAGGCAGATACTGGTGAAGAGAATACCACTACCCACTCAGGTTATTAAGGCCTGACGAGGCCTCCATGAATAAAGACTTGATTTTGCATGCTCGGAATTACTCTGAAACAATCTTGCTTCTCCTCCAAGGTGAGGGCAACCTGTATCAGCGAGCAAGGAGAGCTGGTTCTGGGGAACTCAGAAGCCTAGGCATTGTCAAGGTGGCTCCTACCGGAAGACGGAAGACGGAAGACGGAGCTTCTTCAAACTGTAAAAAGTCTGCATTCTCATGAGGATTCTCAGGTAAGTGGTAAAGGCTAAGGCTTTTCCACCTTAAGATCATGCAGCGCTCTTTATCCTGGGAGCTTACAAACCTTCCCTTGGATTGTTTATCTTTTCTTCCTGCTGTGGTTCATCAGCATTTTCAGGAAGCCACTGAATTCCCAGGAGGGACCACATTTCTTCATGTTTCTTTGGATGATTGACCTAGACTGCCCAGCCTGGGCCTCTCCTGCTGTTCTCTTCCTCTGTCTCTTTGTCTTGGGCCCATGTGACCATGTGATACACCAGACACCTGGCATTTCCCCAGGGCTGAAGCGCCAACTGGTGTAAATGTGTTTGACTTCATGGCAGCAGACTCCTGGTTTCCTGCTGCCAAGGCTGCATTTAACCTAAAGTTACCCTTAGGCAGGGCAGGGCGGGTTACCAGGGTATGAGTCAGCCGGAGTAGCATCTGATGACTTTTTTTTTTTTTTTTAAAGATTTTATTTATTTATTTGACAGAGAGAGATTACAAGTAGGCAGAGAGGCAGGCAGAGAGAGAGAGAGAGGAGGAAGCAGGCTCCCTGCTGAGCAGAGAGCCCGATGCGGGACTCGATCCCAGGACCCTGAGATCATGACCTGAGCCGAAGGCTGCGGCTTAACCCACTGAGCCACCCAGGCACCCCGCATCTGACTTCTTTTTTACTCTTACAGGTACATGGAACAGGGACAGTCAGCATGGTAGACCACAGAGATAAGTTCCAGGAAACTTTGAACTGCAGCCAAAAATCACCCAGACACAATGCAATCAGATTCACTTCACTTTTATTATGAACAAACACAATTTCAGATCAGTACAACTAAGCTTCAGAGTTGATATTAATAGAAATTATTCCAAAATTATCCTTAGGTCACAAATAACTACTATCCCACATAAAAGGGGAAAAAAATCCCACCCAATCAAGGAAAAGGTATCCTGTGTATCGTTTCCATGGCAATAAGTTTATGCATTCTCAAATTTTGTCTGGCTGGTTATCCACCACTTACCCAATGGATTTATCCAATCTCTCAGAGAGAATCATATCGATTAATGATAGCATCCGGGACACACGGTTCATGGTGGACACAAGTTCACGGTGGATACTGCTACTATAAAAATACTCAGGACTTAAAAGAATTCCTCTGCTGAAGGATCCCAAAATGCTTTATAAAAAGCATTAGTCACGCCTCAAAACTGCCCTGTGAGGTAGGTCAGTATTATTATCCCATTTTAACAGAAGGAAAACTGAGGCACATTATAGTTAAGTGACTTGCCCAGGGTCACACAGCAAGTCAGTGGCACAGTGGTAGGAGAGGCGCTGGCCTTAACCACCCGCGTCACGTGGACACCTTGCTTTCTTTGACCTTTCACGCTGACCCATTTGAGCTATACTCACAGAGAATACACTCAGGATACTAGCAAACCAAGGAGAAAAAGTTTCCATTTTAAATGCTACAACCATCTTTTAATCTAGAAAATATCATAAATCAAATACATTCAGATTACTTCCACCCTCCATCAAATTTGGGCACTTAATAAAAACAGCCCTAAGAAAAGTTTCCAAAATGAAGCCCAGAAGGGAATCCTGTGAACAGCTACACTGATAATTCTCCAGCCAGGCCCCCTCTTCTACCAGCCACTTCTGCAGGGTCTCAGGTGCAAAGGAACTCCACGGAGGGAGGGAGGAGGGAGAGCAGGCTCATATGCAACACTGATTAGAAAAGATGTAAGGCACCCAAATAAGTTGTCGGCACACCCACAAAGCAAGGACTGTTAGAAATTCAGACTTGAGTTTCTGGATCATTAATGTGTGAACTGAACTCAGCTTTAAAATCTTGAAGACAAGTTTTCCTTACTTAGCAGACACCCCTCTACCTCCACATTCTCCTATACGGAGGGGCCCTCGGCCTGAGGACCCTGTCCAGCCTTGTGTAGGATCATGGTACGGACCAGATCCCTGGGACAGGATTAGAATAGAAAGACAGACTTGGTTTTGGTCCAAAATTATAAAGCAGGCATCTGAGAACCTGTTGAACTGAAACTACCCAACAGGCATTTCCAAGGGCTAAGTCCACAAGCCAGCAGATCTGAACTACAGTGATGTTCCATTAGACTCTTTTCTACTGAGAGGAACAGCTCTAAAGGTGTGGATGCCTTTAGTCCCCTTGTAGCCTCTGGCTATTCAATACATACAGGAAGAAAGGCCCTCCCTCTTCCCTTCCACTACTGGGGCTCAACAGTACAGAGAGCATTTGGTATTACACATTTCCAATCTTTCAGAGAGTAAAAGCCAGGCTTTTGCATTGATGACTGAGGTACAGGGACAGGGGTAGTCCAAGGTTCTCAAAACACTGATGCTTTTCTTCAGACCTCTTCTACACTACCCTGGCTGTGGCCCTAGGCTGTGTGGTGGGGCGAATGCTGGTTAGCTTGCCAAACAGAAATGCTGTTCAGCAAAGTTCATGGCATTTCAGATCCCAAGTCGGGCTTTGCAATACACCCTGACTCCAGGGAACAGGGCCTCCTTTTGCATGAGGCACTTTGGAACTTTCCTTTGCTTCTTGTGCTTCCCAGTGAAGACTAGGCTCCCTCCTACTTCTACAAGCATTGCACTGTCCGCTGGGAGCACAGACTCGGGCTGGGCAGGCGTACCGAGCGAGACAGAGGAGGCTAAAAACAAACCCCTTTCTTGCTCCATGGCTGCCTCACTGGCACAATCCATGTGCCATGGCACAATCCACAAGCCTCTGGCCTGGTTGTGCCTCATGAGAGTGCCTGAGCCAGGGATGTTTCTAGTAAGGTTTGCCAGCCTCTTCTTGAGTCATCAGTGTGGCAGGGGAGCTCAAGGGTGTAGGTGGAGGGCCTCTGGAGGCCAAGTGAAAGTGGTAGCTAACTTTATAAAGAGAAACAGTGGTTCAGTGACCCTGAGCGTTCTGTCTGCAGGAGAGGGAGCTGCCTGGTGAGCAAGAACCATCACTACCTCCGAGTACACACAGACGCGGCTTCCTGTCCAGAGAGAGAAGAAAACATCAGGGAGGAGATAGAACCGGGGAGGGGAGGGATGCATAGATAGGGTAGAGCCAGGAATCAAAACCCACAGTAATTAAGAGATTCCTACCTCGCCCCCCAGGCAGTCCTACACTTTACTGAGAAGGACTGGGAGAAATGGTTCAGCACTGCAGGGAAAAACCTTCTAGTTTGTATTCATTCCAAGGAGAAACTAGAATGAATGAATGAACGTAACATCTAATTTGTTTGTATAACCAGCTTCTAAATCAGGACACCCAATGACTTACTCAGCAGTAACATTCTGAATCCCCTGGCAATGTGTTCCCAAAGCCCTTCCTTTGTAAAGTCATCTCTTAGGAACTGCCAACAGACCTAGCCCTGAACCTCTCCATCTCCTGTCCAGCAGTGAGAGGAAGAGTAGACAACCCACCTCATTTCTCCTCTCCTTCAAGCACCCCTCTTTCAGAGGGAAATACCCTAAGTGAATTTCTTGAACGTTCCAAGCAGAGTGTGTATGTATATATATTTTGATGTTGAACCCAACTCCACCACTTAAAAGCCTTCCTTTTTTGGAAGACTGCTACGCTCACCACTATGCCACAAACACGTTCCTTTTTTGGATGTCTGGAAATGCTTCAGACACCTTATTACCATGATGGGAAATGACCGATGGCCCGAAGACGGCAGAGCAGAAAGATGAAAGAATTTTGATGATTCTGTGATCTGCTGGATTCTCCCAATTCTGGAAACAACCAACCTCAAGATTTCTCATCATATGGAATAAGAAATCTTCCTGTTATTCAAGGAAAAAAAAAAAAAAAATCCTTCCCCAGGAGAGACCACTTTTACTACAAACTAAATGCTGCTTCTTTATCTTCCAACCTAAACTACACTGGGACACTGAGATTTGCTTTTGTGTTCTAGCATTGCTGGGCTCTAGGGCCATTCCCTATTCAGAGTGAGGAGAGAAAGGAGGCATGCCGTCTGGTGGGGCTCCAAGTCCTCACTAGGCAAGCAACCGTGTGTGTCCAATCCCAGCAGGAGCTCCCTGCCTGGTTTCCCACCTCACCCCATCTTTACCTTTCAATCATACCATGCACGCGAACTCTCTCCTCTGCCGGTTTACCTGCTTTAGAAGCTTTGTGCCAAATAAAGTTATTTTCCACTCCAACTCGCAAAAGCCTGAGCTGAAGATAATTAACATGGGCCTTCCCAGAAGGTATGTTCTCATACCTCTAGCATGAGCCACCCACCCTAAAGCTCAGGAAGCTCAAGGAAAGAGTTATGTGGGGCAAAGACCACTGATTCTGGACTACAGAAAGGTTGTCTAGGCTGTGGAAGCTGGACACCCACCCACGAATGACCAGCTGCTTGCCTGGGAGGCAATGAGCAAGGAAGAGAAAGGAAGGTGGTTAAGAACCAAACAGAGAAAAGGACAATGGGACTAGGAGAGAGAGAGGATAAGAGAGAACTAAGAATCTCGGCTTAGCATCATGAAGGCAGAGTTGTTGGCTTTCAATTTTAAAAGAATACTGTATTGGAATGGGTTAACATCATCATCTTTAGCATCCTGGTAGCATTATTCAGTAGTTAATAAACAGAACATTAAACCTGTGCCTGGCTGGCTTTTGGAAAAGGAACCCAAGGGACCCCAAACTCAGCCACTCTTGTAGCTTCCGTCTCCAGTTCTTTTAATCCTGGCCAAGACAGCAGCCTTGGATACTCTCTTCCGGTCGTAAGCAAGACCGAGGGCAGCCATGCAATCAATAAAGAAGGTGGTGAGGTTGATGTGCCAGCGGTACTCACTGGCAGAGTAGTCGTAGGGGAAGGAGTGGTGGTAGTTGTGGAAGCCCTCCCCTGGAACAAAAGCAAGGACAAGCGTTATGGAGCTGCACAGCACAATGTGGTGGTTGGTCTTCTTGGGTCTTCTCGGTCTCCGCAGGCGGGGTGTCCAGCAGCCGACCTCAAACCTAGCAGAAACTTGCTGTTGCTGAACAGACGAGCAAGTCCAGTCTCTTCGGCTCTGAACCAAACTGATCGCCTCAGAGGCATCTTAAGAAATAACTGGGGAGACCTGGCCACCAAGTCTTTCTAGGAGCCTGTGTCGGAGCAGGACCAGGGATTCGAATCTCTCAGAGGATAAGCCGACTGGAGAGAAAGGGCTCGGTGCCGGGAAGGGATTTTAGGTGGGAAAGTTCCCTAAGTACTGGTCTGAGACCCCCAGAGGCTCTTGGGGTACAGAAGCACGTGTCAGGGTGGGGAGAGCAGAGGGTCCCGAATGAAGGACTTTGGCCGCACTTCTTCCAACCACCTCTACGTGGGAACAAGGGGGGACAGTACAGACAGAACTAGGCAGTTAACAGCCCAATGTCAGGAGGAAAGGGGCCCAGTGTAGGGCCCCGTGTTTCCTCAGCTTCTACCAGTTTGGAATGAACTGCTCCGGCTTCTGGTTCTATGAGCTTCCACCCTGGGGTGTGTTGGGTGGGCGGGGACAGTCTAATAAAACAGAATTTCTCTGAGGGAGTCAATGCTTAGATATTCCCTCTCACCTCTGAGGTTCTGAGAGGAGCGGCTCACTTTGCTGGGTTGAGGGAAAACAAAGACATTCTGGTGTCAGAGAATTTCAGGAAGAGGTAAAGCTTTGGAAACTCCACAAACTCAATAAAGAAGGTGGTGAGGTTGATGTGCCAGCGGTACTCGCTGGCAAAGTAGTCGTAGGGGAAGGAGTGGTGGTAGTTGTGGAAGCCCTCCACAGGGCTTTCTTTTCCACAGAAAGCAAGTTCTCCAACTCTTGGCAGAACTCTTCTTTTGCATGGTATTCAACAATTAACAATACGGACCCTCCTAAAGCTGGGGGAAAGCTGGGTCAAGAACAGCTAATAAAAGAGCACAGTGAGCTCTTTGAAGATAAAAGAACCCCGGAGAGTAGTAATGATATTAATAACAAGCAAGTGAAGGAAGTCCTACAGAGTAAATGACACCATCCAGGGCAAGTCAAGGTCTGTCCTCCCCGTGTGACACCTGATTATTCAGTGTGAACTGAGTAGGAGGCTGGGATAACCACCAGGCCAAAGGTACTGACAGGATTACTAATTTCCATAAGTGGCTTTGTACCAGGGCTCTGTGAAAGCTTGATACAGACCTCTACTTATCAGATTTAAAACGGAATCAGATCCACACCCAGCAGAGAGACAGAAAAAAGGAAGGTCCACAGATAGAAGGACGGACAAGACTTTGCAACTGGGGTAGCAAGATACCTCGGGAGAAAGACTCCAGGGAGGAGGTCAGCTTTGACTTCGAGCAAATGAGCATGTGACTGCGTGGCAGGTAACTCAAGAGGAACAGATTAGACTGGCAGGTAGAAACTAGCGACCGCAGAACAAAGGTGGAGGTGATAAGGGAGAGACAGGGAGCAGAGATGAAGGGCAACGGAGACGACCTAAGACACTGGCCGCCATTCTGAACTGATGCTCATAGAGAGGCTGGAGTTGGGGACCCTGGGGTGACGTGGGACAAATCTCATTCTAGAAACTTCTATTTCTAGAAAATCTTAAGACTTACATAACCGAAGTCACTGATTTCAAACATGGGCCAAAGGAAGAACAGGCACAAGGGTACAAAGTGAGATGTATGAGAAGGCAGAAGAAGACAGGAAAGAATGCCTCAGTCCACACAGGAGAGATAGCCAGGGTTGAGAATCTAAAGGAAGATTTTCTAAAGAGAGAAAGCAAAGGCGAGGCTGTGGTGTGCAGAAACGTGTGCACCAGTAAGGCTGCCTAGATATACTGTAGGACCAATGATGGCACCTGATCACCAGTGAGGAAGAGGCCACAGGGGTCTGCTTAAGGAAAATAAATTCCAGGCCTTGGTCAAGGTCTATATTTAGTTGCCAGCAGTGACAAGAAAGAACGGAGACAGATGGCAGAAGCCCGTTGTCTTAGGCTCTGGCCAGTGGGACTGGAACAACAGAAAGAAATTCATGATAGTCAGCATTAGCTCCGCCAGCAGGCACTTGTGAGCAAACCAACTACTTTAGTGGTGGTTCCTGAAGCCACGTTGTGGGTAAGGCTGCTCCCGGCACAGAAGAGAAGCCAGAGAGAAAGGACAAGAGATAAGACTGATGGGGGGTCATTAACAGCCATAAACAAGTGCTTTGATGTCCTTCATATTGGCACCAGCAAGCCGTACAACACAGCATACACTTCAAACACAACCTACTCGAATATAGCAAGAGAAAACAGAAGCTGATTAAATGTAATGACAAGGAGTTATTCTACATTTTATAGAGCCTATTTCTTTTTTTTTAAGAGTTAAGATTTACTTACTTTTTTTGAGAGACAGAGTGTAGTGGGAAAGGGCAGAGGCAGAGGAAGAGAGAATCCCAAGCAGACTGCTCCGTGAGCTCAGAGCCCAACATGGGGCTTGATCTCACAACCCCAAGATCACAACCCCAGGCGAAACCAAGAGTGGAGTCGGATGCCTAACTGACTGCAGCACCCAGGGGCTCCTATACCATGTATGAATGTAAGACACAAGGCTCGCGGCCTATCCAGATAATCCTGTTGTTCCATTTATGCATTCCCTGCCCCAAGCAAGACTTGGGAGTCCAGCCCCAAAGGTGACTGGGAAAAGGAACACCCAAAGGGGCTGATCAAACATAGCGTTTGCGAAGGTTCTAGAACCTGAAATCAAAGGCACTGTTGCTTTTTACCCTTTCCTTTTTTCATGGGACCTGCAGCCCAACTCCAAAGCGTCTTCTCATCTGTCCTTTAGTGGAAAACGAGCCAGAAAGAAGTCCTAGAACAGGTTCATCTGGTTTTTCTGGCCCTTCGTCTAATACCCGAACCAGTGGACCACTAGCAAGGGTCTTGCTGTGGACAGTGGACTTACCTACAGCTCCCAGGGACACCAGGATGTTCTCTCGGGGGCTAATGTTCTTGTCGTAAGGGCGGTATCCGTACAGGTGGGCAGCGCTGTTCACCAGCCACGTGGCGTTGAGCACGATGGCGTAACGCAACAGAGTGGCGACGAACAAGCTGTTTCGAAAGGTCTCGCCCCAGCAATAGCAGGGCACAAAGGTGGGCAGGATGAAGCACATCAGCAGAATGCCGGATTTGTAGTACCTACAGTGAGAGACCAGATGCTGGGTTAAGAGGGCAGAGGACGCCTCCTGGTCCCGCCTGATTTTCCTCTGTAGCTGCTGGGACCGTCTCTTCCCCTCTACTTGAGTACCATGTCGCCAGAGGCACAGCAAGAGGGGATGGGGCGGGGCAATCTTTTGAGAACATCCCAGTTTTTAGAAAATGAGGTAATGAGGGGTTGTATGATTTTTCTAGCATCACACCAGTAGGAACCGGTGGAACAAGGATTGGAAGGCTTGTCTCCAGCCTCTGAATCCACTGTTCTTTCTGACTGTAGCAGCACACCATCTTGGTGAAACAGGTGAGGTCCAGGTTACCAGCTCATAAACTCGAGTTCTCCTTCCCAGGCTGTTTTTCCATTCTGCCTTTAGGCTCCTTTCTCTTTTCTGTCCATGTTTTTTGCAGAGTCTAGGGTTTGTGTCTTGCCTCCAGGTCCCGCTAGCCACCTCAAAATCGTCCCTCTTCCTCCTCAGGCAGTCACTGTCCTTCAGGCACCCAAGCCCTCTGGAGGCCCCACGCCATTCTTCACTGTCTCAAATGTGGACCACGCCATTGACATTCCCAGAGAACAGATTTCCTGCTTCTCTTCAGCACTCAAGTCTTACATTCTTGTGTCATTAGTATTCCCTGCATCAGACTTTTGTTCCTGCCACTGCTTCTGCAGCACAGACCCCCATTAGCCCCGAACTCCTGGCCCTGCTTCTCACCTCTCTTGACTTGGTTTTTTTCTTTTTTTCAACCCTCCTGAGAGTAACCTTTCTAAAGCACACCTCCAGTTACACCACATTCCCGCTCAAAAAACCTGTAATGGGTTCTCACTGCCTATCGAATTAAATCCTAAATCTGCTTTTAAGGCTCTACAAGAATAGCATCAGCTTCTTTCTGGTCTTTCTTCGACCACACCCTATGCTTCAAGCAGAAGGCCTTTGTTGCTGGAACATGCTTTCATGTTCTTTCTTTTTGTACTCTCCCTCCTGGCACACACCTGTGAAAATCTCTACCCATCAGTGGATTCCAAAGCTCTCTTCTTTATAAACCTTTCCCCAATGACCCCCACCCACTACACTATCTCCCTTTCCTTTGTGCCTCTCATTGGTAAAGAAAGTATCTCACCACGATTCCTAGTTATGCAGACCCTCGGTTTTCTCTCTGCTTCCCAACAGGCTACAAGCTCCTTGAAGGTTAAGAATTGTAACACATTTGTCTCTGTATCGTGACCATCCTAGGTCACTAAGTATTTGCTGAATCTAACTGGTTTACTTAAGAGAACTCTGAGAGGAAGTACAACAGTCCACGGCCGTGAGCCTGTGGGCTATTAACTATTAGGGTTTTAAATTTAATTTGGAACATGCAAACCCCGTCTATTTCTCAGGTTAAGTTTATAAGCTCTCAGAGAAAAAAGGGGGTTCTCCAAACACCAGATGCCCAGCTCTGTTACTGTTTCACTTACCTTCTCTGGAACATCACCAGCTTCTCAGCCTTGAGGTCAGACAAGTCTAGCGAACCACCCTTCTCCTTGACAGCTGGGTGTTTGCGCACAAGCAGCCAACCCACGTGAGAGAAGAAAAAACCACGCCGGGAATTGTGAGGATCGGCATGCGTTTCTGAAAACTTGTGGTGGGCACGGTGATCTCGGGCCCATTCATACACGTCGTTCTGGAGGGACAGAGAACAGGAATGTAGGCCTGGCCAGAGATTCCCTCTGCAGAGAATTCCAAGGGAGAGGCAACTCTAAGAGCCCCTGGCTCTCAAGCCCACCCTCACAGAATACCCAGGAGTCAGGGTACCCGAGGAGTCCTGCAGCGGGCCTCCTCTGCTCCCCCAACTTGCCACTGAAGCTTAAGTGGAAAAGCAATCTGAAGTCCCAGGACAGGTACCTGAGTAGGACTAGCCTCTTGAGGGTTACGGAGTGGGCAGAATGGAGGAGGAGATCATACAGAGCTCTGTTTCATTAGAAAAGCATATGGCAATTCTATAAGCAAGAAAAAAGCATTGGAGAAGGTCCTCATGGGGTGCCAAACCCCTGGGCATGGAGAACCCGGGGCAGGCAGCCTGCCCTCCAGGTCCTGGTCAGTGGGTGAAGCTTCCGGGAGCTCCAGTCTCGTGCCACACACATCATGGCACAGAAATCACAGTCCGGACCGCATTTCCAAATGACCTCTGCGCTCCTCCGGAATTCTTTCAATGCCTTAAAGGATGTGCTCAATCTCTTCCTTTGCCCTACAAAGACAACATCAGGGCCCTCAAGGCATGAAGTGCTGTGACCCAGAGTATAACTGACTGTGGCCGAGTACCTGGGACACTGCCATGAAGAAAGGGATCAGTTCAGTTTCTTTCCTTTTTCCTCTCGCTCCCAGCTAAGCCCCATACCCCTGGCCATCTTCTGTCCCTGGCTCCCCCTTACCAACCAGGAGTTCTTCTCCCACTCCCCTGCATTCTGTCTCTGCTACTCACCTTCCGCCTCAACAAACCTCAATTCTGGACTCAGCCAGGCTGGCAGCCTGATACAGGACTGTGATGTCGGTCCGCCTAACTTCTCAGTGACCCCATTTCCTCATCTGTAAAATGCGGGTCACAGTACCTCCCTTCTAAGACTGTTGTGAGAATTTCATGAGCTAATTTATGCCAAGGGCTTAGAATAGTCAGGCACATGGGGCTACGGAAGTTATTTGCTCTTATACCTGAGGACACAGAGTTCAAGAGTCTATGAAACATCAACCTCCACCCTGTTGCGGAGGAATCGTAAGCTTTTCACCTCGAATCGTGAATTTCTTGTTCAGTGCCTGCCCAGGAAACCGGGGTCAGTTCCTTGCTTAGGCACAGTAAGCCCTTATGATAAAGGACTACAGTGGCCCAGACTACATGATAACAGAGGGACCTGAGGATCAAACCACCACCTCGTGACACTGAGACTATTATCTGTGTATCTCCTACTTCCTTCTTCCAGTGTGGACTTAGGGACTGGGGCTGCGCTTAAGGTGACCCTAAGGGGAGAGGACAGCCAAGTGCTGTCTGCATGTGGCTCCTCTCTAGGTGCTGAGCTTCTCCATTCTGCCCCCGGAACCATCAGAAGAGCAGAGAGAAAAGAGCTGAGCAAAAAGGCAGCTTCTCACCTGGAAGGCCATCGTGTTGGCAATAATCAGGAAGACCCTCAGGGGCAGCCGAGCTTTGTAAGTCCGGTGACTCCATAGGCGATGAGCTCCTGCCGTTATGCCCAGAGCACTGAACATATAGTAGAGGTATCCTACCAGGGAAAGTCAATGTGGGCAGTCACTCATCTGGGAAGGCATTCACACGATGGTCCCCGTCCAAGTCTGTGTGTTCTTTAGCCTTTGAGTGAGGATTTGTTTCACCTTGAACTCCTGGGATGCCCTGGTCTCCTCTGTCCCTTACTTTTACCCCTTGAAAAATACCATCACTGCCCATCCTCTGGAATTAGCTGAGTCCCAGGCGCTTGAGAAAGGCCAGGCAGAGAAGCAGGCTCTTACCACCACCCAGCTGGCTACTTGTCATTCTCTGTGGTGAGGGACACTGTCCCTGGTCCTATCTCCTTTGACCTTCAGCTAACCTTTTCCAAAGTTGTAAGTACATAGATGACTCCTGCAAAGTTCACGACCCATAAGCACGGGTGGTATTAAGCTTCTTGAAAGCTAGGATGGTCTGAGCGCTGGCCAATTCAGGGGACCCTGAGCTCTCAGGGACACTCACAGGGCTCTGAATGATGGCTATGTACCAACTAGCGTGAAAGCATTTCAATATTCTAGCAGGCAGTGCAGTCCTATCAGGGGAAAAATCTGCCCTGTCTTAAGCTTTGCTAAGGACTTGGTCTTCTCTGAGTCACTGAATACCTTGAATGGGGTTTAACATCCTCACGTTGCGGTGGAAGGAAGGAATACACGCTGAGAAGTGAAGTGTTTATCTAGGGTCAAATGGCTGGTGAGAAATGGAGCCATGGTTGGAGACCAGGTTTTCTGTCAACAAGCACTCTTTGTTCCTGCTGTCCTGTCCACCTCCCCAAGATACCCACATGGTTCCTCTGTCTCTCCTTTGCCATGTGCCTTGGTCCATGTGCCCATACTCCCTCTGGCAAGGCTAATTCTAGATGGTGGCAGGAAATCCTCCAAGTGTTCGCTGAAACACCCCAGCACCGTCCGGCCACACCTTTCCTGGAGGCCTGCAGGATCTAATCTCCGGATGATATAGAGATACAGTCTCTAACTGGGAACTGGGTTCCTGGGTATACCCGTCCTCCTCTGTTGGCTCTAGCAGGCAGGGGCTGAGGCCTTGATAGAGCAGTGACTGTTGACAATGTTTCATTCCTGGGGAAGCAGCTAGAAACAATGGATCTTTAGTGGCCACAGAACTCAGTCGCAGTCAGAGACACTGAACAGTGTCACAAACTGTCCCGTGTTCTTCTCCAGCCATAGATACCAGTTTCCTAAACAATCCCCGCTCCCCTCCTCCCCTAATCCTATCTCCCTCCATGCTCTCCTATCCCTCCTCCAGGATCTGGAGGACAACCATGGAGCCAGAGTCTTGTCCCAGCACAAGTTCTACCCACGGTCCCAAACTCGGGGCTGACATAAGGGCCTCGGGCAACTTGCTGGCCTCAGCCATGTGCTGACTTCTCTCCAGATACGCTATCTACCTGCACCTGGAAAAGTGAGAGTTGAGCCACAGCCCACCAAACAACAAGGAGGAAGAAAAATGGCTTCGGGCCTGAAAGCAGAAGCACTCAGAAGCTCTGAGGTCCTCCGAGGTCTTCCACTGAGGACCCTGGCAAGTCGACTTAGAAAGTGCCTAAGATCGTAGTAGCATTACCAGGTCCTTGGGAAAAGAGCCCATACACTCCAGTGCCTTTTCCAACCAATCTTGAAAGCCTGTCTAACAGAAGACCGTAAGCCAGTGGGAGAGTCGTGTCTCTACCAACGTCCAGACTGCTGGCCTGAGTCAGGTCTCCTCATTTTGGTTCCAAGACAGAGACCTGAGAAGTTTTACCCTTAGGCCCTCAGTGTTCCCAGAGATCTCTCTTTAGTCCTCCCCCTAAGGGCTCTTCAGAGAGGCGCTCAAAATTGCTCAGAGTCATGAGAAACACTGGAATCACAACCCGTCGCTAATTTAACACTGTCCTTAGGGATAAAATAAGAAAAGGTGAAGCCAAGCTCCTCAACTCTGAAGGTGGGGCCTCTGACCCTCCCCTGCTCCTCCTGTTCTGACTTCCCTTCCACCAGCGGGTCATCTGCCTAAGTCATCCAGCATAGGGCCCAGGAACAGGAAAAGAAAGTCACCATCCAGTCCCTGTTTCTCTGTCCAAAGGCACGGTACACATCAGCGAGCGGCAAGACACCAAAAAGCTAGTGGGTGCAGCCTGGGCTTGGGGATCATCCTCTGCCCGCCCCTCCCCCCGCCCCAGCAGCCAAGGGTGAGGAGCAATGAGCGGCTGTCTTGCCACACTCTGGGCTTCACCAGGTCTACAGGGTGTCCTGAGGCTGCCAAGGGGCTTTCTAGGTGACAAAAACTACTTGTGAAGACTCGTCTACTGGGGAGAAAGGGTGGAGAGGGGAAGCCACAGTCTTCCAGGGAGACCCTCACTCCTGCTCTTGACCTCTCCCACTACAGCTGAAGTTCTTCCCCTGCCTTCTCCGAGGGGCAGAGAACAGGCATCCCCTGCTCTTTCTAGATAGAAGAGCCCCTCCTGGCCTGCAGATGAACTGATTCTCTGAGCCTGGCCGGCCCCAGCAATGACCCACATTGATCATCTAAGGAGAACTACCTTCCTAATCCTAAAAAAGCACTGTTGTCCCAGTTGTACCTGGAAAATTAGAAATCCCAAAGAGAGCGGATCTACCCAGCTGTACTTCTCTGTCTCTGGCACTCAAGAGGATTTCCCAAGACAACTACCTTTAGGAAAAAGAGGTCCTGGGGGAAGCAGCTACACCTGGGCCGTTCCACACACCATCCTCCAAGAGTGCAGCTGTTGGCAAGCTCCCCATACCCAGGACTGTGCTGGAACCCCTCAAGCAGTCTTCTGGAGGGCAATCCTGAATCACCATTCTCAGAGAGGGCCAAGGCAGAGCCCCTGGAACACTGGGGCTCTCTGCTCCCACTTCCCCCTTTCCAAGTCTGGCTCTGGGTAGCAGAGGGGAAAATGCCTGCAAAGCACATGTGTGTGTCCAGGGAGCAGGGCCCTGCATCAGCTCATAGCCAGGCATCCCGGAAAGAGCTGAGCTAAGGGCAGGTTAGAGACAAACTGGGAACTGACTCCCTCACTGCCGCAGCCTCGAGGCTGGGGCTGCTCAGGGCTCTCTTCTCTGGCCTGGCTGCCCCAGCCAGGCAAGGGGCTGGAGGGGGGCGGTGGTAGGGGGCACTTCATGACATTAGGAGACAAGGGCTGGAGCAGGCTAGATGGGAACTGGAAATGTCTCCTCGACCTCATTTCATTCCCAGAACACGTTCATTCGGTGGCATGTATAGCTCCCCAGAGACTTACATGGAGTCCGAGCAGCACATCTGTGTAACCGGGCTTATTCAGGAGCCTTCTTCGGCTGTCTGTTTAACAAAGCAGCCTGGCTGGGCCAAGGGCCAGGGCAAAAGAATTTTGTGGGTAACCTCTTCTCTTCCTCCCCCTTCTGCTAACTCTTGTCCTGAGCAGTTTCTCTTGCTGTGCTCTGAGTGTGCTCTGCACATCCCCCATAGAGCTGCTGCTCTAGTCCCACGTTCCCATGCCTCCCAGGTCGTGGCCTTGGCAGGGCTGGGCCAGGCAGCCAAGCAAATGCCCCGAAAACAGGGAAAGCTGACTCTCTGGCACAGGTCTACTCACTTCAAGGCCTGAAGCACGTGGTCTCAGGGCTCCCTGCCCAGCACCCACACTTAAGGACCCCCAGAATTGTCACTCCTGCATCCCGATCCCCCCAGGCCCCATTCGTGGCCCACCACTGTGGGTTCACCAAGAGACAGGGCGGGGAAAACCTGGGCCTGGAAGGGCCGTCGCCTCTGTATGCAAGATCCTACTTTCTTAAAGGAGTAGGGAGAAGCGGGGGTATTGGGTAGGAAGCACAAGAGAATCTCTTACCCCAGATCAAGGTGTAGGTCTTGCAGCTGGGAACCAGCGTGATCCCGTACAGGGCTCCCACGTGCAGCAGAAACATAAGGATGATGTTTCTCCAAACATACTCAACCTTGGGCTTTGGGCCCTCTGGATCTTTGTAGCTTGGGTCATAGATGTCGTCTTTGATTTCAGGGCGGACGTCTCCTTCCAAGTACAGAGAAGGCTTCTCCAACTTGCCGCCTCCATTCTGCAGGATCCTGGAGGGAGGTGCTGTGATGGTGGTGGTGGTAGTGTAGGAGCTAGAGATCTGGAAGGGGAGAGGAACCAGAGTCAGGAGAGTAGAGGACACGTGCAGTAGCCCCCGCCACTTCACTCCCTCAGCAAGCTGGGGGAAGGGTGGAGTACAGACACAGACCCTTCCCCCAAAGCCCGCGTTAACCACCGAGAGCCCGGTTTACCCCCTGATGGGAGAGAGGGAAGTCCCCAGGAACTGTGCCGATAGGTTGGGGAGGGGAGTGGAACCTCAAGGTGAAGGTACAGGGGGAAGGAGGAGTAATAGAACACTCACATCCCTAAAAAAACACAAAGGAAAACCCGCATGCACACAGACACGAAAGTACAACCGGGTTTTTCTTTAAAGCTTAAGAAACAAAAGTTGGGGAACAAAGTCCTCAAATCACATTCCCCGTTCCCGACAAACTGAAAGCAGTACAACTCGCAAAAGATGGCTAAGAGTCCGCGGGGATCCTCAACGCGCTCGTCCACCCAGCGCCCGCGGTCTGGGGCAATCGCCCGGAGCTCACCTCCTCTTGCAGCAAGTGGGCCGGCATCTGGGCTCTCTGATGCTGGGAGCACTTGCCCGCGGCTGAGACGGCAGAGCGCGGCTCCGGACAGCCCGCAAACCGGGCGGAATTCGGTTACCGAGCCGGCCTGTGCGCGGTGAACCGCGGCGCTGCTCGCGGAACGCGGGATCCGTGTCGGGCTCCGAGCCGCTGTGCGTGGATCTTCCCGGGCCGGGGATTTAAAGGCTAGAGCTGGCAGTGGGTGACCGACACCCGTATTTCCCAAGACCCCTTTTATTCGCTGCCAACAAGGGGCAAAGTGCGCAGAGTTGGCTCGCCGTGGGAGAGCCGCCTGGGCGGGAGAGGGGAGGAGACAGAGCTGAGGCGCGCTGCGGGCTGGAGACGCGCAAACAGGATGCCGCAGACACACCGCGGCTCCGCAGCCGCAGCCCCAGCCCCTGCCCCTGCCCCTGGGGAAATGCTAATGGGCTTCTGTAGAATCCGGCGCGTCATTGGCCGAAGGGAATTTGGTGCCACCTCGTCCAGCCGTTGCCATTGGCTCGGCGCAATCTGCTGTTCCCTCTGCCGCGAGCTACTCGCTCCCCCTCCCCTCTCTTTCTCCTTCTCCGCTCTGCTTCCACCGGCCGCTGGGCCTGTGCCCGGCATCCCGCGGCTTCGGCGGCGCTCGGGAGCCTTCCCTCGGCTCGCGGGAGAGGACCTGGGCTGGGAGTCAGGGGTGGGCACCATCCCGGGACCGGCCCCTCTCTCCCCTCCCCCGCACTCCGCGGCCGGACCGGACCCGGGGAGGTGTCCCCGGCAACAGCGGGGCAGCCCCAGGCCCGAGCAGCGCGCGCCGCTCGCTCCCGCCTTCCGGCTCGCAGGGACGCGTGGGAGGGCAGACGTGGCTCTGAGCTGGAGGGCCGGAGCCCAGGAGGCCCGCGGGGTCCCGCCTGACTCCCCGGCGGGTGCGGGGCCGCGGTTCGCTGCGGAATAATGGCCCCGCTCCGGGCCCCCAGCCCCGCCGCGCGAACCCGAGCCCTCGGAACGCGCGGGTCGCACGCACGCACATCCACGTGTGCGCGTGTGTAGACCTGCACGCGCGCACGGTGTGCCGCCGCTGGGCGCGCCCAGCAGGGGACAGTCCCCGCCAGGCACCGCGCTGCGGGAGGAGGGGGGCTCCCATCCCTCTGCCCACGCGTCTGGGACGTGCCGGGACGTTCTGGGGAGTCTTGAGGCTACCAGGCGGTCATTTGGGGATCGCCTTCAAGGAAAAAGGCAGGGAGCGCAGGCACGTGCTTTCACACAGACGCAGGCCAGAGGACTGACCCGTGCGTGCAGCACAACTAGCTGACAGATAATCGCGTTAGGACCAGGAGCGGGTTCGCAAGGATCGGTTTATTTCATCCCCACTGCGACCCCAGGAGGCGGGTGGTCTGCTCTAACCCTTTAAAGATGAAAAAGTGAGATTCAGAGCGGTTAGGGCGCTTGTCTCTGGTCACAGCAGCCAGGAACTGGGCCCAGAGTCTCAGTCCCTTCCCAGAATCCCGGGTTCCTGAGATGCTCTGACCTCAGTGACCTGTGCCTCATGCCCCCTGTCTTTCTGGGCGGGTGGTGCCTTCCTGTGAGTGTAAGGTCCAAACCAGACAGGGCATGCATTCTCCCAGCCTCCTTCCACACCCAGGCCTCCCCCAATACTCTCCCAGGATCCCTCCTCTGAGAAGAGGGGAGAAGGAGGAGCTCTGGGCCAAGGATTGGCTTCTCAGCAAGAGAGGCACCTGGAAGACTGAGGGACCTTCCCTTGTTGGCCACTGATCTCAGAGTCACCTCCATTCTGCTCCTGGCTCCCTGGCCAGTTCAAAGGTCTTTTTTTTTTTTTTTAAGATTTTGTTTATTTATTTGACAGAGAGAGAGAGAGAGCTCAAGCAGGGGAAGTGGCAGACACACGGAGAGGGAGAGGCAGACTCCCTTCTGAGCAAAGAGCCTGATGGGAGGCTTGATTCCAGAAGCTGGAATCATGACCTGAGCCCAAGGCAGATGCTTAACCAACTGAGCCACCCACGCACCGCCCCCCCTCCCCCACACCCCCACCACCAGTGCAAAAATCTTGAACGAGACTAGGTGTTTCAGTTAAGGACAGCTGGTCTTGTCATAGCTCAGAAGGGCTGGGCGTGGAGCAGAGAAGTCTGTGCACTTGCTGCTCCTCTTCAGGCTAGCTCTGCCAAGTCTCTTGACTTAATTCCTCTGCCAGCCACAGAGTTACTCCTCAAGGGAGAAGATCCAGAGTTTCTCGAGGGCTGTGCTCTTAACTGTACACGAAGGTGGCTCTCTACCTTGGAGACCAGCTTTCCTTCTCCTTAACTGCCTAAGTATATTTGACCTTCTTTCGTGCAGACCCTAGACCTCTGCTGGCATTATTACTTAGGCCAGGAGCTAGATCCTGCATTTTCTGCCAGAGACAGAAAGGGAAGGCCTGCCAAGACAAAATGAAGAACTGGACTTTCGTATTTCTCTCCAAAGACAAAATGCTGCCCTGTGGGGAAGCTTTGGCAATCTAGGGAAGGTCTGGGTTACAGAGAGAGTTTCAGGGAGAAATGGTCAGAGCCCATGTCATTATTGATAATATGATAGAAAGGTGACCTCTGGCTGTCTAGCTGGGGCTTCCTCCCTGAAGTTTATCCGGGACATATCACATGGAACTGACTGTGTCACCCAGGACGTTAAAACTCTCAGTAGCTTTGGGGGTGCCTGGGTGGTGCATTTGGTTAAGTGTTGACTCTTGGTTTCAGCTCAGGTTGTGAGACTGAACTCCGTGTTGAGCTCAGCTTGGAGTCTGCTTGAGATTCTCTCTACCTCTGCCCCTCCCACTCAGGCTCTCTCTCTCTCAAATAAATAAATACAAGATTAATAAATAATAAGATAAATAAAAGTGTTTTTTTTTTTTTTAATTGGGGCAGCGGGGTGGCTCAGTCAGTTAAGCATCTGCCTTTGACTCCGGTCATTTTCTCATGGTCCTGGGATGGCATGATCTTAGGGTCCTGAGATGGAGCCCTGCATGGGACTTCCTGCTCTGGAGGGAGCCTGCTTGACCCTCCACCTGTCCATCCCCCTCACTCATCCTCATGCTCTCTCTCTCCTCTCAAGTAAATAAATAAAACCTTAAAACACAGAAAACAAAACAGGAAGTCACAGATAATGGTCTCTCTGTTCTTTAGCCTTTCTCAAGTGTTCTTGCATCTCGTTTCTATAGGAACAGAATTGTTCATAGTCAGGACCCAAGTGGGAATGCAATTTGTGCTTGCAAAAGGCCTTGATTCCCTCCCATTTCTCTGGGTATCCTGGTACTCTGAGCCTGGAAATCCTGAGGTTCTCCTAACCAGCACAGTCTAGTAATATATGGATCCAGAGAAGTTTTTTGTTTTTGTTTTTGTTTTAAGATTTATTTATTAGAGAAAGAGGGAGTGTGAGCAAGGAGAGAGGCAGAGAGAGGAGAGAATCCTCAAGTAGACTCCCCACTGAGCGGGGAGCCTGACATAGGGCTCAATCCCAGAACCCTGGGATCATGACCTGAGCCACCCAGGCATCCTTGTAAAACAGTATTTGAGAAAGGAGGATAAAAATGTTAGGCTAAGATCCTGGTTCAGAAATTTACTGAGACATCTGGTAACTTTGGACTGTTTACTTTGTCCTGTGAGCTTCAATTTCCTTATTTGTAAAAGGGTGATTATTTTTTTTTTGCAAAATTGTTGTGAATATGAGAGATTTTACTCCCACCCTCCTACCCCTACACCCAGGCTTTAACAACAGTACTGAGCCCTTAATTTATTATTAATTTATTATAAATAAATAAATTTATTTATTATTATTTTATTATAAATAAATTTATTTATTATTATTTTATTATAAATAAATTAATTTATTATTAATTTATTAAGGTGATTCATACACTATGGAATACATAGTAAGTTGCAATTATTTCATTTACATCTCAGCTCCCTAATTTTAGCTATTTAAAGTGCTGCATGATTTAACCCTGACCTTCCTGTTCTGGCCTTAATTCTCACTACCTGTTCAGTGTATGTTTCACCTTCCTCAAACTGCACTTGCTGGTTTCTTTTTTTTTTCTTTTTTTTTAAAAGATTTTATTTATTTGACAGACAGAGATCACAAATAGGCAGAGAAGCAGATAGAGAGAGAGGGAAGCAGGCTCCCCGCTGAGCAGAGAGCCCGATGTGGAGCTCGATCCCAGGACCCTGGGACCATGACCTGAGCCGAAAGCAGAGGCTTTAACCCACTGAGCCACCCAGGCGCCCCCACTTGCTGGTTTCTAAACATGCTCTATCTTCCTGATTTTTTCTTCACCTCTGCTCTCCCTGTCCAAATATTAATCATTTTTTCAAGGCAGATTCAAGCTCTATCCCTTTCCTAATGGTTTCCCTGGTCTTACCATTGCTGGATATGCTCTCTTTCTCTTTTACTTGGGGCCTCCAGAGGGCTTCATCATTTTTGGCCCTTCCTCCACAGACTTAAGAGTGATTACCTGCATGTAACTTCTCTCTCCTATCAAAGTCCAAGCTCGTCCAGACAAAGCTCCCACTGCGTTCTTTCATTGGGCCTCAAAGAGGGAAGTGAATAGAAACTCTAAGTACTGAGGAGCACTTACTTAAATACGGGAGTTAACTGTGAGTTGAGGGTCATACTGTTGTGTCAGAAAGAAGCACCAAGAGGGCTCAGTACTGTTGTTAAAGCCTGGGCGTAGGGGTAGGAGGGTGGGAGTAAAATCTCTCAGATCCAAAATAAAAATCTTTTGGAAAACTAAGAAAAGAAGGAAATCTCCCCAACCTGATAAAGACTATCCACAAAGGCCTACAGCTAATATTATACTTCGTGGTGAAATATTAAATCCCTTTTCTCTAAGATTGGGGAACAGGCAAACATGTCAACTCTCACCACTTCTATTCAATATTGTGCTTAAAACCCTAGCTAGTATAATAGGCAAGAAAAATAAATTAAAAGGCAAAATATAGAAAAAGAAGTACCTGGCTGGCTCAGTTGGTGGGGCCTGTGACTCTGGAGCCCCATGTTGGTCATGGCGATTACTTAAAAAAAAAAAAAAAAGTGAAATTGTCATTATTTGCAGAAAACATAATTGTGCATGTGAAAAACCCAATGGGATACAGAGATACACAAACACAAGCCAAAAGTGGTAAGAGAATTCAGCAAGGCCAAAGATACAAATTCAATATAAAAAAATAATTCCATTCCATATACTATTAAAAAACAACTGGAGAATAAAATTTAAAAGATATGCTTTGAAATAGCATAAAAAATATTAGATACAAAGGAATAAATAAATAAAGGATCCAGCAAAATATTTGTAGGATCTCTACACAGCAAATTAAAAAAATATTTATGAGAGAAATTTAAAAATTCCTAAAGAACTGGGGAAAAAAAGAAATAAATATATACTATGTCCATGGATGGGAAGTCTCAATGTTGTTCTATGAATTAACTTGATCCCAATAAAAATCCAACAGATTTTTTTTAAAGATTTATTTATTTGAGACAGAGACCACAAATGGGAGTGGCAGAGAGAGAGGGAGGGGGAGAATCCCAAGCAGACTCCACACTCAGGCAGAGCCACACGCAGTCTCCATCACTAGACTCTGAGATCATGACCTGAACCAAAACCAAGAGATGGATGCTCAACCTACTGTGTCAACCTGGCGCCCCCAACAGCTTTCTTTGAGGAAATGGTACAAGGGGTCTAGAATAGCTAAAAACAATTTTGAAAAAAAAGGAAGTTGGAAGAATTGAATTATTTCAGGACTCACTGTAAAGCTAGAGTAGTCAAGACAGTGTGGTATCAGCAAAAGTAGACACAAATAGATCGATGAAATGAACTAGAAATTTCAGAAATACACCAATACATACATGGTTAATGGATTTTTTTTTAAAAACCAAGCTCCCAGGTCAATACAGCGTGGAATGGAAAGTCTTTAATGAATATTGCTGCAGGGTGCCTAAGTAGCTCAGCCAGTTAAGCAGCCCCCCTTGCTTTCAGCTAGGTCAGATCATGACTGCAGGGTCCTGAGAACAAGCCCTGAGTCAGGTTTCCAGCCAAGTGTGAAGTCTGCTTAAAGATTCTCTTCCTCTCTCCTTGGCCCCCCTTACCCCCACCACACTCATTCTCTCATTCTCTTTCTCTCTTAAAAAAAAAAAAATTGCTGCAACAACTATGTATCCATGCAGAATGAGTGAACCACAAACTCACTTTATGCCCCCGAATTAATTTGATCATAGTGCTAAATATAAAACCCACAACCGTAAAGCTTGTATATAAGGTCACAGGACAGCTTTGTGACTCTCTGGTAGAAAAAGACTTTTGGGGAAGAACACTAAAAGCAATCATCACAGGGGAAAAAATGAATACATTAGATCTCATGAAAGTTAAAATTTTCTGGAATCAAAAAAAAAATTAAGAAAACAAATAGATAAGCCAGAGAACGGGGACATATATCACAGCACATAAGAAGATAAACAACTCAATGAGAAAAATGGCCAAAAATTTGAATAAACACTTCACAAAAGAAGATACAAAAATGAACCAAAAGTACATCAAAATTGCTCAACATCCTAGTCTCAGATGTTACACCTAAGGAAAAGGAAAAAATAGATAATTTGGACTTTGTCAAGATTAAAAGCTTTTGTGCTTCAGGGGATATTATCAAGAAAAAGAAAAGACAGCTCACAGAATGGGAGAGAATGTTTGCTTATCACATATCTGAAAAGGGACTTCTGCATAGAACACACAAAGAACTCTTGCAACTCCACAATAAGAAGACAAATGACTCAAGGAAAAATTGAATTGGCACTTTTCCAATGAAGACTTCCAAATGGTCTCCAACCACAAGAAAAGATGCCCACTCTCCCTTATCTGCATTAGGGAAATGCAAGTTGAAACCATCATGAGACACTTTACACCCATTAGGATGGCTTCTTTAAAAAGATAGATAATAACAAGTGTTGGCAAGGATGTGGGGAAACTGGAACCCTCGTACACTGCTGGTGAGAATGTAAAATGATACAACCACTTTTTTTTTAAATGATTATGTTATGTTAGCCACTGTACAGTACATCATTCGTTTTTTTCATCATTAGTTTTTTATGTGTACCATGATTCATTGTTTGCAGATAACACCCGTGTTCCATGCAATATGTGCCCTCCTTAGTACCTATCACCAGGCTAACCCATCCTCCCATCCCCCCTCCCCTCTAAAACCCCCAGTTTGTTTCTCAGAATCCATAGTCTCTCATGGTTTATCTCCCCCTCCAACGCCCGCCTTCATTTTCCCCTTCTTCTCCTTTTTTTTTCTTAAAGATTTTATTTATTTATTTGAAAGAAAGAGAGATCACAAGGAGGCAGAGAGGCCGGCGGGGAGTGGGGAAGCAGGCTCCCCGCTGAGCAGAGAGCCTGATGTGGGGCTCGATCCCAGGACCCTGAGATCATGACCTGAGCCGAAGGCAGAGGCTTTAACCCACTGAGCCACCCAGGCACCCCATCCCTTCTTCTCCTAATGTCCTCCATGCTGTTCCTTATGTACCACAAATAAGTGAAACCATGTGATAATTGACTTTCTTTACTTGACTTATTTTACTTAGCATAATCTCCTCCAGTCCCATCCATGTAAAAGCTGGGTATTCATCCTTTCTAATTTTTAAGTAATATTCCATTGTGTATATGGACCATATCTTCCTTTTCCATTCATCTGTTGAAGGGCATGTCAGCTCTTTCCACAGTTTGGCTATTGTGGACATTGCTGCTATGCACATTGGGGTGCATGTGGCCCTTCTTTTCATTACATCTGTATCTTTCGGATAAGCACGCAGTAGTACAATTGCTAATCGTTGGATAGTTCTATTTTTAACTTTTTGACCTCCACACTTGTTTCCAAAGTGGCTGCACCAGCTTACATTCCCACCAACAGTGTAAGAGGGTTCCCCTTTTTTCCACAGCCTCTCCACATTTGTAGTTTCTTGTCTTGTTGGATTTTGCCATTCTAACTGGTATAAGGTGGTATCTCAGTGTGGTTTTGATTTGAATTTCCCTAATGGCTAATGAGGGTGAACATTTTGTCATGTGTCTGTTAGCCATTTGTATGTCTTCTTTGGGGACGTGTCTCTTCATGTCTTCTGCCCATTCCTTGACTAGATTTTTTGTTCTTTGGGTGTTGAGTTTGAGTTCCTCATAGATCTTGGATATCAGCCCTTTGTCTGTAATGTCATTTGCAAATATCTTCTCCCATGCCATGGGTTGCCTCTTTGTTTTGTTGACTGTTTCCTTTGGGCACAGCCACTTTTGAAAACATTTTGGCAGCTTCTCAAAGGCTAGACCTGGAGTCACAATCTGATCCAGCAATTCCACTCTGGTGTATACCAAGAGAAATGAAAACATATGTCCCCACAGAATCTTGCACACAAATATTCATCCAGCAGTATTCATAATAGAAAAAGTGGAGACAACCCAAATGTCCATCAAATGAGTAAAGATGAATAAGATGTGGTAGGTTTTTACAAAAGCTATTATTCAGCAATAATAATAATAATCAAGTGCTGGTATGCGCCACAATGTACATGAGCTTCAAAAATACAATGCTAAGTGAGAGAAACCTATCACAAAAGACCACACACTGTCTTATCCCACTTACAGAAAATGTCCAGGTCGGGGAAATCCATAAAAATGGAGTAGACTAAGGGTGGTCTAAGGCTTGGGGAGAATAAGGAGGAAGACTGAAGAAGGCAGCTGAAGGCTAAGGAGTGCATTACCCTTCCTGGGCTAATGAAAGCGTTCTGAAATTGATGGTGCTGTTGGACGCACCACATGGTGACTGTAGTTAAAGCCACCGATTCGACAACTTATGTGGGTAAATGGAAGGGGATGTAAATTATATCTTAATAATAGCATTTCTGAAAAAAAGCTGCTCACTGGAATGACTGAGTTTAAAAGACTGAGAACAGTAAATGTTGGTGAGCATGTGGAAGAACTAGAAGACTCATCCATTGCTGGTGGAAGCAGGGGACACCACAACCACTTGGGAAAACAGGTTGGCAGTATTTTGTTTTGTTTTGTTTTTAATAACATTAAACATTCATCTATCCTAAGAATCAGTAAATCCACTCCTAGGAATTTCCTCAAGTGCAAAGAAAACCCATGTCCATGAGAAGACTTGTACAGGAAAAACCATTGCAGTTTCATTCATTATTGCCCCAAAGGGGAAACATGCCCAAAGCTTGCCAGTGGGAGACCAGACACACAATCGGTGGACCACTCATCCAGCACAGACACTCTGAATGGAAGAGAATGGACAGCAGGGACATGTAGCAACAGGGATGATTCTCAAAACCATGCACAGCAAAGAAGCTAGCCACTGAAAGCACATAATGGCTGGTTCCCTTTATATGAAGTCTGGTGGCAAGAAGAACTAATCTCCAGCGAGAGAAGTCAGAATGTGGTTGCCCAGGACAGGGGTGCTGGATTTGGAAATGAGCCAGAAGGAAGACTTTGGTCATGGAAATGTTCCATATCCTGTTTTGGGTGCTGGTTATCTGAGTGTATTCAATGGTCAAGATCACCCAACTGAACGCTTATGAGATGCACGTTTCAGCGTCTGGTCATCTTACCTCAGCTTAGCTAGGAAGGGTTGGGAGCCAGAGTGTGTACCCAGGAAAGGGAGTCCTAAAAGTTGCTTGCCTTGTTCATTCATCCAGAATACAATACATACCTATTGAGCTCCTACTAAACAGGCAGGCACTGTTCTGGAAGCTGGTATCACTGCTGAGTTAGCTCTATGTTCTTGCCCTCATGGAGCTTACATTCCAGTGGGAGAGAGAACTAACAAAATTAACACATAAGGTCAGGTGCAGGGGGGAAAAAGGATGAGGGGATTTAAAGGAATAGTTCTACTAAATGCAGGAACTTTGCAGATTCTGGGCATCACCTTTGCCCTACAGGAACCCACAGGTCCTTCCCTCCCCTGTCTGTCCTCTTTCTCTCTTTCTTTCTCTCTCTTCCCTTCATCCTTCCTTTTTCTTTCTCTCTCTCTCTCTCTCTCCCTTCATCCCTCCTTCCTTCCTTTCTTTCTCTTGCTACCCTCCTGACCTATAAGCCTGGTGCTTCAGTGTTTGGACCTTAGAAATTTCCTAGCTGAGTTCTCACTAGCCTATGATTTTTCTGGCTCCCCTCTGAGGAACAAATATTGTAATCAAAATTCACTCTCGTGGGTGTGCTCAGAGCCTGGCCCAGAGTGGGCAGAACCTCCATCAGGTGACATTGATTTATAGATTGCTCACAGTTGCAGGGGACAGCCCGAGGGCAGAGCTCTCCAGAGCAGCCTGAGTCTCTCCACCTGACCTCCCAACTTCCCTGGCCTCTATCAGGGATAAGGATCTTTCTGAGGAATTCTGTGCACTAACTCTGACTTGCTTTTGCTTCCCATCAGAATCCCAGAAGCTGAAAGACACCCAGCACTTGCACTGCTGCCTTTATTTGATCTTTGTCTCATAGGGACACCTGATGGAAGGGTGGGCAGTCAGAGGACTCTTCTGCCTCTTCCCACCACTGGGAGGGCAGAGATGTTGATTGTCCTGTCAAAATTCCTCTCCCTAACAAAGGAAGGACATGACCCCAAGCAGGTCACTTTCAGAGGAGATGAGAGAGACTTCTCTGTCTCCTGAACGTGCCGGCACTTCTCAGTGGCATCGGCCTCCCTTTCATGACCTCATGGCCCCAAGTGTGGCTTTGGGCTCCCTGGTGTAAGCAGCCCCATGTGAGGGGGAAGAAAAGCCATGGTCTCCCTGGAAGGGGAGCCTCCCAGGCCTGCGGTGTAGGGGGGGAAGTGCAGCCTCCCAGAGCTTTCATGGGCTTTGAAGAAGCAGCAGCCTTGCTCACCTCCCATGGCGGTGAGTCACTCTTTGCTGCAAGCTCAGCTGTCATGTCTGTCAAGGCAGTCCCTCTGGTGACTCTGACATGGCCTGGCCATGGGTTCTGAAATGTCTGGGCTCCAGCTTCCTGGCCTCATGTGGAAGACCCCAAGTCCTGGGCATCATGGTACTGGCTCTGTGTTGCATTGCCACCATCCAAACCTTTGAAGGTTTCAGTCTCTTTCACTAGGCCACAGTTAGGAAGGGGGTGATCCTGGAGTCATAAGCTGCCCCTTGGGAGGAGGGAGACTAGCAAGATTCCAGAGCCTGTTTCTATCTTCCAACTCTACTCCCAGATTTGTTCTTTCAATGTTTTGTCCTTCGGTTTCTCTTCTGTGAAATGGGCCAAGCAGACTTGGATCATTATGTGCTTCCCTCCTGGTGGGCAGGGGAGTCAGTCTCCCTGGTGTTTGGGGACAGGATGAGGGCCTCTGTGAAAGGCTTTCTGAACATGAGTGACCTTCAACCCAGGACATCTTGTGATTCTCATGAATGCTGCCCCATGACATGGACGGGCCCCAGGCCTAGGGACAGTTTTGGCCTCCTTTTTCTCTTGTCTCGACCCCTTCAGGGAGAGGGAACTTGGGGACACATCCATGGACTCATGACACATTGGGTTGCAGAAAGGAAGAGCAAGATGGAGCTGAGGCTCAGTGATGGGTCTGGTCCTTGTGGAACACCTACCTTGTGGGTCTGTGAGTGTCCCTAGCCAGATGTCAGATGGCAGTTGGGGGCGCTGAGGGGAGGTATGCTCCCAGATCTTCATGCAACCTGGACAGCCCACTTGACATCCCCCCTGCGTTTTGTCCTTCTGGGCTCCTCGCAAGGAGAGGCCAGCAACATCCATAAGGCTCTGCGCCTGGGGAGGGAAGGCCCCAGGAAGACTGTCTGTGAGCCCCAGAGGCACTCAGGCAACTTACTACTGTCCCCTGGCCCAGCTGCCCTCTAGCTCTGGCTTTCTTACCTTCTCTTTCCTCACACTTTGACACTTCAAAAGACAGATCTAAGTCAACTCTGGGTGTACATAAGTAAAGATAATACATTCCCTTGACCTAAGTCCCCACCCCATGAGTCACAAAGAATAGGCTCATCTCCTCCCCCATGACCTATAGGTGCTGGATCCAAGCCTTCTCCCAGCTGCTGTGGCTTCAGCCCTTCCACATCCCAAGATTACGGTGTCTGCTTGCTCAAATAAACAAGCACACTGAGACAAGCTGTGATCCAACCAGCCCCACATCTTTGTCCATCCACACTGCCCATGGCATCGTGACAGCTGGGCAAGAGGCCAGCACTGTACACAGTGTCCCCATGACTCTGACCTCGGGCTTTCCCATGGGATATGGTCAGTGTGGAGAGGGGAGGGAAGCCAGCTCCTGCATCTGGCCCAGCGTTTGCCCTGCCAGTTCTCTGTGTGGAGAGTCGGGGGAAGGACCCTCTTGGGCTTTGGAGTCTTCCCTGTCCCTTGATCCAAGCTGAGTCCCAGGTAGCAGACAACCAGTAGAACCAGGGGGAGTGGACTCCTCTCTTCCTTCCCCGAGGAGAAGGGCCAGGCTGGTCTGTCCTTCTGGATCCCATCCTGGCACCATTTGCTTGTGGCCGTGCTTGAGTGCAATAGGGGATGGGGCCCCCACACCTCCATGACCATGTTGGCTCACCCCTTCGGTGAACGTTTATGGAACATCACAAGGTCCTAGGCATAGTGCTAAGTGCTGAGGTCATAAGGGGCTCCTGACCTTGGGCAATCACCAAAGTGGAGGAGAGCCTTATGACTGGATGTCGGAGCTTAGCAGAGTGAGGAGAGGCACACAGGAGAGCAGGTTGGGATAATCAGGGAGGACTTCCTGGAGGTGATGGTGGTGATAAATACCATGGATGCCATTAAAGGTGAAAGTCTAAATGGGTAGGTGATATGTCTATGTGCCTGGAAGAAGGATAGGGACTCTAAAATGCCACCCCACTGACTAGATCCCTTGAGCATGTCTTCTGGGCTTGTGGTTACTTGTGCAATTGTGCATACCAAGCGAGGGGCCTAAACCAGGCCTACTATCTATCCCCAGGACTTTGGGGTATGTGTCCAGATGAGATAGTGTGATTTGGTACATTAACATCTTGGGGCATAATATTTGACCGAGGGAGTGACAGCCTGGGTGGGTGAGACCTGTGGGACAAGATCACAGGAACAGACCAGGCTGGAGGTTTCTGTGCTGGCCTGCCTTGCTACAGGGCATCTGTCCCCATTCTGGGATGGCAACCCCATGTTTCAGGATTCCATACAGATGGACAGCATAGGACACAGGACAGAGACAGGCCCAGCAGCCCCCACAATGTATGAGCTGAAGGAAAGTCTTTCTTGCCTTGATTCTAATCTGAGGCAAAGTCGGAAGAGAAGAAGGGTGCCCCGGCCTTTCTTGTGTGGTCAGACAGAAGTATACTCCAATTTGTTTCCCCTCGTTGCTAAGAGTACACCGAGGGCATCACCACCAGTTTTCAAGATTTCCAAACTAGTGCCTCCCTCCCACAGGTGAAAGGGCCAGGACCCTAGCCATTGCTAGCCATTCCCCCCTCACTTTTGTTTCTCTCCTCTGCTTTTCCTCCCTTCCTGAGCTCCATGCAGGCCCCTGTGAGAACTGGCCCCCAGCCCCACAACCTTTCCCCCTTCCATCCCATGCCAGGGAGCACAGATGGTTTTATCTTTCATGGCCTTCCCTTTGCCTCATAGTAACCTCTTCCATAGCTGATGTCACCTCTGCTTTGCACTGACACAGCAGCTGAGCGGGGCACACAGGGCCACGAGGTCCCGAGCCAAGCTTTCCTCTGTGTCCTCTCCACTAGCCTTTTCCAGCCAAGAATCTGCTGCTCACCCATGCTGTCCCTCTGAACCAATGTGTCCACCTGGGGATTGAGTGTTGACTGAGTGCCCAGCGGAAAGTCAGAGCTGTGCTTTACAGTTGGGGGAATGGAGCCAGAGTTTTGTCCCGCCCCTGGGGAGCTCACAGATTTCTAAGAGAAACAGGACAGGGACACCTGGGTGGCTCAGTTGGTTAAACAGCTGCCTTTGGCTCAGGTCATGATCCCAGGTACCTGGGATCAAGTCCCACATCAGACTCCTTGCTCAGTGGGGAGCCTGCTTCTCCCCCTCTCTCTGCCTGACGCTCCTCCTTGCTTGTGCTCTCCCTTTCTGATAAATAAATAAATACATAAATAAAATCTTTAAAAAAAGAGAGAGAAACAGGACAAAGCACAATAGTCATCTGGACAAGATAGTGTCTGATCATGGCATCTTGTAAACATATTACTTAGAGTACATGTGGCCCCTCCTACTAGAGGTGCCCTAGAACTGGTCAGGGGGAGATGATGGGATTGAAACAGACTCACTTGGGATTCTTTCAGTGTCTATTGACGTTCACCATGCTAAGTACTTCGACAGTCTATTAATATTTACCCCTATATTTAACCTTACTTTGCAAGGCTCAGGGAAGTTGTGCCAGCTCAGGGCTTGGGGTGGGGGAAGGGCATGATGTGGTAAGAGGAGTACACCTGCTGGGCATGTGGTACATACTTCATGGATTGTCTAGCAAGGAGCTCTTTCTAAGCACAGAACAAACATGCTAAGCAGAGAGTGGGTAGGAGACTTGATGGGTCCCATCTCTTTTCTGCTCTGCCACCAGCCACCGCTGTCCCCATGGTCTCAGCCAGGCTTCATAAACCCTGGAACGTAGGGTCTGGCCCCTGGGTAAATTACAGTCCCAAGGCCCCCTGGTCACTCAGAGGCATTTTCCTTCTACTCTGTTCCCTGTTCCGCCCTTCTTCTCCACTCTCCCTGTCCAAAAGGGAAAAGGGAAAATCCCATGCTTGCTTTCAGCCTCGCCTTTGACATTAAAGGTGCAAAATTATGTAATCCTGGTAAATTTCCAGGCTATGTCTCTGCTGCTCCCACATCAGGATTTGGCTGGATTCCCCATCCCCACCCTCTTTTTAAAAAGATTTTATTTATTTATTTGAGAGAGAGAAAGGGAGAGACAGAGCATGAGCAGAGGGGGAGGGGCAGATGGAGGGGGACAGACAGAGGGAAAAGGAGAAGCAGACTCCTCACGGAGCAGGGAGCCTGACATGGGGCTCAATACCAGGACCCTGGGATCATGACCTGAGCCAAAGGCAGACACTTAACTGACTGAGCCACCCAGGCACCCCTGGCTGGATTCCCTTTTAAAGCCTGGAATTTTTGCCTTTTATTTATCTTGGGGACTCAGGATTTGCAAAGTCATCTGCCCCAAACATGCTCTTCAGAATTGTTGGTTTCCCCATGCCCTCCTTTCAAACAGCAGCCCAGAGGGCCAGCTGTATTCATCCCATCCCTCCCAAGCCTGTGTTTTAGTTGAGAACCAGCCAAGGGGAGAGAGAAGCCAAACCCAGAGCTCCATACGCAGCAGGCCCCTCAGCCCCAAGAGCACTCAGGGAAGCCCCCAGGAGCCATTGACCCAGTCAGTCCCTGTCATGCTGGATACCCAGTACTCTTCTCCCCTAAGACCCTCCTTACCAAACCTGTGCTTTCCCTGCGTTTCATCCTGACCCCACAAGAGCTACCTGGCCCTTTGGACCACCTGGCAAAGCTAGGGCTGTCCTATCATGTACTTGGCCTTGGCTAAGGCCAGAACCACACTGCCAACCACTCAGGTGCCTGGGGAGGATTACCTGAGGCCGTGGGGACCACAGGAAAGGGATGGGGCCTGGTGCTGGCCAACCAGCTACCTGCCAGGACAGGCTGGCACCTAGGCCCGTGGGTCTCAAGTCAACACACAGCTAAACCTGTCACCACCTTCAAGTTTCCAGGTTCATCAGCAAGAAGGAACAAAGACAGAGGCACGGAGAAAGTAGGCCTTGCTTGGGAGGATGCTTGTATCTGGCTTGTAATCAGTGAGGGCCAGAACAGAGTCAGATGCAGGGGATGGGAGGGGCCTATTCTCTGGTGGGGGTGGGGGTGGGAATGTGAACTCAGTCCGGTGAGAGGTAGGGATTGAACTATCCCCCTTAGGGGTGGGGGACACAGACGACACTTGGCAGAGTGAGGGCTGCCTGAGGGCTTAGGCTATCCCTTCTCCAAAAGAAGGTGTGGAGAATGGGCTTCATGGACCTCCAACTATGAATAATTGGCCAAGAGCACTCACCTGGGCCAGACTTCCAGGTGAGCAGCCTGGGAACTTTCCCTTCCTAGGGGCTGCCCAGCCACTAATTGAGCTTAGCAAGGATACTCAGGTAAGCCCCATCCTGTAAGACCCAGAGCTCCCCTGATGGTGTATTTTGGCTCCCTGAAGGCACTGGCAAACCTTTCTTAGATAATCATGCTGCAGAAATCCACCCAACCTTCCCACCCTCTCTCCTTCACTCAGGGACAGACTTTCCTCAAAGTCTGACAGCTCTCCTAGCCTTCCTTGGTGCCCACCCGATTTTCTCTCATAGTTGTTTCCCTTCCTCAAGACCTTGCAACTGCCTCCCAGCCTTGGTGTCTGCTTCTCCGAATGACCAGATCAACACAGAAGTCTACTAGGTCTCCAGAATGATAAATCCCTGTGGGTTAGGACCTGTTAGCAGGACCTGGCACGAACCTTTAGAGTCACCTAGAAGAAAAGGATAAGCAATAGGAAGGAGCTGGGGAGAGGAATGGTTTCCGGAACCTTGGAATGCCAATCCCTCCAAACCGGTTTGGCTCCTACTGACCGAGACAGGGCAACGCTTCTGCTGCCACCTGGTGGTCATAGTGGGCAAAGCACCTTTGCATCTTCCCACTCTGTTCTGTGGCTCTGCTCAGAGGGTGTCAGTGGAGAGTTTGTTGGGGTCCCCTTCTCCCTCGTTTGCAGTATTAAATGGAAGCGTTGACAAAATGGAAGTGTTTGCAAAAATCAGTGAAAAATGTTCTTCTTTTAAAATTAGCACCATAGGGGCACCTGGGTGGCTCAGTGGGTTAAAGCCTCTGCCTTCAGCTCAGGTCATGATCTCAGGATCCTGGGATCGAGCCCCACATCGGGCTCTCTGCTCAGCAGGGAGCCTGCTTCCTCCTCTCTCTCTCTCTCTCTGCTTGCCTCTCTGCCTACTTGTGATCTCTCTCTGTCAAATAAATAAAATCTTTAAAAAAAATAAAATTAGCACCATAGTTATACATATCTGTGAGCATATGGAAAATTATTGAATTGTATACTTTAAATGGGTGAATTGTATGGTATGTGAATTATATCTCAACAAAGCTGTTTTTAAAAACCAGCACCATAAGATGAGTTGGAAGCAAGGGAGGCTTTTAGAACACAAAGACAAGGATGGTTGGTTTCAGTTTCTTGGGACATCCTCAAACAGGTATGCAAGAAGTTCAGACAGTATGTGTTCAGTAAATACTTGGTAGATTAGTTGTGTAGCCAAATGGAGCCACTTCTTTTATTTTCTCGCCACCCACTCTTTAAACCTCTACACCCCCACTTCTCCAAATAGACATCCACAGTCTTCTCACTTTCCAAGGTTGCCTGAGAGATTCTAGTCCAAGCATCTGAAGGCTTTGAATTTATCAGAACCCTTGACCTTTTAGCACTGTTTGATAGACTCTATAATCACTCCCTTCTTAAAACACTCCTCCTCTGACTTTTGTGTCTTGAAAACTCGGTTCTCCTCCCGCCTCTCTCGTGGCTCTTTCTCTATTCTGGCTTCTCTTCCTTCCCCCCTCAACTCCTTAAGTTCCCTTTTTCCTGCATGCAATCCTTTGGCAATCTCAGCTGTTCCTGTGGCTCCAGTAAACACATCTAGCTACACCATCACCCTCACAGTGTTTATTACTGCCTCACACTCTAACCCAGATTGTCCACCCTGCCCTCAGATTTCATCATCTGAGTGACCCATTAACACTTTAGACTCACACATACCTAAAGCTGACTTTCAGGCTGAAACCTACTTTTGATCCCTCTCCTCCCATCGCACCCCATTAATAACATCACTGACCTTCCAGTTGTAGGGGTTTGAGACCTTGGAGCCACCTTTGATTTTGCTCTACCTTGAACCCTACATTGAGTCAGGTGCTAACTCCTACAGGTTCCACCTCTGAGATGCCTCACGTATCTTTCCATTCCTTTCTATTCTTCTGTCACATCATCATTCTGACTTTCATTCCTGTCCCTACACTAGCCCAGCAACCTTCCAACTGATTTCCTGGCTTCCAGTCTCCCCCCAGAGCAAACCCTTATTGTCTGATTAGGTTTCCTAAAATGGAACTTTCATTTCATTGCCGTTTGGAAGCTTTCTTTGTCTTTCCTTTGCCTGAAACCAGTTGAATTTCTATTGCCTGAATGAATTAAATGTGTGGCATTTGAGGCCTTGCATATGCACTCCCAGCCCTCTTTCCAGGCTTATTTTCTATTCTCCAGTGAGAAAGGTGGGACTGTTCTCCCACAAGGGTGAGCAATGTTCCCACCTGTCTTCTTTGCACATGCTGCTGTCCCTGCGTGGATGACATATGGAAAGTCATTCTCAGTGGGGTCAGACAGACCTGACTCAAAGATGGATTCCAGCACTAATTATCTCTCAGGTCCTACATTTCTTTACCTGTAAAATGAGACAGTAAAAGTCTACTCCACGGGATGATGTGAGAATGAATTAAGAGAATGCTCGGTAAGGCGTCTGCCGTGTGGATGGTTAATAAATGTTAGCTGTGCTTTCTTTTTGTCTCTTAAAATATTTGTCATCCTTTTCCAAACAATGTCATTTAAAGTTCATTTCATTTTTTTAAAAGATTTTATTTATCTGGGGCACCGGGGTGGCTCAGTCGTTAAGCGTCTGCCTTCTGCTGAGGTCATGAAACCAGGGTTCTGGAATCGAGTTCTGCATCGGGCTCCCTGCTCGGCGGGGAGCCTTCTTCTCCCTCTCCCACTCCTCCTGCCTGTGTTCCCTCTCTTGCTGTCTCTCTGTCCCTCTGTCAAATAAATAAATAAAGTCTAAAAAAAAAAAGATCTTGTTTATTTGGCAGAAGAAAGAGAGAGAGAGAGAGAGCACAAGCAGGAGAAGTCAGGAGAGGGAGAAGCAGGATCCTTACTGAGCAGAAAGTCCAATGCGGGGCTCCATCCCAGGACTCTGAGATCATGCCCTGAGCCAAAGGCAGATGCTTGACTGACTGAGCCACCCAGGTGCCCCTAAAAGTCCATTTCAATGCCATTCACTGCAAAATTCCTTTCTTGACCTTTCCATTGGCCACCCCAGTTAACCTCCTTCCTCAGAGCTGTCCTCAGATGCCATATTTCTCACGGCAGCTGTTCTCATACTCATCACGTGCCTCACCCATAGTCTTCCCCAACTCTAGTCTTCAAGGAAGTAGCGATTAATACAAAGTCTTAGAGCAAGCAGGTGAAAAGTAAAGCAATTGCATGGTTGAGTCTTGTGTCAAAAAATGAACTTTCATGATTCCCAGCTGATGTGGAGAGCTTGTGTGGTGAAGGCAGCCACCCAAGAGAGTTCGTGAGTCTAAGATGAAAATGGATTTCAAGTCTTTATGAACATAATAGCTACTGACTACTGGCTTTTTAAAATACCTTTTCCTGAATATAAAAGTATTCATTCTCACTAGAAAAAAAATTAACAGAAATAAAATAAACAAAATAAAGCAAAAATCAGTGAAATAGAAAGCATCCATCCAAAGATATCACTATGATGTTGTTAAATTCTTTAATATTAGGACTTTTTTATGCATCTAAGTATAACTTATGCATGAAATTTGGAGTCTGTAGATGTATATACCAGAATTATGATGAGTATTTTCTCATGACATTAAATCCTACTCAAAGTGTTGATTTCTGCACAACAACCTATCGTGTGTCTGTAACTTTTTTTTTCTTTCTTCTTCTTCTCCTTCTTTTTTTTTTCTTCTTTCAAATCTCTAGTCGGTTTTAATGAATGGCAGTACTGTATCACATGCAACTCTGGGTGAGTTCAGGATGAGAATTTTCCAATAAACTTTGTCTAATACTAAAACTGCTTCTTTTTGTCATCCAAAGCCCACCTCAAGTTGAGGGAAGGAAAGCCTGGATGGGTCCTAAGTTTCTTGGGGGAAACCAACTCTGTATAGTTCTCTCTTCTCCAGGAGATGGAGCAGGAGAAGCAAGTTCTAGCCCCAAAAGAATGAAGGACTAACAAACAATAAACACATCACTCTGTCCTTTTTATGTGGTCTTCCTGCCCTTTAACAGGAACTACATCCTTAATTCACAGATATTTTTCAAACTCGTATCTTTACTTGTCTAATATTTTTTTTTCTGTTGTTGGTATTTGAGCTTCCTCTTTTCTAGCTTTTAAAAAATTGTTATCAATTATGCTGAAAGAAACATCAGGATAGGTTTCTAGATTTGGGAGTATAAGGTGAACAGAATAAAAGAAAATCAAGCTCTTGGTTTCAAATTCCCATTCGGGAAGTTTAAAAGATTTCTCAATATTGACCTTTTTTGAGGTGTGATTGACATACAAAAAGCTATACATCTTTAATGTATACAACTTGATGAGCTTGGGGATAAGTATACACCTATAAAGCCATCACCTTGGGAAATTTTTCATCGCTTTGTAGTTTTACTACTCCAGCTCTCTTATTAATTTCTGCCTCTTTCCCAGGTGTCAAGGAGATAATTGATTTCAGGAACGAAAAGCAGTTGGATCCCATGTGTTCAGAAGGAATCTGTTGCAAGCCTTCAAGCTGAGCTCAGCTCATGTACCCATGGTACCCGTGACCATGAGGGATAAAGGTTACTGTAAGTTGCAACATTTCTTGCATTGTTGCATTGTTATAACTTTTTTGTTGTTGTTGTTTGGTCATTTAACTCAGTCTGTTTCCTTGTACAAAGTAGCAGTAAAACATTTCTGAATCACAAAAAACACTATTTGCTGCAGGGCCAAGAAGGAGGGTGAGAGGTAGAAATCATAATTCTATTCCTCATTTGCCTTAGAACTTTGCATATCCTGCTGCATTGCCTCATAGCTCCCTGTATTTCTCCCGTGTAGCACTTTTTATGATTAAAATTCATAAATTATCTGTATATTTGTTTAATGGCTATCTTCTCTACCAGAATGCATGTTCAATGAGACAGAGGCCCTGATCTTCTTTGCTGCTTATCCCAGAGTCCCTGCTGTCTAGTCAGCACTCAGCAAATACTTGTGGAATGAATTATGACTGCAGTGAGGACTCAGAATGCAAAAATATGTGTCCCCTGTGATGGGACCCTCAGAAACTGGGACAAGGGTGTGTGTATGTGTGTTGGGTGATTGCCCTGAGACCCTGAAATGATGCTGGAAGGGTGAGCGCCTGGGAGGTTTGCCCGGGTGCTCCAGTCTCCCCTCCTCACAAGCTTGGGACATTCGGTCAGCCAAGTCTCTTGTGAAATTTGGTGAGTTGCTCTGAAGGAAAGAACTGTGATCTCTCAGGTCCTCTTCCCCATAATCCCTCTTCTCTCTTATGCCTTTCCGTCCCCTCCATCTCCCCCCCCCCACCCTTACTTTCTAGCCTGGTGTCTCCTATTCACAGGGAGCTCTTTCGTCGCCCACTCCACCCTCTGCAGCAGGAGGCCGGGCTGACACTCACCATTTTGTACAGAACCCTGCCAGCCACAGCGGGAGCTCCGCCTGGGGGTGATAATGCTGACTGATTACTTCCGGACTGTGTGGGCACTCCGCATCGGACTGTGCTCAGCAGGGGGCATGATCATAGCCTCAGTCCCAAGCTTCTGGGCAATTGCAGACTAACTTCCTTTTTTTGGTAGACGACGTTGTCTGTCTCTCTGGGTGGGTTTGGTGGGTTCCCTCTACCTGTCCAATCCTCTGCGGAAGGCATGGGCAAACGGGGATAGCTGTCCAGGAGGGTTCTCTAGAAATGGGAGGAAAGCTGAAGGGCCTATTTAAAAAGGTTCTCTTTGGAGAGATGGAAGATGCAAAAATGTATTCCAGCAGGACTGGTTAAATCCAGGAGGCAGTAGGAAGGAAGTAAAAGACTGAAGTGGGTCATGTTTTTGAGGGAAGTGGATTTCCTCAGACCTCTCTGTGAGGTCCCATGAAATATAACAAAATGCTATTTTCTCAGCTTTCTGGGTGGGGACAGCTGCAACAGGACTTCATACATCCAAATCTCCCAATGGATGTGGTTTGTCTGTTTTAAGGAGCTGTGACTTGTGGTGGCCCCTGGCACCAGGCTGGGATGTCATTGTACAAAAACAGGGAGGGGGAATTCCCTTGGGATTAGCCTTCTCATGTCAGTTTGCTTGGTCCACAGTGTTTGTTGCTGAAAACTTCAGCTACTCAAATTTTGGTATTTTTTTTTTAAGATTTTATTTATTTATTTGACAGACAGAGATCTCAAGTAGGGGGAGAGGCAGACAGAGAGAGAGAGAGGAGGAAACAGGCTCCCTGCTGAGCAGAGAGCCGGATGCGGGGCTCGATCCCAGGACCGTAGGATCATGACCTGAGCCAAAGGCAGAGGCTTTAACACACTGAGCCACCCAGGTGCCCCAAATTTTGGTGTTTTTGCCACACAGATGACCAGTGGTGGTATATTAGTGAAGGGTAAGACCTTCTGTGCAGGGCTTTCTTACAGGTAAAAGATCACCAGTTTCTTTCATTGAGAATCATGGCCATTGTGAGCCCCTGTTGTTTATGGAGTATGCTCTATTATTTATGTTTATTAGAGTGGAGGGTCACTATGTGAAACACAGAAGTCATTTGAAGCTTCTCCCTATAGAAAATGGACTGCCCCAGGGTTCCTCTTTCTAGAATGTGGAAGGTGGCTTAACCTGGGGAAATTTAAATAGAGGACTGATGGGAAAATGAGCCACAAGTTTCCATCCTATGCCCTTTGCTGTTTCTGGGCTCTTTGTCAGGACCTAATGGATCTGAGTAGCACTAAAAGCCTGGCTAGGATGACTATGGCGTGAAGAAGGAGTGTACTGGAGGCAGAAATGTAGTAATCCTTTTCCTGGTGTGTGCAATAGAATAGCACACCACCAAAAAATGTATCCCAGTGAAGCAATGGGGCCCATTCACCAAGTGGGCTAAGAGGCATCATGATGAAGAAGTATATTGGGTTCTGATGGACGGCAAGACTTGCCATGTGCTCAGGAAACTCTTTTAAGAGCTACTTTCTCTCCAGATTACTGTTACAATAGCCTCCAGGTGAAATGCCATCCTTCCACACTACTGATGTCAGCTGGAGTGGAATGGGGGTGGACACAGAGCATTCTGGGGCCCTTGTCCCTCAGAGGTAATGACAACAGAGTACTGACGAAAGCTATCTCCCTGAAGCATGAATTGCCGTGGCTGAGTAGAGTTCACAGGGATGGACGCTACGGTAAGATAACTGAATTTATTTTGTGCTTTATAGCACACAGTGTGTAACAGTTTCTGTATCTACTATATTACTCCTAAAACAGTCCTTCAGGTCAGCAGGGCAGGCTTGAATACAAACACTTTGTAGATACAGAAACTAAGTCTCAAAGGGACATGCCCAGAACTATACAGTTACAGAACCAAGACTTAAACTGGGAGTGTGTGTTTCAAGGTCAAGACTCTTGGGTTTTGCTAAATTGCTAAAAGGCAACCTGAGCCCCAGGATTCTGACATTGGTTGCCCTTATTAACTGGGCATTTAGGAAAAACCAAGTGCCATAGATAACCATACTTAGGACTTCCTGAGTAAGACTAAACCACCCAGGAATGCCCAGAATCTTTTGAGAAAATTTCTCAAGCTTGTTGTATAACCTGTGCTCCCCCGAGGTATTAGTGGGTTAATCTACACACGTAGGGTAGGCTCCAGATTAAGCAGGGAAGAATAATGCTTTCTGGGTGAGTGACCGTGAGTAAAGCAGTCCAGCTCTGGCCTTAAGGTCACAAGGGTGTGGGTCCTGTCACATGATGAACTTCTTTGAGTCTATCCAAACTCTTATTGATCACAAGCCTCTCTCTCAGAATATAAAATTATCTCCCAAGGAATCAGAAACCATCTCCTGTTCCTCTCATCACTTCTTTGACCTATACTGCTAGCTTCCTGTTCATTACTTCTGTCCTAATGTTCAGTTTTTCAAGCCAAGGGTCCTTTTGCAATTGTTTGAAAGCCTTGTGGGTGAGAAAGAGCAGCTCCTGTTCGTTCACCATCTGCTGATTTCACACAAAATGATCTTTCATCTTCCCAAAGAAAACAAGCATCTTGCAATGTCTAATTGCTGCCAAAAGATAGAGATGAAGCTCTTCCATCCAGGGAAGCTCCCAGGGAGGTCTGAACTCTAGCCCAGACAGCTTTAGGTCCCTAACAGTATCTGGGCCTGGGGTAAGAGAGCTGCTGCTTCTCCAACCCTTTCTTGGCGGTTAGAGAGCACCTATTTTCCAAGGACCCGAGGCCAGCCTTGGGTTGTGTGGGATCAAGATCTCTTTAGGGGAGGACGCCTGGGTGGCTCAGTTGGTTAAGCAGCTGCCTTCGGCTCAGGTCATGGTCCCAGGGTCCTGGGATCGAGTTCCACATCGGGCTCCTTGCTCAGCAGGGAGCCTGCTTCCCCCTCTGCCTCTGCCGCCATTCTGTCTGCCTGTGCTCGGTCTCTCTCCCTCTCTCTCTCTGATAAATAAATAAAATCTTTAAAAAAAAAAAAAAGATCTCTTTAGGGGAACCACACAGGACTGGTGACTTCCACTGGGCTGGTATTTTACTGAGGGTGAGGTGGGCTTCAGTTGAGTGGGGCACTAGAGTGGCCTAGATGGGGAAGCAGCAGTGGGGAGAGAGCGCAACACCCACTGCAGCCATCTGGGAGGAGGCGGTAACCCCCTGCCCCTGTGAGGCCAGTGCCATTCTGGGCCACAGCACATGCCTGTAGGGGAGCTAGGGCAAGGGATCAGAGGCCGGAGCAGGGCCTAGGCAGGGACGTGCTGGAGTTACATACACCTGAGATTGAAAAGAAAGCAAATCAGCTCAGATACCTCAGAGTTCCATTTTGTGCTCGTGCTTAAGAGTCCTCAGTCTAGTACTAAGAGCCCTAAGATGAAATTGTCAGTTAAGCTGGAGCCAGACATTTACTCCTTTTCAGGAGTCCCAAGGCACACTGTCCTTGCCCTTTGCTCTTTGATGCATTCTCCCAGTCAGGGTTTAGGCTCTTCCCTAGGCTGTGCCCCACACCCTTAAGGAATACCTTCCTGTCAGTGTAGTTCCCTCATAAGCTATATGAGGGCAGACCTCAGAAGGATACAGATAATCTGGAAGTCCGAAGTGCCCCGCTCACTGCCCACCCCCACCTCAACAACATTCGGAGACCCTGACCCTTAAGTGTCTAAAACAGAGGCTTCTCCTGCAACTAGCTTTTCCCCTAGCTGTAGGGGTTGAGTGAGGGAGGGGAGCCCCCCCCTTCTCCACCCCACCAGGGGACAGCTCAAGGTGAGACATTAAAGGAGCCTCAGATGCCATTGAATGAGCCTGGAAAAGAGGCAGCATTTTCTAGTTTCCTTCCCCTAGCCTTGGTCTACAGCCCAATCCATGTCGGCCCTTTCAGGAGCTTTTAGTGGAAATTAGCCCAGACCTACCGAGGAGTCTGCCAGCACCTCCCACTGCTCTTTCATCTCCTCTTCTGACTGGGACAACCCCCTACCAGGCCCCTTCTGGAAGCTACCATCCTCTCCCCCGAGCACTGGCCTCTCTCACCCCTCCTTCCTTCCACCCCAGTCTCCACATCTCCCTCCCAGTCGTCTCTTTCACCTGCCAAAGCCCTGCCTCACAGCTCCCTCCCAGCCCATTTCTCGAAGCTAGAGAAATCGAGAGAGCCCCTGACAGGACTGATAGCCATTCCCCACCCTTTCCTCTCTGCCCCCTCCCCCCAGGGGGTGCAGATGCTACAAAAGGCAGGAAGCAGAGTCTTCCTGGGACCAGCTGCTCTCTAGCTCTTTTGCCTTCTGCTGGCTAGACTGGTATGCATCTTTGCTCCTTCTTTCTTCAGGTGACAGTGGTTTCCTGAGGTGCCAGGCCCCCTACCTCATTCCCCATGAATGCTGTGGAAAGTCCGGAGGGGCAAGAGCTCCAAAGGATGGGGAGTGGAGCCTGGGACAACCCTGCCTACAGTGGTCCCCCATCCCCACATGGGACACTGAGGATCTGCACCATCTCCAGTGTGGTGCCCCCCCTGCCCCAACCCAAAAAGCCTGAAGATGGACCCCAGGAGAAGGCATATAGGACCCTGATATCCAGCTGCTGCTTCCAGATCTGTCGTGGCATCAGAGGTACCTGGTAGGAGGAGGGATCTCCCTCCTGGGATACAGGAGTTGGGGAAGGAGTCCCAAACACTTGTGGTGGGAGATGTGACCTGAAGAAGAGGTGGATCTCAGTCTCTTTGGGCTTTATGAATTGTCTGTTAGAACTGAAGTCCCCAGAACACAGAGGCCAGTGTAGTGGTCTCTTAGAGGGGGAGCCTGGTACAGTCCTCTCTGGGGGCCCAGAATGGTATGGTGGGACTTAGCTTGAGGGAGGACACGTTTGTGGTGTTCCCTTAGACTGCCCCACCTGAAACAAGGACCTCCTTTCTATGTCTTCATTCTCTGCTACCCAGTGTCTTTTGCACTCCTCTCGGGGTGTTTGATGGAGGGCAGGCTTGAGTGTGGTTAGAGTAGCCAGATTCAGCCAAGATACAAGGTGATGTGTGAGCCAAGGGCTGGGATAGAAATGGGAATAAAATCCAGGGACCAGTGGGTTGGGCACCTGGGAGGAACCCTGCTGCTTGCCATCCTAGGCATCTCTCCCATGTCCCTTAGGACTTTGGGGAACAACCCTGACTGAGAACACAGCTGAGAACCGGGAGCTTTATGTCAAGACCACCCTCAGGGAGCTGCTAGTATACGTCATGTTCCTGGTGGACATCTGTCTTTGTGAGTAACACCTGCATCTGTGAGACAACAACACCTGTGTACACACTTGTGCAGCAATGCCTGTGGAGACAGCATCTGTCTGTGTGAGCAGGCTGTGTCCTGGCATTGATTACCTTTTCAGTTTAAGATATTTTGATTAAAAGGAACTTGTCACTGGGTTCAGGAGAAGAAGGCAGGTTGTTAGGAAGTGGTCAGTTACTTCATCAAGAGTTACAAGGGAAATACAGTTGTTGTTGTTTTTTTAAGATTTTATTTATTTATTTGACAGACAGATCATAAGCAGGCAGAGAGAGAGGAGGAAGCAGGCTTCCTGCTGAGCAGAGAGCCGGACGACACAGGGCTTGATCCCAGGACCCTGGATCATGACCTGAGTTGAAGGCAGAGGCTTTAACCCACTGAGCCACTCAGGCACCCCAAAGGGAAATACAGTTTTTAAGTTCACGGTCCTGACACCAACTCAGCAGCCACCACATTCTGTTGGCAAGTGGAAGTTTTTACCTTTCTGTAAAAAGTGGAAAACCATTCCTTTCTATTTGGAACGAGAAACAGTTTGGTGGGTTTCAGTGGTTATTATGATAGGTCAGATCCCCATTTCTTTAAAGGCAGAAGGAGAAAGATTCAGCAGACTTTAGAGCTCAGATGCCTAATAAAAGGTCTAAAGATGTAAGTGGTGTACTTGTGGTCAATGCAGCTAAGACTCTCCTGTATGAGAGACCACTATGTTCCAGACATTGAAGGAAGCTTATTTAAAGTTCTAGCTATGGACACAAACTGGGAAGTTTTGGTGCCTAAGTTGAGAGGACTAAGTGAAAGGATAAAACAAGTGCACCATGGAAGGATAGAGTCAAAGAATTATAGATTGAAGGTATAGGCTCTGAATTTACAGACTTGGGTACAAACACCAGGCTCTACCTACCATTCACCAGTTGAGGAAACTTGAGCAAGTTGTTTAATTTCTGTGAGTTTCAGTTTCTTGATCTATACCTATCTAATCCAATAGGATTATATGAGGCTCATAGAAGATAATGTTCATGAAGTCATTACCCCAGTAAAGAGTAACTAGTACCAGTAAATAAACAGTCATATGGTAAAAAATACTTCATAATGGTCACTACCCTGGTCTCCAGACCCAATGATCTCCCTATATGATGGGTCTCCCTATATGAGGGCCAGTACTGGATGAAATACTCCAGGGGCATATGACCAGTACAGAGTTCGTGATGCAATTCAGTTGTATTCAGATTTGGGGGATCTATGAGGACAGCAGAAGAAGTAATATCTGAACTGGAAGCTGAAAGATGAGGAGGATTTAGTTCCTTGAAAGGAAGGTGGAAAGAAGGGAAGTTCCTGGGAAGGGAGACCAGCGTGTGCCTAGGGCTATGAAGGCTTTTACATTTTGATACTTCCAACATGTAGTAAAAGAGTACTGTTACTAACTTTCTAGCCTTCATCCTCTTTCAGGCCTCTTTCTTCTTTCAGGCAGAACTAGAGGCAATCATGAGCCTTGGGCATGGTCTCAGCGGGGCTACTTTGGCACTCTCCAAGGTCCTGACCTCACCTTCCTGTCAGTTCCCTGTCCGCCTCACTTAGCTCTGACCATCTGCAACTAGACTATATATTCTCAGTGGGAATGATATACCCCTGAGGGGGTAGAAATAGTTTCTTGGAAGGAAAATAAAAGAAAGAGAGAAAGAAGAAGAAAAAAAAAACAACTTAGATATTGCAAAAGTTTTTGGCCCTGGAAAAGGCCACAGTACATAAATAAATGCAGTATTTATGTGCTATTAAAATTTAACTGGGGTAAGGGGTGATTAGGAAGAAAATGTCTAAAAATGCCCTCGAGTTGAGGGATAGTGCCAAAAAATGTTAAGAAACACTGAACTAGACCCTTATAATTTCCTACTCTGTGCGCTTAGCTCTCCTGCCTAATGATAGGGATGCAAGTCCTAGCCATAAAATCTGACATAAAATATGGTGGCTGTTGTGTGGTTCTATCAGGAGGCTGTCTTCTATGAGCTTTCATGACATGTAGTTGGCTATGCATCTTTATCAGTATGCTTTTCCCTGTCAGTTCCTATGACAGGGTTCAGATCCTCTAGGACCCACATTTGGAATCAGGGTAAACACGTTGGCATAATGGAAAAAAATAAACACTGAAGTTAAACAAACTGAATACAGATACCAGGTCTGCCGCTTACAGGTTTTGTGACTTTGGGCACTTCCTTGGGTAGAACAAAGAGACTAGTACCTATCTTAGGGAGATAACATATATAAATAATCTAACACAATCACTGATAGTGATTATCTTTGTATTACCTAGTAGTATTTGGTCCTCTAGACTGGTAATAAAAAATACCTTTTAAGAAAGAAGCAAATCAGGGGGTGCCTGGGTGGCTCAGTCATTAAGCATCTGCCTTTGGCTCAGGTCAAACCCCTCGCTGGGCTTCCTGCTCCGCAGGAAGCCTTCTTCTCCCTCTCCCACGCCCCCTGCTTGTGTTCCCTCTCTTGCTGTCTCTTTCCTTGTCAAATACATAAATAAAATCTTTTTAAAAATTGCTTAAAAAAAGGAAAGAAGCAAATCTGTAAGGACTACATATTGTATGTACGTTTTGAGGAAGGCAAAACTATGCAGAGAGTAAAAGGATCCGTGGTTGCCAGGGATCTAGGAGGATAGGGAGATGAGTAGGTGGTGTGTGGAGAATTTTTAAGACAGTGGAACTACTCTATATGACAATATTATGGTAGATACATGTCATTATACATTTTTCCAAACCCATGTAATGTACAACATCTAATGTAAAGTGTGGACTTTGAATAAAAATGTGTCAATGTAGGTTCATCGATTATAGTAGGTGTGCTACTCTGGTGGGGGATTTTGATAATGAGGAAGACTGTCCATATCCAGAGGCAAGGGTATAAGGGAAATCTCTAAACCTTCCATTCAATTTTGCTTTGAACCTAAAACTGCTCTAAAAACAAGGTCTGTTTGGCTTGTAGCTGGCTTTACCTATAGGGGTAATATCATCTGAACAGCATGATTTAAGTTAGGGCATTTTTTCTGGGAGACCTCAGTTAACCCTTACAACTACCACCATCATTGTTATTAATAGCACACACACCAACCTGTTATTAAAAGCACTATGCTATGTACCTTATCTTATTATTGGCTATGCACAATGATTCTAGGATATCAGTTCTGCTATCACTTCCATTTTATAAATCAGGAAAGGTTTAGATATGTCAAATAGCTTGCCCAAGGCCACACAGCAAGCCAGGGGCAGAAGCAGGAATCCAATACAGTGACTGTTGACCTGACTCAATTTTTTATCCTTTCAGCTAGAGTCTACTACAGTCTCTCTGCATGCAAAGGTGTTACACATAAATTTATTAACTCCTGTCAACATCTTTGCAAGGATGACTATGTGTCCTATATTAGTAGAAGCATAATTTTGAATTCTACTGGCTGATTACTTTTTTCTTTTTATTGCTATATTTCTAAAATGATATGAAAACATTAAAGAATATTTTGAAATATAATTCAGCTATAATTTATCAACATAACACCAAAGATATTATCATTTGTTACCAGCCTATATCCATATATTTACATATTTTACCTATTTGTATCATATGGTTCCCTTTCTTCCTTTTATTTCTTTCTTTCTTTCTTTTTTTTTTTTTTTTTAAGATTTTATCCATTTATTTCAGAGAGAGAGAGTGAGGAGAGCCTGAGCAGGGAGGGAGTGGCCAAAGCAGGGAACCTGCTCAGGATCTGAGCTGAAGACAGCCACTTAACCAACTAGGTCACCCAGGCGCCACTCGTGGGGTTCCCTTTCATTTAGAATTATATCTTAAATATTTCCTTATGTTTGTAAGTAGTTTTTATATATTTGTTTTAATGACTATAGTCACATCACAATTAATTAGAACATTTCTCTTGTTACTTCCACATTTGCCACCTGTAGGTAAATCTATACTTGCTACTTTTTGCCATTTCTGTTAAAGTATTTCCTTGGGAATTGCCAAGGAGGGAGATGCTAGGACAAAAGATAGGAATACCTCTTAGTACTTGGTTATATGTTGTCATTTTGCTTTTGTAGGGAATCACACAAATTTATTATGCCACTAATACTTTGAGATCATACCAATTTTCTCACGGTCTCACCAACATTGGATATTCTCATTTTTAATTTTTATTATTAAATAGGCATAAAATGGTACAATTTGCCTTAATTTGTCTTTGATCACCAGTGAGGATGGATTGTTTTTCTCATGCTTTAACTTATTATGTAAATCTATTTTTGTGTAAATTGCTAAAGGAAGGTATGTTTTAAGAGGGACAAGGGAGGAGATGGGGGTAAAGTTTGGACCATTAAACCCTAGGTGAGAGACCAACCACCAGGGAGCTCATTTCCAGGATTTGAGTTCCTGGGGCTAGGAAAAATAGCCAACTTTGGCCTGGGAGGGGCCCTCACAGACATCAGTGCTCAGCTATACTGACCACATTTCTTCTCCCCTATGCTTTATTTGAGGACTTGGGTGAGATACCAGAGCTATTTGGAGTTTGATCAGCTAAAATAGAGCTATCTTTTTTATGCAGGCAATGTGGGTGAACCATCTATCTTCCCATAACAACCCTATCAGTTGCGCAGCCTTTTAAATCTTACAAAGAGCTTGTATACCTATTACCTCATTTGATCCTGACGCAGTCCTGTAAGGGACAGATATTATTTCCATTTCACAGATTAGGAAGCTGTTATTGTTGTCATTATGAATAGTCCAGGAGTGATCAGTAATTCAGAATGGTCCTTGATGGGTGGAGTTGGTCCTTTTCTTTCACACAGAAAGCACTGGAGAATGATTTTCCTGCCTCCACTCCTCCCCTCCCACCGTCATGATATTTATGAAAGGCTTTCCAGCTCTTTGTCTTCTTGGTAGGATGGCTGTGGCCTTTTGTTGATGGAGGAAACATTGAAGGTCTTTGTGTAGAAACAATGGCTGTTTGTTTTAGGAGATAGTATTGTTATCTCAAAGGTGCACCTGCGACTGGCCCTGTTTAGGAGCGGTTCTGAGGCAGGATAAGCCTGGGTCTGGTCACCATGCAGTTGGGGAGGAGGACGGAGACCCTTAGCCTTTGGTGACTTGTGTCTACACACCAACTAATGTCAACTGAATGTTCCTTGTTTGTCACTGTTTGTAAGGAAATGCCTACCTCTATTCACTCTGCTTTTTTTGAGTGGATTTCAAGTTTTTTTTTGTTTTTTGTTTGTTTGTTTGTTTGTTTTTTGGATTTCAAGGTTCTGTCCATAGATTGGTGGAATCTTATATTGACAGGGGAGGTTGAAGTAAGTTTGGAGACTAAGAAAAAGATGTCTGTTTTTTTTTATTGGAGACATAAGTGACATACAACATTGTATTTGTTTTAGGTGTAAATCATAATGATTTGATACATGTATATATTGGGAAATGATCACAGTTAGTTTGGTTAACATTCCTCACTACACATAGTTATTGTTTTTTCTTATGATGAGCATTTTTAGGATTTAGTCTCTTAGCAACCTTCAAATACACAATACAGTATTGTTAAGTTAACTGTAGTCACCATGCTGTACATTACATCACCATGCTGGATTTGTTTATCTTATATTTGGAATTTTGTACCTTTTGACCACCTTCACAAATTTCACACCCCTCCCCGCCCACACTCCTATGTCTGGCAACCACCAATTTGTTTTCTGTATCTATAAGTCTGATGGGTTGGTTTTGGTTTTGTTTTAGATTCCACATATACATGACATAGAGTATTTGTCTTTCTCTGGCTGACTTCTTTCACTTAGTATAATGTCCTTAATGGCCATCCATGTTGTTGCAAATAGCAGCATTTCCTTTTGATGGATGAATAATATTACCTCATATATATGTACCACATTTTCTTTATCCATTCATTTGTCAATGGACACTTAGGTTGTTTCCATGTCTTGGCTAGCTATTATAAATAATGCTGCAATGAACATAGGGGTGCAAATACCTTTTTTGAGATAGTGATATCATTTTCTTCAGATAAATACCCAGGAGTGCAATTGCTGGTTCATACAGTAATTCAAAAAATTTTTAATTTTTTGAGGAACCTCCACAGAAGATGTCTTTCTTGACTAAGCATTCCTAGAATTGACAAGGAAAGGAACAGAAATATGTTGGAGGTTCAAAAAATGTCTGTGGGTGAGCTCCTATACCCTATGTGACTGTAATGATGGCAGAAGATAATTGGTCACATAGAGCCATGACATTAGTGAAGGTGCAATGGTGATGGAGAAAGCATGGGACCTAGAATAAGATGACGTGGTTCAAATGATGGTACAACCAGTTATTAACCATTGCCTTTGGTAAGCTAGGTCAAGATTCTTAAATCTCTGGAAGCCCTGATTTCCTTATATATCAAGTAATGATAATGACTGCCTTTTGAGATTGGTAGAAACTAAGTAAGTACAAATAGTACAATGCCTGGCATATAGTGGGCTTTCAATAAATATCAGTGATGTGGAATACCACGTCAAGGTATAAATTAGGAAAATACTGAAATGTAAAGTTAAATCCACTGGAAGCCTCAGATCTGAGAAAGCATCAGGTTAATGCTTATCAAGGATCAGAAAGACTGGGCCCTCTAGAAGCAGTTGCCAGGGATCAAGACTGGCCATGGGATCATGATTTCATGCTTTTCCTAGCAGGCTCTATTACCCATGGCCCATCCAGACACAGAGAATTATAAAGTCCTTCTAGTACTAGGGTGAAGTCATCTGAGTCACCTCAACCTAAATAATAGGGATTTAGGTCCCACCACAGGCTTTGGCCTATATCTGCTGTAGCAGGATTCCCTGGTGCCCCAGAATTCCGAGGACCTGGATCACTTTTACAAGACTGGTGAGCCTGGACCTATCCTGTTGTCCAATGCTAGGCAACAACCTGTCATGTAGTTTTCCCACATATGGGGCTGTCATTGGTCTCTAGGAGTACTGTACATTTAAACACCAGCTCTTGGAATTAGGGAAGGAATTTTTACCAATAACTATGCTTTGATCAAGTACAGGAGAGCAGGCAGCTGTAGCTGATAAAATCTAGATATTCTAGATTCTTGTAAATGAAACCAGTCTGGGGTTCTGCGATGTAAGTAGCCAGAGAAAGAACATGAAGTTCGCATTCATAAAGCATGAGTCCAAGTATTGACTCTCTCTTGCCAGCTGAATGGCCGTGTGCAGATCATATAAATTTGAACTTCATGATTCATAGTGTTAAAAATAAAACCACAGATCCCAAATGGTGTCACTTATGTTAAGGCCCCATGTCAGTAAATCAAGACTTAATACCTTACCTAACTGCAGTTTCAACCACCCCACCCCCCAAAAGGTAACCTTTAACCAGTCAGCATGGGAATTTCTTGGTCAGCTCTAGGAAATGTGCAGAGAGATCCCTTCCATTCCCCATAGAAGGGCTACCTTGCCAAAAACAAGGGTTTCTTTGCTAATAATTTCCTTTTTTTCTACTCCCTTTGTACCTTTAGAAAACTTTCCTTTTCTGCAGCCCTTTGGATCTCCCCTCTACTTGCTAGATGGGATGCTGACTGATGCATGGTTTAACTAATAAAGCTAATTATATCATTAAAATTTATTTGATTGAATTGTGAAATTTAACATTAGGTAAACTGCTCATGGGCAAGGTCAGACCATATCTAATAAGCTACTAGGAGACATTGCATGGGAAAACACTTTGAAAACTATGGAACATGGGACACAGATAAGGGATTATAATAATATTGATAATTGCCTCTTTACGCTATTAGGTGGTAGCAACAATAAATCTAGGATTTTGGGGTGCCTGGGTGGCTCAACGTGTTAAAGCCTCTGCCTTCAGCTCAGGTCATGATCCCAGGGTCCTGGGATTGAGCCCCACATCAGGCTCTCTGCTCAGCGGGGAACCTGCTTCCCCCTCTCTCTCTGCCTGCCTCTCTGCCTACTTGTGATCCCTCTCTCTGTGTCAGATAAATAAATAAAATCTTAAAAAAAATAAATCTAGGATTTTAAGTTGAGGCAGATCATTAGGCCTGTGTGTAAGTTCTAGTCACAGATATAAGTTAAAGGGCAATGTTCTCAAAGATGCGCTCCAAGGAACTCTGGGGCTTCCTGAGGCCCTTTCCCTTACCAAATTCCAAATTTGTGAGAGATCATATTTTCTTCATATACTTCAACAAAAACAGCATATAGCAGCAGATTGAATTCTGAAGCAGATATGGGAATCCAGCAATCTTCTCTAAAGCCAGATATTTAAACAGACTTGCAAAAATGTTAAACGATCCCATTTTTCTCACTGAATTTATTTGTTTTGCTTTAGAAAATAGTTGTTTTTCATAAAAATATATTGTTTATGTATATGTATATGGGGTTTATCATTATTTTAACATGAACATTATTTTAACACAATAATTATTATTATAAATGTCTCAATTTTTTCTGTTTTAATTTCTATAAGGTAATTACTGTTAGTTATAACCCAAATAAAAACTTTTTGGAGTTTTTAATAATTTTTTAAGAGTTACAAAGGGGTTCTGAGAATGAGATGTTTGACAACCCCTGGTTTGGAGAATGAGTTTGAGTTTGAGGTAGTCAAATCAGATTCTTTCTTTTTTTTTTTTTAAGATTTTATTTATTTATTTAACAGAGATCACAAGCAGGCAGAGAGGCAGGCAGAGAGAGAGAGGGAAGCAGGCTCCCCGCCGAGCAGAGAGCCCGACGTGGGACTTGATCTCAGGACCCTGAGATCATGACCTGAGCCGAAGACAATGGCTTAACCCACTGAGCCACCCAGGCGCCCCAAATCAGATTATTTCTTAGCATGGAGTGCTCAACAAATGAAATGTTGAGAGCTCATTAGCAAAGGGTTCAAACTAAGGACACGATCCTGGCTATTCACACATTCAATTCCTTCAGACTTTCACGAAGTCTCTATTACATGGCAAGACTCTCCTAAAGGTTAAAGACTTTGAAATACAGGAGATACACCTTCTGCCTTCAAGGAGCAAAGGAAACCAATGTCTGTAAACCAGTAATGACCTGCATTGCTACTGATGCTATGGCAGGTTGGGTGTGTGGTGGGGGGCTGTGCTCCAGGATGATGGCAAGATGTTAGAGGACAAAATGTTCAGAGAGACCTGGGAACTCTTGTAGGTCTCAGAAACAGGCAACCATTCAAGTCTGAGGAGACCCAAAGTCATTGCCATTTGCTTGTGTTTTTTGTTTTGTTTTGTTTTGTTTTAGCATTATTGGCACTTAGCCTAGAGAAGGCAGGGGTGGGAGCTAGAGCCAACTAAGGCCTCAGGCTATGAATATGCAAGAGCTTTGCCAGAGTCAGAGTTTGGGAGGGCAAGTATGAAAGGAAAATATAAAGCAGTGTTTCTCCTCATTTCATTACAAAAGAATTCTACCCCTTCTACCCCCAAACCATGGGAATATCTTTATTAAAAGTTTAACTACTATAGTTCTTGATTTAAAAACAAGAGTCAAATAATATGGAAAATGTTAAAGGCCACTATTATTAAACACTATTAAGAGTCTGGTGTATATTGGGGCGCCTGGGTGGCTCAGTCGGTTAAGCATCTGCCTTTGACTCAGGTCATGATCCCAGGGTACTGGCATCGAGCCCTGCAACCAGCCCAGCAACCAGCCCAGCAACCAGCCATGCATGGAGCCCTGCATCGGGCTCCCTGCTCACTGGGGAGTCTGCTTATCCCTCTGCGCCTCCCACTCTCTGTCAAATAAAAAAACAAAATCCTAAAAGAGAGTGGTATACATAATTTTGGCCATTTTCTGAGCACATATAAATAAATATATTTGAATTTTAGGGAAATGCACTGGTTTTATAATCCTCTAGGGAATGCTCTGAGGATTTAACCCTTCCCTCATTTCTAAGTTACAATTGTCTTCTGCCTACTTTCCATCTTAAGAAACAGGAGGCATTTGGAATCCAATTTTAAAGGACCTAATAGCATTAATTGAAATGTGTGGGTGAAAGAAGGAATTGCCCAAGGAGAGCAGTAGCAATAAGAGGATTTGATTTCTTAATAGGGAACTTCCTACTAAGCAAAGGAAAAAGGGTTTTGTATACTCAGTAAATAATTTTAACCAAGAGCTCTGAGGTTAGATTTGACTTTTCTTAACATAGGAATTTTGTGCTGTCCATTTGTTAACTTCAACTCTTTCCCCCTAATTTTCTTAGAAAAATTCCTTTTCCAAAGTACCCACCTGCCATGGATGTAATCCTATAAAAAGCTTCTGTTTGGATATTGATTTAGCGGTAGTAACAGTGCTTAAATAAAATAGAAGTTTATCTCTTTCTCCCATAGCAAGCTGAACTGTATAAGAAGCCCTGGACTGGGGGCACATGGGTGGATCAGTCCATGAAGTTTCTGACTCTTGATTTCGGCTCAGGTCATGATCTCAGGGTTGTGAGATGGAGCCCCGGTCAGGCTCCAGGCTGAGTGTACTGAAGCTCTGGACTGATAGGGGGATCCACAATCATGTGGGGCCCAGACTGCTTCTACCTCTTTGGGTTGTCATTCTCAACGTACGGCTTCTACCTCATGCTCCAGCTCCTGCTCTTATGTCCCTATTACAGCTATCAGGAAGTAAGAAAGTAGAAAGCACATTCCTTCCTTTTAATGGTATGAACCTGGAGTTTAAGTGGAAGCATACCACTCCACTCACATTCCATTGACAAGAACTTGTTCTAATAGTCACCGTAACTAGCTACAAGGGAGGCTGGGTAATGGGGCATTTAGTTCGGCAGCCATGTGCCTCTACATAAAATTGTATGATCATGTAAGAAAGGGAAGGAAACTATTGGAGATGACAAGTAGTCTATGACAAACAGGGGGAGAAGAACTCTTGTTCATAGTTTGACGTGGGAGGGGCAAAAAGTAATGGAACCCAGAGAAACCAAGATGCTTATAACCTCTCTGATAAAAAATCATCAGGGAGGCTGATGAGACCTGATTCTTTTCCATAGGGAGTGGGAACTAAAGTGTTTTCCTAAGTTATTATGAAACTATTATCAGATGCTGATGGGGAGGCATAAGAAGTGACTATTTCAAGGCATTGCATTTTATTTCACAAGAAAGAAGAATCAGCCTGTAAGAGTAAGAGTTCTATTCCCAGTGGGAATAGAACAGTGGGAGTTCTATCCATACAATGACTGTCAGGGCTGGGTTTGGAGGCAGAGGGAAGAGACCTCCAGATTTCTAGAGAAGCATCCTCCATACTTTTCCTCACAGCTATCCACTTAGGAAGGAGTGAGTTTGAGTTTAAAAAACTTGAAGGCACAGAGTTTTGAACAGATGAGTAGTATAGACATATAAAGGAATTATAATTATACAGTTGCTGGCAGAAGCAACTCCAACTCTTCAGAGTTCTTTGCCAATTAGCTGACACTCTCCTGCCCAAGGAGAGTGTTGTTAGAAAATGACAGCTAAGTTCTATCACACGATAATTAGGAACAAGAAAGGAACTCAGTAGCATATAATGGCCTATATGGTAAGCATCTGGGAAAGTAGGCACACAAAGCAACTGCTGACTTCTTGCTGTTGCCCTGAGCTGGGAAGGTCTTCCAAAAGTTCAAAAGAGAGGACAATAATATTCAGGCTCTACTATAAACATTGGAATGGATAAAATCAGGTTATTATCCAAGCTCATGATAATGATGATTAATAATAATTATTATAGTCATACTTCTTTAATAATAATATATTTATGCCCCACCTGTGTCTAAAAGGAACCTAAGCCAGCTTACATTAAAAAGCACAGACACAATAAAATATAGCCCATTAGAACTATAATAAAAAAGACATAAAAAAAGTGGTGAAAGGGGAGAAAGAGAACTGGTACCAGAAAACCCAAGATAAACAAAAGTATAGCAAATAAGAATAAAGCCTGAGGTTCCTGGCAACCAAAGCAAGAAGACATAAATAGGTTGCTCAGTTTTCACTGGTACTAAGAAAAAGCACACCACTTAATAAGGAGACATTAACTTTAGGAAGATTTGGCTTTGTTGGATTTTATATGAGTCATGGAATATCCTAATAGATAAAAGTAATATCCAAGACTGATGCTACTTCTTTTTTGACTGTGTTTTATATCTGCCTCCTTTAAAATCCATATTAAATCCTTGTTCTTAAAGCATTCTTAAGAGTAGGGATATATTTGTATACTGTACATACATATGTACATATACAATTTTGCATTCTGTGTTTACTACCATTTCAATGGCTGTGTAATACTCCATTAAGTGGCTCAATGATATCATAGTTTCCTTCAATATTGTCTCTTTGTAAAACATTTAGGTTGTTTACAATCTTTTGATACTATGAACAACCCAGGTCATGTTTTTGGGCATATGAGTTTTTCCTTCTTTGGGACTTAGCTATATCAGAGTATGACTCTTGATACAGATTTATACACAATTATATGTTTATACCAGAATGAAGGAATTTGGAGCTTCCTTTAAGATTGGTTATATTTTGAGTTTACCAAATGTTTTTTGCAATTCACCTCCTAACTCAGATATTAGACTCTTCAAATAGAGTTTTCTTAAAAGAAAGCCTTATAAACTTGTGTAAAATACTAAACATTTGGGGGCACCTGGGTGACTCAGTGGATTAAGCCTCTGCCTTCGGCTCAGGTCGTGATCCCAGAGTCCTGGGATCGAGCCCCTCGTTGGGCTCTCTGCTAGCAGGGAGCCTGGTTCCCTTCCTCTCTCTCTGCCTGCCTCTTTGCCTACTTGTGATCTCTGTCTGTCAAATAAATAAATAAAATCTTTAAAAAAATACTAAACATTTGGCTTGATTTTTGGAAGGAGAGTCAGAGTCCCTGATTAGAAAGATTTGAGTGATAGAGGGTTTGGTAATGTATTGTATAGTGGCTAAATTCCTGGTCTTTGGAGTAAGGCAGAACTGAGTTTGAATCCAACTTCTATTTACCTGCTATATGATCTTTGGGCAAGTTATTTAATAGCATAAAATGCAGATGGTAGTTCCTACTTTATGAAGTTTTTATGGGCTTATTGGACAATGTGTGCAAAGCCCAGTGTACAATAAGTGTCAGTGATGTCAATTATTGTTATTATTCAGCAACTGTGAATTTGATCTGAGGCTTAGGTTAAAAGGCATGATATAGTGTATGCAAGAGAACTTGATTTCTGCCCAAGAGAATAAAAATCAGTTACTCTGTGCTGGATGGTGAGACCAACACCTTGTCTCTGATTCTTCTTCTTCTTCTTCTTCTTCTTTTTTTTTTTTTAAGATTTTATTTATTTATTTATTTATTTGGCAGAGACCACAGGTAGGCAGAGAGGCAGACAGGGATGGGGTGGGGTGGGAACAGGCTCCCTGCTGAGCAGAGAGCCCAATGCGGGGCTTGATCCCAAGACCCCAAGATCATGACCTGAGCCAAAGGCAGAGCCTTAACCCACTGAGCCACCCAGGCGCCCCTTGACTCTTCTTGACCATGTTCTCATACAGTCATTGTCCAGTGTCTGAAAACTTCCTGCAATGAGGCCCTCACTATATTTAAAAGTTAGTAATGTACTGACACACAGACATTCCATATACTGAGTCAAATTCTGATTCCTTCCTGTTTCCCCTCATTCCCTGGTCTAGTGTTGCTTTTTGAAATGGAGCAGTTCCACTCCATCACTGGACCTTCAAGGAAGGAACCAGGGAGGCCCCTTGCAGGAGTCCCTCCATGTGATCCTCAGCAGGTAGTGCACGTTGACATTCTCAAGGATGAAATGGATGTTTGTGAAGTGGTCCATTTCATAATTTGAAAGCGCAAAGTGGTCAGGAAATTCTTCCTTTGGTGGAGTTTACTCCATCATTTGATAATGTTCCTCCTATAACTTCTACTCCTTGGATATAGCTCAGTCCTAGGAACAGAACAGAATTAGTTTGCTGTGGGAGCAGTTAGATTTGCATTGGAATCCTGGCTCTTGGGCGAGTTTCTTCAGCTATTTGCAACTGGAAAATAGGGATGATAATAATAGCCACACACACACACACACACACACACACACACACGGTGCTGTTGTAGGGTTAAATGAAATAGGCATGTCAGGATGTCAGGATGTCAGGCACTTTGCATAGGGCATAAAATAGATGTTCTGAGGTAATAAATGGCTACTCTGGTCTATTATTTCTCCTGATATGGAGAACGATGATGGATACACTGAGTGGATGGATGGAATGGATACACTGAGTCCCTATCAGATTCAGAAACCTCTGAACCAGATGTTCTAATTAGATAAGCTGGTTTTTCATGGTAAGGTCAAATGATTTACCTGAAAGGAAATTAAGAGGGTGGAGTGGGGAAAAGGAGACAGCAGGTAAGATCATTGAGTTGATTTCAATCTTTTTTCTCCTACAATATGCTGGAGGTATGTGGTCAGCTCCCATGACTTCCAGTGACTCCATAGGACAATAGACTCAGTGGTTTTCCCTTGGGGTGAGGACAAGGTCCTCTAAGAGGTCTAGGTAGTTTGTAAAAGATTTCCTATCCCTCCCTATCTCAGAAGGAAGGTTCTGACAGCCTCTTGGGAAAGAAGTTATTTCTTCTTCCTCACTCCCACTCATGAGAATCATGGAGACAGGCACTGGGAAACACCCTGACTTCTTGACAACTCTATCAAAGACAAGTGGGATTATGTAGCAACAGGTCAAAGCAGTGGTTCTAGTATGGTCCCAGAACCAGTAACAGCAACATTACATGGGAATGTATTGGAAATGAAAATTATTGAGTTCCATCCTATAGCAGACTGTGTTTTAATAAGCCTTCCAAGTAATTCTGATACATGCTGCAGTCACCATAACATATTATGATGGGGAGAGACATAAGATTTCACATAATCTAGCAATCCTGGACTTTTTCTGCCCTGCTTCTGGGTTCAGATTGCAGTAACCTCCAAGCCTGATACTCATCTGATGTTCTGGATGGTTAACATATTAGGAAGATTGAGCTGTGCTATCAACATTGCTACCATCATGTTGTGTAAGAGTTACTGACCAACTGTACTTGCTCCCTAGGGCAGCTAAGGACTAGCTTTGTTTCTCTTACCCAAGACTATGAATTTATTACTCTCTTTGGACTAAGGAACATTCCAGCCTCCTTCCAACATTTTTAAATAGGAATTATTCTTGACTATTTTGGTGACTTTGCTGCCAGGTATCAAATATGGAGTCATAATACTTTATTTTCTTTGAAAACTATAAATTTGTTTCATTCTACTCCTTTTGTGGTTCCTCCACCACACTTTTGGTTTAGCTCAACAAACAGTTATTGAGGAAAATATTAAATACCGGGCACTTTGCTAAATGAAAGAAACATAGTCCTTGTCTCCTGAGGAGCATATGATGGGGTGACTTGAACTAATTGTTAAGCACCCACTGTGTTCAATGCATTCCAAAGACATCATCTTTCATCTTTATAATATTACAAGAAAGATATTGTGTTCCTCCATTTAGTGATGAGGAATCTGAGACTCAGAGCCCAAGACTATACTGTAAGTGACAGAGCTAGGTTTTGAACGTAGGTCAGTCTGGCTCCTAGGCTCATGCTCATTTGACAACAATGAATTCATTCTGAGTGCATACATGAGCAGGGCAGGTCAGAATATTATTACATCTTCTCTTTTGTATAATTAAATTTTAAATGTTAAGATGTACTAAAAAAAAAAGTTCATTCTGGGGACACCTGGGTGGCTCAATGGGTTAAGCCTCTGCCTTCGACTCAGGTCATGCTCAGCCTGCTTCCCCACCTGTCTCTGCCTGCCTCTCTGCCTACTTGTGATCTCTCTCTCTGTCAAATAAATAAAATAAAAAATCTTAAAAAAAAAAGTTCATTCTGGGACATCTTTCTCAATAGGTGGTTTTTAAAAAATATATATTTTATTTATTTATTTGACAGATAGAGATTACAAGTAGGCAGAGAGGCAGGCAGAGTGGCGGGGGGGAAGCAAGTTCCCCGCTGAGCAGAGAGCCCATGAGATGCGGGGGCTTGGGGATTGATCCCAGGACCCTGGGATCATGACCCGAGCCGAAGGCAGAGGTTTTAACCCACTGAGCCACCAGAAGCCCCTCAATACGTGTTTTTAAGGATAGACACCAATGACCCAGAAAGGTGTTTCACATGTTAGACTTTGAGTAATGTTTGCTTAATGAATATAAAATGTGTCTTTAGAATAATCAGGTTGGTAGACTGTAATATGTTCTACCAAGTGTCTATCTGGGGTATGAGATATAGTAATTTGAATTTCAGAGAGGTGGGGGTGTGGCTAAGCACCCCTCATCTCCTAAGACAAGTACAAAATTTGCTGAAATAAGAGTTAACAGGGAAGAGAAGGTATCTGGGTAGAGAAGGTATTGGATAGGTACTACACAAGGCATAAACCATAATTTACAAAGTTTTATTTTTTTAGAAGATTTTATTTATTTATTTGACAGAGAAAGATCACAAGTAGGCAGAGAGGCAGACAGAGAGAGAGAGGGGGAAGCAGGCTCCCCGCTGAGCAGAGAGCCTGATGCGGGACTCGATTCCAGGACCCTGAGATCATGACCTGAGCTGAAGGCAGCGGCTTAACCCACTGAGCCACCCAGGTGCCCCAATTTACAAAGTTTTAAAATGGTTTCTTGGTCTTTTCTGTTTACATGTACTTCAATTAAAAAGTTACAAAGAATACTGAATTTCTGAGTGTCAGTGGGCATTTGACCAGGTGAAATCATTTCTCTCAAAAGACATAGTCTTTACTACTTGGGTAATAATCAGAGATGTTATGCTTCCATAATGATTGACAACCAGTTCAGAGCAAGTTCATTCTGAGTATAATTTACAGCTGGAGAAATGGAAGAGAAAAAGTTACAGCAAGGAGTACCACCTAGTGGCTATCAAGAAGCTGCAACAATTTAATCAGGCTTTGGCATTAGGAAAAATTCAGCACACTGACTGACCATCCTTCTAACTCTGTGGTGCACTCTCAGCAGACAGAAGCTTGACTTCCAAACCATTTTGTAGATCTGGAAAAGTTGAGTGAGAGTCCTCCAGATACTAAGCACAGGTAATCACAGATTTTTTTTTTTTTTTAAAGATTTATTTATTTATTTATTTGACAGAGAGAGATTACAAGTAGGCAGAGAGGCAGGCAGAGAGAGAAAGGAGGAAGCAGGCTCCCTGCTGAGCAGAGAGCCCGATGCGGGACTCGATCCCAGGACCCTGAGATCATGACCTGAGCCGAAGGCAGCGGCTTAACCCACTGAGCCACCCAGGCGCCCGTAATCACAGATTTTAATCAGAGAGAATTAAAGTTGTTTCTTGGACTTAATAGAGTGGAATGGGGAAATGTGAAATCATAATGCTTCCTTCGCTGATTTCCCCCTGGAAAAGTGTGATATTGCTTGAGCCCAATCCATGACCGCTCATCAGTCCCTCTTTCCTACAAGACTATAAATGAGCTCCAGGAGAGGTAGGAACAAATGCGACTCAAAATTTGTAAAGGAAAATTTTTTAAAAAGATTTTATTTATTAGAGAGAATATACGTATGCGAGAGAGAGAGAGAGAGAGAGGAGTGTATGTGTGTGTGTGTGTGTGTGGCAGAGAGACACACAGAGAGAGAGAGCGAGTGAGCGCAGGGGCAGGGGAGAGGAAGAAACAGACTTCCCACTGAGCAGGGAGCCCAACATGGAACTCTATCCCGGGACCCTGGGATCATGACCTGAGGCGAAGGCAGATGCTTAACCAACTGAGCTACCCAGGCACCCCTGAAAAGGAAAATTCTTAAAGAGAATTGCTCACAAGAGACTGACAAATCCTACTTTAATTTTTAAATGTAATTCTAGACTTACAGAAAAGCTGCAGGAATAATACAAATAATTCTTATATATATTTCCCAAATACATACATTTTACCATGCTTACATTTCTTTTATTGCTCTCTTTCTCTCTCTTCACACACACACACACACACACACACATGCATGCACACACACAATCTGAGAATAAATTACAGATGTAATGCCCTGTTGTTCCTAAATAATGTGTAACTCTAAAAATAAGGACATTCTCTTACTAAAGTCAGGAAATTATCATTGATTCAGTACTATCATCTAATGAACAGACCTTATAATTTCATCAATTATTCTACTAATAGACTTTATAGTAAAAGAAAAAAATTATTGCCCAGGATTTAATCCTAACTAAATGCACATATTGCATTTAGTTTTTATGTTTCTTCAGTATTTTAAAATCTAGAACAATTCTTTAGTCTTTCTTTATCTTGCAGGACTTGGCTAAGAAATTAAGCAACAATACTAACAACTTTTAAACTATAGAAACAACAAAAATCTATGAGTTCATGCTGATACATATAAATGACTAACTTAATGAGGAAGAAGGGAAAGTTCTTCCTTTTTTTTTGAAAGTTTTTTTTAAAGATTCTAACTAACAAATGCAGAAGGAATGATGTAATGGAATGAGAAAAATCACAATTTGACAACCATGGTAGTAATAATCAGGCAAGTCATTAATGGATATTAAAACTAGTAGGTAAAAGACTTATGAGTAATAGAATATTTACACAATTTCAAAGCATTTCCCCGCAAAATACGTACTAATTACAAAGAGAAAAATAATTTTACATTGGAGAAAGCTGGAAGACACTGCCTTAACAAGGGATGAAATTTAACATCACTACTGCCTTCGGCTCAGGTCATGATCCCAGGATCCTGGGATCGAGCCCCACATCAGGCTCTCTGCTCAGCAGGGAGCCTGCTTCCTCCTCTCTCTGACTGCCTCTCTGCCTACTTGTAATCTCTGTCTGTCAAATAAATAAATAAAATCTTTAAAAAAAACTAGTAATGATACAGTTAGATGATGTGTACCTTCTGATAGGAAGCTCTGAGAAGGACAAACATCACTTTTTGGGTATTCTTTGCCAAATGTATAACCTGATTTTAAACACAAGAAAACATCAAGCAAACCTAAATTGGGGAATAGTCTGTAAAAGAAATGGCTTATATTCTTCAAATACAGAATTTTAACTGAGAAAACTAATAGCTTCCCTTGACAGCCCAACTTTAGACTGGATGTATGGGTTAGGGTGGATAAGGAAGATTCAGTTCTTCCGGGCAAAAGCCAGGTCTTTTTTGATCTGGGGATGCTCTGAGTCCTTCCATCAGGAGACAACTGTGCCCATCAGGATGCCCTGGGGCCAGAGGAGTTATGCCTTCCTCCCTATTCCCATTGCTATGGAGTCATTGACTCCAAGATCCAGGAGACCACATCTCCATTGTAAGGTGTTTGGCCAGGACCTTGGAGTACTTTAGAATTCAGAGGTACTTTCCCAAGGGCATAGATATAGGACAAATGAAAGGAAGCACTACCTGGTGCAGAAGATGGAAATATCTTGGTTCTGGGGAATAAGAACTAGGAATTTAAACTGGTTTAAGAAGAGAAAAATGAATTTTCAGAATGACAATATGAAGAGACAATTTCTGAGTGGAGTTCAGTCTTTCTGAGGTAAGTTGAGAGTAGAGGAGGAGACCTTGTAGTCTACCATATTCCCTGGTTTCCCCTAATGCCCTATTAGCCTTCCCTACCAAATCTAGGGGTGGGTAGGTCCAATGGGGTCCCAACTAGGTAGGCATCTCTGGCCCCAAGGCAAATGGGCTTTCCTGTCTCCTCTGGAGAATGGATATGGGAAGCAGTGAGCAGGACACAGTCTCTTGGGTTGGTTTCTAGTGACCTATGGAATGACAAGCTCCAGTGCCTATTATTATACCAAAGTGATGTCCGCCCTCTTCTTACATACCCCGTCAGACACCGGAGTCTCCTTCCAAGCCATCAGCAGCATGGCGGACTTCTGGGACGTGAGTATGAGATCACCTCTACCTCTCTCCTCTCCTTTTCAATGGCCTGAAGCATAAAGTCACAGGCCAGGCCTCAGGAATGTCAGACACTAGACCAGGCCATATCCAGAGACCAGATCATTCTAGGACAAGGCTAAGTCAAAGGGTCAAGCAAGAATCAATGGGTCAGACTAGAGCTTAGGTGAAGGTAGATGAGAGACTGGGATGATGGTCAGGAAGTCAAGCCAGTAGTTAAATTAGTATTGAGAGTCAGAGGTAAGGCTGAACTTCAAAATGCATTTTGAATAAAGGATAGCACCACATCAGGTCAAGAACTGGTCAAGGTTCACAAGTCAGCTGAGGAGTCCAACAGAAGCAGATTAGAGACAAGATGGAAAGTCAAGGAGTGAAGGCAAATGTCATTCCAAGAATAAAGTTCAGGATGAGGCAGGGTCAAGCTCAACCCAGCTTGTGGTCTAGTTTGCTCAGGGCCCACTACTGGACAGTTTGTATTGGACCAAATGGTACAACAACCAGAGCCTGGGCCATGGCTCCCACTCCTTCATCTACTATGAGAACCTGCTGCTGGGGGTTCCAAGGCTACGGCAGCTGAGGGTCCGCAATGACTCCTGTGTGGTCCATGAGGACTTCCGTGAGGACATTTTGAGCTGCTACGACGTCTACTCTCCAGACAAGGAAGAGCGTCTCCCCTTTGGGCCTCTCAATGGCACAGCGTGAGTGAGTCCCCCTACCAATGTTGCTGGGCTTGCTTCTCTGAGCCACCATCCTGAGGTTTGGGAACCATTTCCACTTAGTCTTAAAGAGCCTTAGGGGAGTGGAGGGTGGGGAGCATCTCTCTAGAGTCCCATCTGTGACTGTTTGGAGATCTTTGTTTTGGTTACTCAGGAACAGAGAAGGTACATTAGCAAACAGACCCATAGCTGCTAGACTCCTTTCCACACACAGATAGCAGTCACATTTGCCATACTCTGGAGGCAGTCCTGCCAGAGAAAGCATCCTTTCTTGCCCAGATGTTCTTAAAGGTATAGAGCATGGATGAAACACTGATGTTGCCACTTAAGTCATTACTGAAAAATCTGACCCTTGGACCTGATAGGGGAAGCATCAAGAGGTTGAGGATGGATAAAGAATTATGAAAGAAGGGGGAAAAGGATGGGTAAGATATGGAAGAAGGGGAAGGATGGAAGAGCTCAGGGAGGAAATTTGTGGACAGAACAACAATCATGGGGCAAAGCAGCCAGGTGCACAACCACGAGAGCAGAAAGGGTCTTTTTTGGGTTATATAAGCCTGGTGTTTCCCTAGTGTGGACTACTCAGTCTGGGATCAAAAGTAGGGCATGGGTTTGTCATCTATAGTTTTGGGGGACATGATGAGAAATCAGGAGATTTATATTTGAGTTTCAGTTCAGCCACTAACTAGCTGGATTATCTCAGACATCTCTGAGTCTTAGGTTCCTCATCTTCAAATGTGGATATTATTTACCCTCCTTTCTCACATAGTTGTTAGTATCAAGCAAGATAATATATGTGAAATGTATATATAATATATATGAAACTGTGAAGTCCAGGTGATCATAAAGTGTTGCCTTGCCTTGGGAGATCAGCTTTTGGACTGGCACAGACCTCTCTGCTCAGATGGCATCTTCTGTGACAGGTGGACATACCATTCACAGGATGAGCTGGGGGGCTCTTCTCACTGGGGCCGGTTGACAAGCTACAGTGGAGGTGGCTACTATCTGGACCTTCCAGGATCTCGGCAGGCCAGTGCAGAGGCACTCCAGGACCTTCAGGAGGGCCTATGGCTAGACAGGGGCACTCGGGTGGTCTTCATCGACTTCTCAGTCTACAATGCTAATATAAATCTTTTCTGTGTTTTGAGGTGGGTCCCCTTTCCCTATTTTCTCTCCATCCATGGTTCCTGGTTCCTTTCTATGCTTGAGCCCCTTCCTTAAACTTGTACCCTAGAGTGGGGGTGTGGAGGAGAGGGGATGGGAAGAACTATCCCAGTCCAGGCTTCACCGGGGATCTTCCTCTCTTCCCACAGACTGGTGGTAGAATTTCCAGCTACAGGAGGTGCCATCCCATCCTGGCAAATTCGCACAGTTAAGCTGATCCGCTATGTCAGCACCTGGGACTTCTTTATCATTGGCTGTGAAGTCATCTTCTGCATCTTCATCTTCTACTATGTAGTTGAGGAGATCCTGGAGCTCCATATCCACCGGCTTCGTTATCTCAGCAGCATCTGGAACATTCTGGACCTGGTGGTTATCTTGGTGAGGGATAGATATCTTATACTTGGGACATATTAGAAGGAGGAAGGGGCTCTATGCTGTTAGGGTCTCCAAGTTCTTCCTTTTGGAGTGTCAAGTTTTCTTTATGACTTCTGGTCAAGTCACTGTCTTAAAGCTCCCAAAGCCAGAGGCTGATGATGTTCCCCTGGCTCAGCTCCTGAGGGAGCTGAGACAGGGAAAACCCTGTCTCCCAAATGCCCTCTCCCTCTGACCTGTGATCAAGCTGACCTGTGAACCTTTTCTTTATGTACTTGTTATTTTGTTCCTCTTCTGTCTCTTGCCTTTATGACCTGTCCCTCTGGAACCCCTATGTTCTCTCTTCTCTTCTATTGAAATATTCTGACTCTTCTCTTCCTCTTCCTCCTATGAACAGGACATATTAATTTCTTGACCAATGCTAAGAAGTGGCTGGAGAAATAAAATTACTTGGCTCCAATTCTCTGTGATCCTTTATAACCTACATATTTACTATTGGCTCCATAGCCTTCTCCTTGGAATTAAGATATTCCCCTATCACCCTATTCAGTTCCATTTGAACCTGAAATAGTCAACAACTTGGAAGGGAAGGATTTTTTTTCCCCACCTGACTTACTTACCCCAGCTCTCCCCTAGGACCTTATCATTGAACTTCCCTTGAAATCCCGACTTCTCTGACACCTCTGACCTCTGTGATGACAGCTATCCATTGTGGCTGTGGGCTTCCACATATTCCGAACCCTTGAGGTGAATCGGCTGATGGGGAAGCTCCTGCAGCAGCCAAACATGTATGCTGACTTTGAGTTCCTCGCCTTCTGGCAGACACAATACAACAACATGAATGCTGTGAACCTCTTCTTTGCCTGGATCAAGGTACGTTGGGATCCCTCACCCCCAGCAACACCTCAGGGCACTCATTTCCCCTCCCTCGGTACTTGTCTCATTTTCCTGGTCTGGTTTGGCAACTCTGGTGACCTCCATAGGTCCCTGGAGTGGACTATTCAAAGCTTTTCTCTCTTTTTCCTTAACTGCTTGGTTCAACATGGCCCTTCCAGATATTCAAGTACATCAGCTTCAACAAAACCATGACACAGCTCTCCTCCACGCTGGCCCGCTGTGCCAAGGACATCCTGGGCTTTGCTGTCATGTTCTTCATTGTTTTCTTCGCCTATGCCCAACTCGGCTACCTGCTTTTTGGAACCCAAGTGGAAAACTTTAGTACTTTCATCAAGTGCATGTGTGTGTCTTGGCCCCTTCACTCCTCCCTGGCCCCTCACCCTCTGGCTCTGTGAGTGTGTGTATCCTTGGGGAAGCTGGGTGTATGTGTGCAGACATGTCTGTGGTTAAAACATCTGTGTGAGGATCTCCAGAAGCTCTGGTGTGTGTGCTCAAGTATGTCTGTACCCCATTCTGTCTTTATCAGCTTGGAAGTGCAATGAGAGGTCTGTCTGAGTTCACCGAAGAGCAGCAATTAGGAAAGTGGCTTGGGGGTATGAATAGGGGTCAGGGTTATGATTAGGCTCTGGGTGAAGCCCAGAACCTTGTCTCTCAGTTTCACTCAGTTCCGGATCATCCTTGGGGACTTTGACTACAATGCTATCGACAATGCCAACCGCATCCTGGGACCTGCCTACTTTGTCACCTATGTCTTCTTTGTCTTCTTCGTGCTCCTGGTGAGGGTCCCTCTGAGAGGTGGGGAATTGGGAGCCTGAGGGGTGGAGACATAAAGGACCTGAGGTGAGGTTTTGCCCCCGACCAGGTTCTCTACCCAGGTTTAAGATGGGCATCTCAAATCATGGGTAGAGAATGAGGTGGGGGAGCGCTGGGTCTCCTGAAAGCTGGCTAATGTGCTCAATTTTGCTAGCACAGTCAGGCAATTTGCAGAGTATCAGGGAACCTGCAGGCTCCCTCAGTAAAGTGAAACCTCAATTCTCCAAGGATAGAAAGGGAGAGAAACGTGCCCCATGAATAGAAGTGGTTGAACTTAGAAGCTTTTCTATCTATTCTCTCCTTCCTCTAGGACTAACTGGCTATTTCTATCACCGTTGCTTTATACTGTCTCTTTCTCTCTGTCAACTAGGAAAGATCTGGGTTTAATATTTATTAAAAAAGCCAGTAGGTTTCTTTATTTGATCATGGTTAGGGATAGATGGGTTAGATTTGGGTTAGATGGTAAAGATTGCAAAACTGTACTCTTAGTGAATAGTTGGCCCTTATATGGAGGTGAACTCTTGCATATGGTGGGGTGCTGTTGTAGTCAGGTTGTTGCAAAGCAGCTGAGTGAGGAGAACAGGTGGATGAGGGAGCCTGATCCATTCCTAACAGGATTGTGCTGAACAGGGATCTTGGGGCCCTGAGGTGTGGGGGTTAGTGGGCTGCAGAGCTCCAATTGAAAGCAGATCCAGGTCCCCTCTTTAATTTATCTCCAGAATATGTTCCTGGCCATCATCAATGACACATATTCAGAGGTCAAGGAAGAGTTGGCTGGACAGAAGGATGAGCTGCAACTTTCTGACCTCCTGAAACAGGTAACCACTCAGTATCCTTGAGCCACACATCTGAGTCAGAGCCAAGGTCCAAGGCTCTGTGTCCTGGTCTGTTTCTGACTGGTGTAGGACCCTGTGCCCACCCTTGTGTGGTTTTGACTTATCCCTGGAAGCTTGGCATCCTGTGGGTAGGGAAGGGGGCAGGAGATGATGAGAAGGCTATGGGAACTGGTACCTGTCTCCTTTTCCCTTACAGGGCTACAACAAGACCCTACTGAGGCTGCGTTTGAGGAAAGAGCGGGTTTCAGATGTACAGAAGGTCCTGCAGGGTGGGGAGCAGGAGATCCAGTTTGAGGATTTCACCAACACCCTGAGGGAGTGAGCAACCAGAGATCCAACCTTCTCTGATATTGTTCTATAAGTCCTTGGCCCTCAAACATATACCCTTTGCCTAAAAACCTCGGATATTGGCCAATGGGCCTACAACCTTGGCTTATGGCATTTAATTTTGGCCTATAGATCTCTGATTCTGACCTTCAGAATTGTGCCCTTGGTTTAAAGTTCTCTGACCATATTCTAGAACATTCTGGACCTCACTAAACAATGCTTAGGACTAACATAATAATATAATTTCTTCATCATTACATTACATTTCTCACTCCCACAAAACTCTGTTGTTGGTTCTGTGCTCCCCAACAAACACTGGCCTATTCTTCTAGCCTTCCTGTTTCCCAGGTAAACATATGAACAAACACTGAACAAATATATTGTAAGCACCAGTTGTGAGCCAGGCAGTGAGTAGGGCACACTATAAATTAGACAAAATCTTTGTTCTCCAGGAGCTTATACACCTGTAAGCAAATAAACTGAATCACAGAACAAGTTCAACAAAAAAAATGATTAGAAGAGAGGGAGCCCAAACTAAAGAGAGTTTTCAATTCTATTTTTGAGCTTAAGGGAAGGCTTCCTGGAAGAGGTGATGTATGAATACCTACAGGAGGATGAATAGCCTACAAGTAGACAAGCAGGGGAAGTCCATTCCAAGAGATGAAAACATATACAAAGGCATGGAGGTGTTAAGTTGAACAGCATGTATAGGAATAATAAGCAGCTAAGCAATGCTCTGGTATCAAATAAAAGTGGGGGATAGAAGGAGAGGAGACCAGTGGAATAAACAAGTGCTACATTGGGAAAGACCTTGAATACCATCATTCTGTCCAAAGAATAGGGTGCTCAGTAGGGATTTTAAGAAGAGAAGCGGTGTATTTAGACCTGTACTTTAGAATGACTATTTACTGTAGTTGCATTATAGAGGATGGATTTCAGGGGAAGAGGGTAAAGGGGAAACCTTTTACCCAGGCACGCAGAGCATGAAATCACTGAGCTCACAGCCGCCTTCACCAGGTTTGAGCAAGATGGGAATCACATCCTTGGCAAGAAAGAGCAAGAACAAATTCAACAGGACCTGGAGGACAAGAGGGTGGCAGTTGGGGGGATGGGTTATTTAGGGGCAGAGATTTTACAATAATTCCTATAGAACATTAGGAGGGCCTGAACCTTGTCAGCAAGACTAAGAGAAGGAAGACATTGACTAAAACAATTTTGGGGGAGTAAAATTGCCAGACCTTGGAGATCCTGGCTTTCCCACATGGTCCCATTCTTCCCCAGAAAGCAAGAGCCAGTGGGTCTGGAAAAAAAGTGGGGAGTCAGGAATTGAGAGATCACAGCCACAGCAGGTCAGAAGTCATTTCATCATACTGTTTTCCTCAGACTCGGTCACGCAGAGCATGAAATCACTGAGCTCACAGCCGCCTTCACCAGGTTTGATCAAGATGGGAATCACATCCTGGACAAGAAAGAGCAAGAACAAATGCAACAGGACCTGGAGGACAAGAAGGTGAGCCCAGTTGGTCGGTGGAGAGGCAGTGAAAGAAAACCACTCACTCTCCCCTCCCTGTCAACACACCCAGAAAACAAATCCGAACTGAAAACACTTCAATAAAGAACTCTCTGGAACAGTGGTTCTCAAACTGTTGCACATTAGAATACCCTGGTGGGGTGGGGGTGGGGATTCAAATAATCCTCATACTCAGGTCATATACCCTAGACAGAATCTCTGGGGGGAGACCAAACATCAGTACTTAAAATACTCCCCTGCTGATTCCAATGCATAGCCAAGGTTGAAAACCACTGCTCTAAAATACAGTCTTGGGAAATGATCAGTCACCCGAGAATCCCTGATAATTCTTTCTGAAGAGTTGCCTTCTCCTTGGGACTTTCAAACTCGGGCCCTTAGCTGCCCCGGCTGTGCCTACTTCATCCCTATCCAGTGTAGACCCAAAAATCAAGGGCAGGAGGGAAAGTGGCAGAAATTCTAGTACTATTCTTCTTTTCCCAAATGGAGTTGGCTTCTAGTGAGGGTCTCCTTAATCAAGGCTTCCAAGAGCTCAAGTTTTGTTTCTTGGCAGGTGATTCCCTCCCAGAGGTTGGGCCAGCTTTGTGTCTAGCACCACCATACTGATCTTTTTGTCTCTAGAGTTTGAAAGGGAAGGGGAATAGCATGAACTAAAGCCCAAGGGCTTGGTCTTGGGAGCCCATGAAAGCAGGTGATGAAATAGGAGCTGATTACTTCACAGGTCATCTCCTCTCTGACTTCCTGAACAGGTGGCCCTCAACGCTGAGATTGAGAACCTGGGCCAGTCCATTGCTAGTAGCCCACCAGGCGAGTCGGGTCCAGAGGCTACCAGAGCAGGTGGCTGGGTTTCAGGAGAAGAATTCTACAGGTATGTGTAACCAATGGTCCAAGGCTGAGTGTGTTTGTAATATCATACCCTGAGCTTTTTTTCTCAGCTTTCTAATTTTCTGTGCTAGCCCAGGGAGAACTTCTGCCCCCCTTTAATTCTCCCTACAAGGTTGGGCCTTACCTTCTTTGCACCCATCCAGACACAGATCATAATGGCTCCCCTGCCCCTATAGGCACTTAGTCCCACAGATGCCTATTTCTGCTCCCTCGGTCTCTCTCAAATCCTGCAGACTCACAAGGAGAGTTCTTCAGTTGGAGACTGTCCTGGAAGGAGTCATGTGCCAGGTGGATGCTGTGGGCTCAAAATTAAAGATGCTGGAGAGGAGGGGGCAGCTAGCTTCCTCCCCAGGCATGGTGAGTGGCCCTTCACCTGGTTCTTCTTGGTGCCCCACATTTGAACTCTACCATCTTTTCTACTCAGCAGGTAGAGGCAAAACATTTTTTTTTCCATTTTATTTTCTTTCTTTTCAGTGTTCCAGTATTTTTTGAAAGAGCCTGTTTTCAGGCTCCTGGGGCAACACGTTCCCTCAGTGGAGGGAAGGGGTGGAAGGCCTGAAGTTGGTTGTTCTGGCCTGAGAGCTGCCTTGGCCTTCAGGAGACGATCTGAGGTTGAAGAATCAGATCCAGATTTTCTAGATAAAAGGAAGTGGGACAAAAACTCCTCCTTCAAATGACCTGTCCCCTTTTCTTCCAACAGGGGGATCAAGACATTTGGGAACAACAGCCGACCCCAGCTGTGACTCCAGACCCCTGGGGAATCCAGGGTGGGCAGGAGAGTGGTGTGGGAGGGGGCCTAAAGCATCAGACGGCAGGCTCCTCTCTCATTGCCTCTCCAGAGACATCATCAGGACATGTCCTCCACTTCTAGGGCAGCAGTTCCCTCCACTGCTACTGCTGAGTCCCACCCCGTGTTTGGTCGTTTGAACGAACATTTCTACATGTAGCTCATATCATGTTTAGTAGTTGTGACTCAGTGTTTCTGTGTACAGCCATGAAGCTCAGTGCAGCTCTTTGAAGTAACATTTCCCACTGGGCCCCTCACTCCCTGTGCTTCCAGCTCTACTGTGATGAAAAAAAAAAAGTTAATAACAAACAGAATGAAGGAAGGGAGGGTAATGTTCCCTAGGCACTTGGCATCTGGATAGCCATGATCTGGGAAAAATGTAGAAGCCAAGAGGGAAGCATTATCTAGATGTCTTCCTGTTTGTCAGTGAAATCTATCCTTTGTGCATCTAGAGATCTGCTGCTAGCACCCATGGGATTCTTGTCTTCCCCATAGAATCTCCAGGTGAAAGAGAAAAGGAAACCCTGGGGGAGAGGAAACTTTCTCATTGTGGAAACTCTCACTGTAGTTACAGTGTTGCAGAGAACTTGGAGTGATCCCTCCATCCAGGACAAAGACCATGAAGGCTCAGTTGAGGAGGCTGCTCACGACATTCCACTGACCTCTGGGAAAGGACAGGGCTTTCCCTGTAAACAGGGACACAGATGGAGCCTGAGGAGAATCAGAGAAATGGCTTCAGGATTCAAAGGTCTTTGGAATAAAATGCAGTGGGCTCTGATCCTGTTCTTGCAAAGGACATATGGGTTTCTCTAGTGGCTATCAATAAAAATCCTTCGAAAAATCAGGACTTTGCATTTGCTTCTGGGATTGTAGGGGAAAGAAGAGAGGATGGAGCTGTGAACCATTCTTATATCTGGGCTGGAGCACTTATCCCTGCCAGGAGTGTCGATTGGCAGCAGTGACAATGTGAAGGGGCTGAAACAAGAACTTCTGGCTCATAGGAATGATTTGAAATGATGGGCATCGTGACTGTACCATTTAGAGAGTGGAGACAGTGACCTAGAGAGATCTGGTCCTCATGATGAAAAGAGTAAGGTAGTCCTTATGCTGGCATGAGGGGTAGCTGGTGTGTGTGTGTGTGTGTGTGTGTGTGTGTGTGGTGTAGGCTGTGGGAGGTAAGAGGGGGAGATGGAAAATAACTAGGAATAGGACTAAAAACTCCTACACCAAGATTTGGGCTGTATAGGTCTGTGTTCCAAGTCCCACTATGTATCCTTTTCCCCTTCCCCTGTGATCTTTACCTCTTTCTCATTTTTTTTTCAAAGATTTTATTTATTTATTTGACAGAGAGAAATCACAAGTAGACGGAGAGGCAGGCAGAGAGAGAGAGGGAAGCAGGCTCCCTGCTGAGCAGAGAGCCCGATGCCAGACTTGATCCCAGGACCCTGAGATCATGACCCGAGCCGAAGGCAGCGGCTTAACCCACTGAGCCACCCAGGCGCCCCACCTCTTTCTCACTTTGCACCTTGCTCCCCAGTTGCTCTTTCTCATCCTTTCCCTTTTCCCACCCTTTTCACCATCCCATCATCTATACTCTATACACCCAGGAGGCTCCTGAATAAATGCAATCAAGATAACCTGAGTGTATCCTCAGCTGTAAAAAGTTACAAAGCTTTCTTCCAGAAAGACTGTATCAGCTGAAGAGAAGTAGGCGCCAACCTGCACCTTAAGAAAAGAGGGGCGGGGCGCCTGGGTGGCTCAGTGGGTTAAGCCCCTGCCTTCAGCTCAGGTCATGATCTCAGAGTCCTGGGATCAGCCCACATCATGGGCTTTCCGCTCAGCAGGAAGCCTACTTCCCCCTCTCTCTCTGCCTACTTGTGATCTCTCTCTTTCTGTGTCAAATAAATAAATAAAATCTTTTTTAAAAATTAAAAAAAAAAAAAAGAAAAGATAAAGGGGAGGATCCGTTATTTCACCAAGACATTGGAACGACCAGTATTTCAGCTCAGGGGTCAATGAGTGAAGGTTTCCCAAAGGCTGGATAAGACTACCTTCAAAAGCATGGAATCTCCTAGAAGTCTTTGGCAACGAATACCAGCCTGGGTGGGAAGTGTCTAGGAAGAGGATAACCTGTCCTTGTGACTTTGGTCAGCAGGCCACCAGAGCTCAACCAACCCCGTATAGGTCGTCGGTTTTACAAGATTAGTGACGGGGATGAGCGCATTCTCAGTTCCAGTCATCGCGACTATGGCAATGGATCGACTTAGGATAGCTCATTTTAGCTTCAATTTCAGCTTTAAGCTTACTCTTTGTTATTACTCCCCGTAAGCCGCAGGACTCAGCGGAGAAATGGAGTATCCCAGGGCTGCGAACCCAGGGCGGGGAGGGTGGGGACGGCGGGGTGGGCGGGGCACGCCCGGTGCGCAGGCGCGGGTGTCCCAAAACCGGAAGCAGCGCGGGGCCAGGCATGGCGGCGGCGGCGGCGGCAGAGGGTGTCCCCGCGACCCCAAGAGAGGAGCCGGTTCGAGGTACGTAGAGTAGCTGGGGATGAATTGTCTGGAAGGAGGCCGGGAACTCACCTGACCGCGGCGAGCAGGTCGGAGGGGCGCACCTGATGGGACGACTGAGGTGGGGTTTGGCCACGGGATCGGATCTGAGCCAACGGCCGGTGCAAGGGAGCAGAATTGGCGTGTCAGGTGGGGCAAGGAAAACGTGAGGGACTTGAAATTATGGTACAGGGAGAGCGGAGCCGACTTGATCGAACGAGGACAGGTGAAGAGATGTGGGACTGTGGGGAGAGGGTGCCATGGCTGGATTAGGACCCGGTGTTGGGCGAGACACTTACTGGTTCTCCTTTGATTCAGACGATGCCGCCGTGGAGACAGCTGAGGAAGCAAAGGAGCCGGCTGAGGCTGACATCACTGAGCTCTGCCGGGACATGTTCTCCAAAATGGCAACTTACCTGACCGGGGAACTGACGGGTGAGGCTGGATGTGGGCTGATTCGGTTACCGCCCTGCATCACTCGCTGGAGCTGTAGTTTGGCTCTGGGAGCTGTGAGGTGCTTTAGCAGCATCCGTCTTCGGCTCCCTCCCCAACTCCCCATGCCCTGAAATATGCCTGTTGGAAGTTTGGGAAGGTTATGAGTGGGAAAGAAAAAGGTCCGTTCCTTCCCTGGAGAAATTCACTAGCTAATTTCAGAAATGCGTAAAAATGCCTAATATAACTCTGCAAGCCTCGGTAGTGTACACTAAGTATGAGAAGACAAAAAAGAATTGATCAAGACGTGCTTCCTTGGAGGAGGTATATTTTTAGCTGGATTGTGAGAGGAATGACTGACCAAAAAGGGGGGAAACGATGAGTGAGTGAGGCGATATAAGGGAATAGTTTGTTCCCTTAAAGCAGATTTATTTACTGGGACAAAGAGAAATGAAATTGGGGAATGGAGAGTGACCTGTAGATTTAGGACCCTACTAGGTTGCTCCAAGCATTTGGTCACCCACACTTCGTGGCATGATTAATTTTGAGTTCATTGAGTATTTGCAGGTGAACATATAACCTGTGTGTGGAGAAAGGTCCAAAAAGTGAAGTTTGCTCCTGTGGCCTCTCATAAGCATTGTTTCACTTCCCCAGGAAATTGCTGTGAGCTAAATTTGGGAACCAGAATTAATGAGAAAAGGCTTGGTGCAGAATGGGAGGGCTTGTGAGGCTTTGCCTATCGATTTTTTAGTTATTTCTGAGCAAGAGAAACCAAGTAACAAATAATAGATTTTTGACTTCCCTTTAAAAATTCCAAAGATTTGGCAATACTAGTTCCCCATTCTTGTAATGCTGTGATTGACTAGAGCTGAGCAGCTATCTCCTCTAAATGGACTAGTGCCATGCAGTGTTTTCCCCACCACTCTTTTTCCTCCCTTTTACTGGGACCTGATCAGTTGCCATTTATCACTGTTCTTATATTGTTGGTTTGTTAGTAGTGGTAGAGAAACAATTTTCTGTACCAATATTTCTATCCAGGTTGGTAAAGTAAATGATAGGTAAGACGACTGTGTGTTCTAAGAAATGGGAAAGAGCATATTTCTTTGTGGAAGTGAATAATCTTATGTGTTTAACATTCCAACACTTGGCTTGTTTCATTCATTTACATGATCTTGCAGGCTTCTAGGTATTAGAGTGTGACCCTTGGTTTTTTTTTAGAGAGACTAATTTGCTAGCAGTGAAGGTGTATGGTTGTGGAGGAGAGAGCTCAGACACATGAGCAAGTTTTGGGATGAAAAGTAATGATGATGGTCAGTGACAGGGTGATGGTAAAAGGAATGGGAAGGAAAGCATGGGTGCAAGAATGCCACAGAAGTGGAATTTAGAAGTGCCTGTGGAGGTATGGGAGCAGCCTAAGGTGTTCTAGGTTTTAAACTGACGGTGCCATCATCTAAAATAGAGAAGTGGGAAAGCAGAACAGTGTTTAGTGTAAAAATGTTTTTGGTTTTGGCTTGACTGATTTTAGATATTACCTCAGAGAATAATCAGAGTAGGGGAAACAGATCTGGGAGTCACCTGCACAGGGTGTGAGTCAAGGCTCTGCAGGATGAGATAGGCAAGGATATGCTTAGGGGTAGCTGACTGTACTTATGGCCTCAAATCTCAGTGAATGCTTGTATAGGGCAATTAGTTTGTTTCTAACAACAGTTCTTAAAACATCTAGGTTTACAAATGGTTTACTTACAATAAAATTAATTTTAAACGGAATGCAATTTCCCTGTGATTGTCATTCTTATTTGTACATATGCTTTTTTTGAGTCTGAAAGGAAGCTAGCATCACCCTGGGAATGCCCATAGGAATGCCACCCATGTAAACATCAGTTGGGTCACAGCTGGGAAAAAATTGGGAAGTGACAGTTGAGGATGAATGAGAAAGGACCTAGCATAGAAACCTACAAAGAGTGAATTGAAAGAGATGAGAAAATCAGGATAATAGGATGATGTGGCAACCAAGGGAAATGAGCATTTTGTGAAAAGAGGGAGATCACAGGGTCAGGTACTATGGAGAGGTTCAGGAGGATAATAACTGAGAAAACGCTGTGGATTTGGTGCTTTGTAGAACACCAATGACCCCGGAGCATGTAATTTCCTTGGATGATATGGGCACAGGCCAGGCTGCAAGGGTTTTCATGAGTGAATGCTGAGGAAGAAGAAGCAGTGAGTATGAGCTGGTCTTTCAGAAGGGTAGCAGTGAAGCTCCTTTGCTTTAGAGCAAATGATGTAGGTGTAGCAGGAGAGAGAGAGTGCTTTTGAGCTGGAGAGAAACCTGAATATATTTCTAGAGAGAGAGGAAGCTGCCAGGATAGAAAATTTGAAGCCAGGGAAAGGAGATGATTGAAAAGAGGCCCTGTAGAAGAGGAAGCAAGAGCACGGGAGACATGTTGGCAAAAATAGGGGGCACTCCTGCCTCTTGGGAAGATAAAAAGGTACAGAGAAGTTTTGAAGTGAGGCACAAAGGTTGACACAACTCATGTTAGAGGAATTTTCCACTTTTCAGGAAAATTTGCTTTGAGTAGCCATTTGCTTTGAGTAGAGATGGGGAAGGGAACTGAGGACATGAAAAGGAGTACATAAAATGCAATATAGAATCACACAGTAATAAATGAGTTATTAAGAAATGGTGAGGTCCTAATTGATTTTATATGTATTTATGATGCAGTCCTTCAGATTACGTGTTATCATACCATAGAAATACCAAGACTGTGTCACCTCTCACTTCCTAGAACATGAATTTATGGGGCGCCTGGGTGGCTCAGCGGGTTAAAGCCTCTGCTTTCAGCTCGGGTCATGATCCCAGGGTCCTGGGATCGAGCCTCACATCGGGCTCTCTGCTCAGCGGGGAGCCTGCTTCCTCCTCTCTCTCTCTCTGCCCGTCTCTCTGCCTACTTACGATCTGTCCATCAAAAAAAAAAAAAGAACATGAATTTATTATTTACCTGTTTAACCAAGATTCTGAAGTCTCTGGATCTTACTTGGTTTAAATAGTTTGCTGATTATTACCTGAGTTTCTGCTTAGGCATTCAGAGTACACAGGCTGAGTATGAATGTCATAAATCAGTAGTGGCCTGCTACTTTGACATTCTCTGGGTCCTGCCTGGAACTACCATTTGGCCCATGATTCCACATTCCAGTGATCTATGACAGATCTTAAAAACATCACATCTTCTGTTTCTTTTAAAGCCACCAGTGAAGACTATAAGCTCCTGGAAAATATGAATAAACTAACCAGCCTGAAGTATCTTGAAATGAAAGATATTGCTATAAACATTAGTAGAAACTTAAAGGATTTAAACCAGAAATGTAAGTAATAGTTTTTATAATTAAACATGTTTGTATTTAGTATTCTTTTGTGCTTGGAATTGTGGAGAAGTGGAGGGAATATGGCACCTGTCCTGAGGGAGCTCATTCTCTAAAAGTGAATTACAAAGTTATGGTGAATTTCTTCCATTTTGAGGCTTAGCATATTTTGTTATGGTTATTTCTGCTTCTGAATCTTGATATGATCACTTTAGTCCTGTCAGATTCTAGTAAATTTATTTAACAATGAAATCTGTAAAGGACTACTGTATAAGCAGAAAACCAGAACATCTATAAATGGAAAATGCTAATTTAGACTGGCAGAATATGTTTTTCCATTGACTTATATTTGAGTTCCCTATCTCTAGAGTACTCTTTCTTGGTAGGGGATTACTTAAGAAACTGAATCTGTAAGGGAAGGATTGTTTGAGGAGCAAGAAATTTAAAAGAGAGGAAAATTAGTGGATGAGAGAGACTTGGTTTGTCCAGGTCACAGCTCTGCCTGATCAGCTAGCTACTGTCTGCTAGTGTTTGTCCTGCCAGTGATCAGAATCATGTCACCCTATCTACTGTGTCTTGGGCAGAGCTGGAGGGACACTAGCATTTTTACTTTCCCACTTTTTTCTACACTCTGTGTTGAAACTGAATGAGCACGTGGTCTGTCTTTGTTTTCAAAGATGCTGGACTGCAGCCTTATCTGGATCAGATCAATGTAATTGAAGAGCAAGTGGCGGCTCTTGAGCAGGCAGCCTACAAGTTGGATGCATATTCCAAAAAACTGGGTAACCATTTTTATGTCAGTTTTGACTAATAAGAGTGCCCTGCCCCCCAGCCTGACCTTAGTTAATAGGATAGTTAACATTGATGTGCCTGTGATGATCGATTTTAAATAAGTTTCACGAAAACCTAGTGAGACTAATTTTTTAATGGTAGTAGTAATAAAAATACTATTTTCTGAGTGCTTAATGATATATATCAGGCACTGTTCTTAGTGCTTTACATGTATTACCCTTTCATCCTCCCAGTGTTCTATGAGATAAGTACGTGATTTTTATCCCCATTCTTTGAAGGAGGAAACTGGTCAAAGGGGTTAAATAACTTGCATAAGGATACAAAGCTAGCATGTGAAAGAGCTATAGTCCCAACCAGGTCTGTTTGATTATAAAGCTCAAGCTCTTAAAATTGGGGTTCAGCAGGCTGAAGCATCCTTAGTAATGTAGATGCATATGTCTTAAAAAATGGGAAAGTCAAACAAGAGTTTTCTTGAAGGATTACTTTTCCTTTAATGATGAAACTGGTATCGCTTCTCGGCCTTTTGGCTAAGATCAAGTGTAGTATCTGTTCTTCTCAGTTTAATGATGAAACTGGTACTTGTATTGTTGATGGCTTACTAACTGGCTCTGGGTTTTACATCTGCGATTAAAAATAATGGAGTTGTCTTTATCCTAGATATAATTTACAGATAATTTTATTTTCATCATTGACAATTGTTGGCTACTTCGGGAGAGAGGTCTGTAACAGACTAAGATTTGACATGAATGGTGATTAACAGTTTCATTGTCCACAATTAAATTTACTAAATGGTGACTGAACCTTACTGTATAGAAGGCATTGTACCAGATGATTTCAAGGTTTGTTTTGATTTATTTTTTTCAAGGTTCTATTTTATTTTATTCTTTTTAATATTTTATTTATTTGTTTGACAGAGAGGTAGAGAGCACAAGTAGGCAGAGAGGCAGGCAGAGAGAGGGAGAAGCAGGCTCTCCACTGAGCTGGGAGTCCAATGCAGGGCTCAGTTCCAGGATGCTGGGATCATGACCCGAGCTGAAGGCAGCTGCTTAACCAACTGAGCCACCCAGGTGCCCCTTTTTCAAGATTTTAAAGAAAAAGATAATCTGTCACATTAAGAGGCTTATTTGATAGTCTTTTAAATCTTTGTGTCTTTCAAAATTGCTTTCCTATAGTGAGGTGTAGGAATAAGAAAATAAAAGGGGAAACATACATTTGTATGTCCAGAGTGTTCCAGTCTGGCTGTCAGAGTGCCTGGGACAGTGCCTGGAGAAGCAATTTCCTGTGCTTAGTAAGGCTTCCCATGACTCCAGTGCCAGTAGCTCTGCTTAATACTGACGGAGTTGTCTGAGCACGTGCTGTTGACAGGGTTAGAACTTAGTGAACTTGTTCTTAATTCTGTGTGTGTGTGTGTGTGTGTGTGAAACTTTTTATCTTAAGTTGTGCACATCCAAATAACTGTCTTTAGCTAATATGAATGTTAACATTTATGGTGTGCCTCCAATTTGGACCCAGTTTGGACAGATTATGAGATTGAAGGCAATAGATTTTTTTTTTAAATGTAATAGATATTGTTGAACTTGCCTGGAAATCCTGACTAAAAAGATCTTTGTAAGAGCTGGTTTTAAAAGATTTAACTTCTTCCCCCTCTCTCCCTGGCAGAAGCCAAGTACAAGAAGCTGGAGAAGCGATGAAAAACTTACTCCTGTGGATCAAAGTCTTTTTTAACATGGAAGAATGTTTTATAAGACCTGAATCCTGAGGCTGATGAATTGTCAAAACTCCTCGAAAGGAAACTGTGCTGGTCGTCCCAGAAATGTACCAACATTGGAGTAAACTGGAGGACTATGGCTACCCCTGAACTTCTTTTGAGGCAGTATCCCTCAGAAACTCACACTTAATAACTTCTTACCTTTTACTTGAATGTTTCATCATCCACTCAGGACAGAGAGTCTCTCAAAGTTCAGGATAAGCCTGGGCTTGCCAGTGGAATCAAATGAGAGGAACCATTCTTCTCTCATAGTGGTTGATTACTACATTATTTTCTTAATGGCTGGTTTTTTGAGTTTCTGTGTCAACAGTGTTTTTTTCTATTAATGATGCTGATGTATTGTTAATAAGATCCTAAATTAAAAAAAGAAAAAAACTTGTTCTTAACAGATTACCGCCTTGTGAATGTCAGTAATTTACTCTCCCATAACATTGCAAATAATAGGAAATCTTAAATAATTACTAGATTGAGCAGAAGCAGTGAAAGGAGTGTTTTGATAGCTTGATATATGTGATGGGCCCTTCCTGTCTCTTCTGTCTGTGACTCAGATGTCTGGAGATGGATGACATCTTGACACATGTTCCCTTTTGGAAATGTGATAAAGACAAAGACTGTGTATGTGTATATGTGTTAGGTGGGGAAGTGGGGCTGCCACTCATAAAATAGAGCATTTTCTGAAACATCTTCCTCTTTGTGCCTGCTGGGTCAGAGGGGGCTCCCAGGACTCCCGACTGTCTTCCTTTCAGACTAAAGACATCAATGGTTGGAGAATACTGACTGACAGGCCAGTCTAGTTTGGAGGACAGGCATCCTTATTCAGAATTGGGGGTCACCAGCCAGGAAGGGGTCTGAGGTCCTCAGTTCTGTCTCCCAAAGAGTTCTTAACCCTGTTTCTGTCCTTTCCTACTATCTCTGTTCCAGACTGTTACTTGTCCCCTGCCCCACTGCACTATAGCTGTGTCTTCTCACTGTAATGATCCCTCCAATGCACCTTCCAAACTGCTGTTAGAGCAATCTAAAATGTCAAGTGGCTATGTCACCCCTCCTGCTTAGAATCCTTTAGCGATTTCTCATAGCTGCTTTGAAAAAGCCAGATTAATTTTGGTTTTTTTACTCAGAAACCAAAATTTTATTTATTTATTTTTTAAAGATTTTATTTATTTGAGAGAGAGCAAGGGCAGAGGGAGAAGCAGACTCCTAGCTAAGCAGGGAGCCCGAAGTGGGGCTCAATCCCAGGACTCTGGGATCATGCCCTGAGCTGAATGCAGAAGCTTAACTGACTGAGCCACTCAGGCATCCCAATAAAGCTGTTTATTTTTAAAGTTAAAAGTTCTTATAGTCAATAACTATAATTAGGGGGATGCCTGGGTGGCTCAATCGGTTAAGCTGCTGCCTTCAGCTCAGGTCATGATACCAGGGTCTTGGGGTTGAGTCCTGCATTGGGCTCCTTGCTTAGTGGGAAGCCTGCTTCTCTCTCCGCCTCTGCCTGCTTGTGCACTCTCTCTCTCTCACAAGTAAAAAAATCTTAAAAAAAAAAAAAAAACTATAATTAGGAGAGAATACTGATTTCTTTATTACCCAGTCTTTTCTTTGAATTTTCTAACTCATTCCCAAGGGTATTAAAGCATGTTGTTCAGTGTTCAGAATCTAACACATTCTTTACTCAACCTCTACTTCTAGAGTGCATTTATTTATTGTTTTATTTAAAAAAATTTATTTACTTATTTGACAGAGATCACAAGTAGGCAGACAGGCAGGCAGAGAGAGAGGAAGGGAAGCAGGCTCCCCGCTGAGCAGAGAGCCCGATGCAGGGCTCAATCCCAGAACCCTGGGATCATGACCTGAGCTGAAGGTATAGGCTTCAACCCCCTGAGCCACCCAGGCATCCCTCTCTCTTATCTTTTTGATAATTGCCATTCTCACTGGTGTGAGGTGTGAGGTGATAACTGACTGTGGTTTTGATTTGCATTTCCTGATGACTGGTGATGCTGAGCACCTTTTCATGTGTGTATTGGCTATGGTAGTCTTTGGAAAAATGTCTAATTGGGGCCTTTGCCCATTTAAAAAAATCAGATTATTTGCTTTTTTGCTATTGGGTTGTTTGAGTTCCTTTTTTATTTTGGATATTAACCCCCTATCCGATAGAGAGTTTGCAGATACTTTCTACCATTCCATAGGTTGCATTTTTATTTTGTTGGTTGTTCCTTTTGGTGTACAGAAGCTTGTTTGTTTTATGTAGTCCCACTTGTTAATGTTTTGTTTTTGTTGCTTGTGCTTTCCAAAAAATTATATCCAAGACCAATGTCAAAGTGCTTCCTGTTTCTTCTAGGAGTTACAGTTCCAGATCTTATATTCAGTCTTTAATCCATTTTGAATTAATGCTTGTGAGTGGTGTAAGATAGAGGTCCAGTTTCATTCTTTTACATGTGAATATCCAATTTTCCTAATACCATTTAATACCTAATTTTCTAATACATTGAAGAGACTCTCCTTTCCCCACTGAGTCTTCTTGGCTCCTTTGTCAAATATTAGTTGTCTGTATATGCATGGGTTTATTTCTGGGCTCTTGATTCTGCTCCATTGGGCTATGTATCTGTTCTTACATCAGTTCTATACTGTTTTGAATACTATTGCTTTATAACATAGTTTAAATCAGGAAGTGTGATACTTCAAGCTTTGTTCTATTTTCTCAAGATTGCTTTGGCTATTCAGGGTCTTTTGAGGTTCCATACAATTTTCAGGATTGTTTTATTCTATTTCTTTTTTTTTTTTTTTTTGAAGATTTTATTTATTTATTTGACAGACAGATCACAAGTAGGCAGAGGGACAGGCAGAGAGAGAGCGGGAAGCAGGCTCCCCGACTAGCAGAGAGCCCCATGCAGGGCACGATCCCAGGACCCTGGGATCATGACCTGAGCTGAAGGCAGAGGCTTTAACCCACTAAGCCACCCAACCCCCCCCCATTACATTTTAATAGAGATTGCATTGACTCTATAGATGGCTTTGGGTAGTATGGATATTTTAACTATTCTTATCCATAAGCACAAAATATCTTACCATTTATTTGTATCTTCTTCAGTTTCTTTCAGCAGTATCTTATGGTTTTCAGTGTATAGACCTTTCACCTTTTTAGTTGAATGTATTCTTAAGTTTCTTTTTTGTTTTTGATGCTATTTTAAATGGGATTGCTTTCTTTATTTTTCAGATAGTTTGTTAGTGTATACAAACACAGCTGGTTTTTATATGTTGACTTTTTATCCTGCAACTTTACTGAATTCATTTATTCTGTTTTTGTTTTTTTTTTGTTGTTGTTGTTTTTTCAGGGAGTTGGAGTATTTAGGATTTTTTATATATAAGATGATGTCATCTGCACACAGAGACAGTTTTGCCTCTTCCTTTCCAATATGGATGCCTTTTATTTCTTTTTCCTGCCTAATTGTTCTGGCTAGAATTTCTGGTAGTGGGCACCCTTGTCTTATTCCTAATCTTAGAGGAAAAGCCTTCATCCTTTCACCACTGAGTATGATGTCAGTTGTGGACTTGTCATATATCACCTTTATTATATTGAGGTACATTTCTTCTATGCACACTTTGTTGAGAGTTTTTTTTTTTCTTTCTATCATGATAGGATGCTGAATTTTGTCAAATGGTTTCTTTACAACTATTGAGATGATCATATGATTTTTATCTTTCATTCTATAAATGAGATTTATTGCATTTATTGATTTTGGTATGTTGAAACATCCCTACATCCCAGGACAAGTCCCACTTGATCATGGCATGTAATCCTTTTAACGTGCTGTTGAATTCAGTTTGCCAGTAACTTGCTGAGAACTTTATATCTATATTCATCAGGGATATTGGTCTGTGGTTTTCTTTTCTTATAGTATCCTTATCTGACTGGCTTTGGTTTTGGGTAACGCTGATCTTTTTTTTTTTTTTTTTTTTTTAAAGATTTATTTATTTATTTGACAGAGAGAGATCACAAGTAGGCAGAGAGGCAGGCAGAGAGAGAAGGAGGAAGAAGCAGGCTCCCTGCTGAGCAGAGGGACAGTCCTCGATCCCAGGACCCTGAGATCATGACCTGAGCTGAAGGCAGAGGCTTAACCCACTGAGCCACCCAGGCGCCCTTGAGTAATGCTGATCTTATATAATGAGTCTGGGAGTGTTCCTTCCTCTTCAGTTTTTGGAAGAGTTTGAGAAAGATTGGCATTACTTCTTTAAATGTTCAGTAGAATTCAGTGAAATAATCTGATCCTGGGATTTCTTTTTTGGGAGTTTTTTGATTACTGATTCAAATTCCTTACTCTTTACTGGTCTGTTCAGATTTTCTATTTCTTCTTGATTCAGTCTTACTAAGTTTTATGTTTCTAGAAATCTATCCATTTCTTCTTGGTTGTCCAATTTATTGGTATATAATTATTTGCAGTGATCTGTTATGATCTCTGTATTTCTGTGGTATCAGTTGAAATGCCTCCTTTTTCATTGATAATTTCATTTATTTGAGTCCCCTCTTTTTTGATTAGTTAGCTAAAGGTTTGTCAATTTTATCTTTTTCAAAAACCAACTTTTAGTTTTGTTGATCTTTTCTATTGTTTTCCTGTTCTCTGTTTCACTTATTTCTGCTGTAATCTTTATTATATCCTGCCTTCTGCTAACTTTGGGCTTAGTTTATTCTTATTTTTTCTAGTTCTTTGATGTGTAATGTTGAGTTGTTTATCTGAGACCTTTATTTTTTAATATAGACATTTACAGTTATCAACTTTCCTCTTGGAACTGCTTTTGTAGCACTCCGTAAGTTTGGTGTGTTGTGTTTCTATTTTCTTTTGTCCCAAGATGTTTAAAATTTTTCTTTGTGATTTCTTCTTTGGTCTATTAGTTGTTCAGGAGTGTGTTGTTTAATTTCTATTTTTTTTTTTTAAATTTTCTAGTTTTCTTCCTCATTTCTTATTGAATTCTAGTTTTGTACCATTATGGTTGAAAAGATACTTGATATAATTTCTATGTACTTGAATTTTTTGAGACTTGTTTTGTGGCCCAACATTCTATTCTGGAGGAATTTTCCATGCACTTGTGAAGAATGTGTATTTTAAAACCAAACTTCTTAGCATGCTTCAAAACCCCTATTTCTTTCATTTTTTTCCAGTTTCATTTTCTATAACTCTTGACACTTACACTGTATTCAGCTATCTTGAGCTAGCTTAAATTCCCATGGATGAGCTTTCTTTCCATAAGCTTTATATTTCAGAGTAGATTTAGATTTATAAGAGTTGGAAAGATAATACAGAATTCCACTGATGAATTTTCGTATCTTACTATTGTTCCTCTTCCTGAAGGGGTTACCTGCCCAGGTTTGGCAAATTTCTACTCCTTTATATTCAGTCTTGATTTCTACTTGTGGGCTGTGCTGGATTGCCCCCAAAGTAGAAAAAAACACAAGCTTTGTGTGCTATCAAAGCAGGGGCACTAATAATTAATGAGATAGGCAATTTAATATTTCCCTCCAAAGTGAGGGAAACCAGAATTTTGTGGTTCTTCCTTAAACTTATTTATGTTTTAGTTAATTTCTAATTACATGGCTGACCTTAGTGAATTTTCCCTCCCCCTCAGTTGTCCAAAGCCCCTTTGTTTCCATTTCCTTATATACTGTTGTCTCCTATAAATTGGACTGAATTCCTCCAAAAAGTCAAGGTCATGAAAAACAAAACTAAAAAGGTAGGTGGGCTGTTGTAGATTTAAAAAGACTAGAGAGAGTGGAGCGCCTGGATGGCTCAGTAGGTTAAGCCTCTGCCTTCGGCTCAGGTCATGATCCCAGGGTGCTGGGATCGAGCCCTGCATCGAGCCCTGCATTGAGCCCTGCATCGAGCCCTGCATCGAGCCCTGCATCAGGCTCTCTGCTCAGCGGGGAGCCTGCTTCCTCCTATCTGCCTGCTTCTCTGCCTCCTTGTGATCTTTCTCTCCGTCCAATAAATAAATAAAATATTTTAAAAAACTGTTAAAAAGACAAGAGAGAGAACTGAATACAAGCGTGAAACTTAATTGTATCCGAAATTAAAACAAGCTCCAGATATTTTTTAAAAAGGAGGGGGCACAAATGGAGAACTTTAAATATGGATGTGTATTAGATGATATTATTGAACTTATTAATTTTTTTAGATGTGTTAATACTGTTTTGGTGATGTAGGGACTGTCCTTATTCTTAGGAAATGCACTCTGAGGTATTCTTGATACCTGCAATTTACTTTCAAATGATGCAGTGAGAATAACAGTGCTGTGCACTTTAAAGGAGCGGGAGTCTGTCTTTGCCCACTGGACTGATATGGTTAGGTTAGGGCGCAACATTGTGTCGGGAACCTTCTAGAAGCTCCATAACTGAAATTGCTCCGAAGTAAAACATCGTAATTGGAATCATTCTTCCCATTACCCCTTCCTTCCTCTACTGCTCTTCGATTCTTCTTGGAGGCGAAGTCACCTGAGAGAGGCTTCTGTCCCTCGCCGCTCTCCGTAGATCACCGAACCCTCATTGGCTGGGTGCACTGACGTCTTAGTGTGGTGCTGCCGCGTTTTTCAGAGGAGCTTGGGTTCAGAGTCCCGGTTTTGGGTGGTCGACCTAATCCCGGCTGTTTGAACAAATGGCTCAGAAACCGCTGCGTCTGTGAGTGACCATAGCTCAGAAGCGCAAGTGCGCGCGCACGTATGGGTGCGTGCGGGCACGAGTGTATGCTGGTCGGGGGCTCTCTCGTGCCTGGAAGAGAGGGGAAAAGGCGGGGGTGGGAGCGTGGTGGCGGCTCGTGAGCTCCGACCCTGTCTTAGCTCAGCCGGAGCCGGTCTCCTTTCGCTTCCGAGAGGGGACTCTTGGAGACACACGCTGGAAGAGGCGGAAGCGTCCAGCGTCAGGCCTCCTCCATCTTAGGCTATCCTGGACCCTGACACCTTTCTCCTTCGCTTTTCCCCACACTCCACTTATGTGTTGATGAAAATAAGTTGCCATGGACTCCACTGGTGGGTCCTTGTCAGTTGCGAACAGACGAGCTAGCTAGTTCTCCTGCGCAGGCGCACTTTTTTGGGAGGAGGAGGCGCTGGAGTGAAGCTACACCATCCATCCGTGCATCCATGGACCCGTTGAACAAATATTTATTGAACAGTTGCAGTGTAGCAGGCATTGTGCTAGACGCTGCGCAGATGGAGTTCCTGCCTTAATGGCGCTCAGAGTCTTGAGTAGATATTAATCAAAGAATCCAGATTAATGTTAAATTATTGTGGTGAAAAATGTCGGGAAGAAAAGCTTCACGGTTCTGGAAGAGAGTATAAAAGGGAATTTGGCTTATTATGAGGAATCAGGAGAGGGAGGATTGAGCCTTGGTTACGATTTTTGTCTTTTTCTAAAGTCATCGAAATGTTTAAGAACTCCTTGTCAGGATCAGATTTTTGTTTTGAAAAGCGATTCTGGCTGCAGTGTGAGAACAAATTAAAGCCGAAGAAGTGGGCAGCTAGGATTAGGTGGAGTGATGGCAGAAGCAAAGTGCTGGGATTCAGGGCTTATTAAGGAGATGAAATTAACAGGGCTTGGAGATGGTTTGGCTGTGAGAAGGAGTTGGCACCGTGGGGTCCAAAATTTCTGCCCCTCATTGGGATAGGAAACACTGGAAAAGGGCCTATTTGGGGAGATGATGAACTTTGAGATGTCCTGTGATGTACAAACTGGATGATGGCTCTCTGAGAAACAATTATAATTCCATGTGACAACTTCTATGATAGAGGGAGCACCTGGAATTGGTGACTGATAGGGACTGGAGGACTTCCTAGAGGAGGTGGTGCTCAGGAGGTAAATAAAAACACCTAGTAGTTTATTACAGAGCTTCTCTGAGATGCTCTATGGGTTTCTGAGGTTTGAGAAGAGAGTGACTTTCTGAGCCAGTTAAGAGGGCTTTAGAGATGTGCTGGGCCTCAAAGGATGGGAAAAAATTAGATTCAGGGTGGGTAGGGTCGGGCTGTTAGGAGAGGTATGGCAGAGGCGGAGAATGATCAGATTGACAGTAGGGGAAGTTTCTGTTACGGAAACTTGGAGAAAGCGCTGGGGAGAGGGACCAAAGACTTGTGGAAGCCTGTGGCTCTGCAGGCAGTGGAGTTCTCTTAGTGTTTTTGAGGAAAGAACATTATATTGTTGGCTTTATATAGGATGGTTAGGAAGAAGAGTAGGCATTAGAAGAAATAAATGTAAGCGCATTCCCTATGTTATATCCAGTACCTGATTCATTAGATCTTTGGCTGATTCTGCCTCTGCCTTATCACAGGACTCTCCGTGGCTCTGCCTCAGAGTGTCCTCCATTCCTCCCCTCTCCCTCATTTCTCTCTCTACTTCTCCAGTCCAAATTGTGTTCAAAATTCTAAATTTTTCATAATTTCTCTCCTTCATATCTTCATTCAATATTTCCCCTTTTGATGATATATTTGCTTATAGTTACTTGTTTCTCCAGACCATCTTACACTGTTACTGAAATGAACTTTAAAAAAAAAAATACAGATTTTATTTATTTGACAGACAGCGATCACAAGCAGGCAGAGAGAGAGAGGAGAAGCAGGCTCCCTACGGAGCAGAGAGCCTGATGGCCAGGCTCAATCCCAAAACCCTGGGATCACGACCTGAGCCAAAGACAGAGGCTTTAACCCACTGACCCATCCAGATGCCCTGAAGTCAACTTTTTAAAACATATTACTAGCCAGCTTGAAAATGTTCAGTGATATGGATATGCCAGAAAGGCGTAGTGGCTGAACAGTAAGAATTATAATATTTCAAGATGAGTTCAAAGACATTAAGAAATGGTATGAGAGGGGCACCTGGGTGGCTCAGCGGGTTAAGCCTCTGCCTATGGCCCGGGTCATGATCTCAGGGTCCTGGGATCGATCCCCACATCCGGTTCTCTGCTCAGTGGGGAGCCTGCTTCTCCCTCTCTCTCTGCCTGCCTCTCTGCCTGCTTGTGATCTCTGTTTGTCAAATAAATAAAATATATATATATATATATATATATATAAAGAAATGGTATGAGAGATAGAAAAACCGTGGAAGTCAGAATTCTAAAAACTCAGAAATGAGTTGATAAAACAAGTTACTTTACAACTTAGAGCCATTCTGTCTGGCAAACCTCAGCTCTGGCCACTTTCTGCCTCTCTGCCCCGTAACAATTTACACATATCTCCTATTGTAGCCTTTTTCATGTACATTTTTATTAGAGTATCTCCCCTTCCCTGATCGTCAATTTTTTGAGGTTTGAACTGAGCCTTTTTCCTCTTTGTACTCCTAGCGTGTTCTTAGCCTACTACTGGGTGTATTGCCTTAGCATATTATAGGTGTCTGGTACGTCATTTTGGGGTGGATGGTTGATAGTGGCAGTGGAAAGGAAAAGGGTAGAATGAATGTGAAAGATTTAGAAAAGGGGATTGATGATGGGGCACCTGGGTGGCTCAGTGGGTTAAAGCCTCTGCCTTCGGCTCAGGTCATGATCTCAGGGTCCTGGAATCGAGCCCCGCATCAGGCTCTCTGCTTCGGCAAGGAGCCTGCTTCCTCCTCTCTCTCTGCCTGCCTCTCTGCCTACTTGTGATCTGTCTTTGCCAAAGAAATAAATAAAATCTTTAAGAAAAAAAAAGGGGGGGAGGGATTGATGAGCCTTGATGACTGGATAGGGGATTTTTGACTCTTGGTGACTAGCTGGACAATACAGCCATTTACAAAGCTTGGGAAGTGAGGAGAAGAAACTTTGATTTGCTGTTTGATTTGGTTCGATAAGCTAACCTGTAGATGTGGCGAGTAGAAGGTTTTAAGTGACTTTTAGGTGGAGCTGCCCCATGGTAAGTAATAGTTCTGAACCTCTCTGGTCCCTCAGAGAGACTGGGTCACATATTCACCAGGTCTGGGAAGGCTAATGTGTATGAAACCCAGCAGGCCCATTCTTGTTTCCTGAATTGCCTTAACATGTATCTCTTGTTCACAGTTTGGCTTGTGGAGATGTTGAAGGAAAGTTTGATGTTTTGTTCAACAGAGTTCGAGCAATTCAGAAGAAAAGTGGAAACTTTGATGTAAGACATTTCCTGTTACTGACTCTAATTTTACTGTTATTGTCAAATGTACTAAAATAGAGTTTGGACTCCTTTATTCCTTTCTCGATGGAACACACATGCTCCTTTTTTGAGAGACTGAGTTCCTTTTGTGAGCATAGGAACTTAGTAGCTGTGGAATGGTAGGGAAGGCGAGACTTCTTTACCTTTTAATACTTATTGAATTTGAATCTAATTACTTTCTTACTGTGCACAAAACTGAAAACAGAGGAGCAAAACCTCTGTAGGTGATTCTAAGCCCTAGGTTTGGGAACCACAAATGTATTCCATGAGTGTATGGTATGGATTAAGTCAGATAACATGTGCAAATGCTTCACTAACTGAAGAGCCTTATATAAATGTTATGTAGGATCGCCAACTAGACTCTAAACCCCTCGCAAAAAGAAGAGTATTCTAGGTTAAAGATGGAGTAAAGACAACGGCAGGAAGTGTGTTTTTTTGCCCTGTATCTCTGAGGGTATCTAATACTTAATGTCTTGTGTTTCAAGAGAGATTCTTGGAAGTAGATTTCTCCATTTTTCCCTGACCCCCACTTCCCCGTCCCAACTCACATCTGATGGCCAGTGAGCCAAAATTTACTGATTTGTAGAATCAGATCAACTACCACAATTGCTGCCGAAGAATTATGTGTTGCGAGTCTGCAGATTGATGAAGGAAAAACACCTACTTTGAGGCCATTAAGTAGAATAATTAACTGAATTATGTTACTATCTATTATGTACTATATGATTAAAAAAAAATCTCATATATCTGTTTAAAAAACTCATTTTAGCTGCTGTTGTGTGTAGGAAATTTCTTTGGCTCCACTCCAGATGCTGAATGGGAGGAGTATAAAACTGGCATCAAAAAAGGTATAGAAATTATTTTTATTTAACAAATGATTTCTAATGAAGTTGCAAGGTTACATAATTTTTGCTGGCTGGTTTCACACATACTAGTTATTTAAGAATTTCCCTTGGAGCTCCTCATTGAGCTGGGAAGGATGCCTGTGCATCTAAAATGTTCACATTTTGAATTTGTTTGGATTTGGTTTAAAAAAAAGAATTCTCAGGGTGCCTCAGTGGGTCAGTCAGTTGAGCATCCAACTCTTGATTTAAACTCAGGTCATGATCTCAGGGTTGTGAGATCGTACCCTGCTTTGGGCTGTGTGCTCAATGGGGAGTCTGCTTGAGGCTGCTCTCTCTCTCTCTGCCTTTCCCCTCACTCATGCTCATGTGCACACATGCTCTCTCTCCTTCAAATAAATAAATAAATCTTAAAAAAAATTCTCTTCTAAGTAGGCAGGAATTGAAGAAATTCAACCACATGTGTCCTTTCCTTTTTTTCCAGTTGAGTGATTTTTTTTAATGAAGTTCTTTATGGTCTCTGTTTTCCTTACTATACATTAACCATCCTCTTTAAGATGTCATTTCATCGACTAGTGATAATATTAAATAGTCAGGCCATGGGTGGAGTAGGATATCCCAAGTGGTGAGCGCCTTCCACAAATAGGATTGCAGATTCATTACTTTTGCCATGATTATTTTTCCTGTGGGGAAACATTTCTCAAATTCCAAAGCAGATCTGGTAACTGTATGTTGTCATGTCTGTTTCTCTCACCAGTTCCTATTCAGACGTATGTACTGGGTGCTAATAACCAGGAAACAGTAAAATACTTCCAAGATGCTGATGGGTGTGAGTTAGCTGAAAACATTACGTACCTGGGTAAGTTAGTATTTTTTGTGTTTGAAATTTACATAATAAAGTGTCCCAGGAATCAGTCTCCTGGGAAATTTGTGGCTCGATTCTTCTGCCATTACTGTTGAAAGAATGGGGTTCTTTCCCAAAATCTTTGTCTATGCCCTTAAGACTCCGGCATTTTTTTCCTTTGTAGTCTTTCCCAACTTTCCCCAATCTCCTTGCACTCCCATGACCCAGGATGTGCTCCTGCAGCCGACCAAAGGAATCAACTACTTGACTATAGTATAGGGAGTACTTAAGGTATAAATTTTGTTGAATAAAATTCTGTGTATATGGTCTCACCATGTAACATTGCTAGATATATACAGCTTGTTTGTTAGAATCCTAACTAGCTATAGCTGTGTGTCTCACTAAGCTTTCGGAAATTCAAGTATTTAGTGCTGATCCTCACATTTTTCCCTCCCTTTGTCCTTTCTTAGGTTCCTGGTCCACTTTTTAATTTCAGGTTAAAGTCGTTCCCTCTTTAGCCCCCTGAATCTCTTTTAGTGGTTCTTTTTAATGTCTGCCCATTTAAAAAAGCACTGTCAGATTTTGTTTTTGTTTTTACCTCACGGACTGTCAGTCTATGGCTTCTTGGATCATTCAACTTATTTTTGTCTAAAATGAGTCCACTGCTCTTCCCAGTTCCTCTTTCTTGATCTCTTGCTTCTCCTAAAAGCCTCTACAAGTCTTTGTTCTCTGTGTCCTCCCCATCCTTCCCCACCATGGCCCATCTTGGCCTTTAGTCTCTGCATCTGGCTGGGGCTCTTATGTAAGCAATCTTACTCATCTTGCTTCAATCACACAGGGCACATTTAGGCAAAAAAATTGATGGACAGATTTTTGTTTGTTGTTTTTTTTTTTTTTTTTTAAAGATTTTATTTATTTATTTGAGAGAGACACAGTGAGAGAGAACATGAGCGAGGAGAAGGTCAGAGAGAAGCAGACTCCCCGTGGAGCTGGGAGCCCGATGTGGGACTCGATCCCGGGACTCCAGGATCATGACCTGAGCCGAAGGCAGTTGTCCAACCAACTGAGCCACCCAGGCGTCCCTTGTTTGTTGTTTTTAACCATTGTCCCGAGATACATCTTTTGAAATCCTTTTGTTGTATATCTTAAACAAAGGTCTGACTTGTGGCATTTTTTGTAGTAGTTATTAGATTTGGATTAAGATCTCTGCTGTAGATATTTATGGTAGCTGTTGCCATATGAATTTAGTGCCAGGAGTGGAAAGACCATGGAGGTATTTGGGTTATTTCTGTAAAAGGTATTTTTTGAGATCCAGTAGGAGGAGCCAACAAAGAACTTGATAGTAAACATGCGATAGTGAGCTTGAAGTGTTGGCAGAATGTCCAACATATAGTTGGAAGTGATCTTTCTAGAGTGTATAAGCAAGGTCAATGTGGAAGAGTAGGCTTTGGGGAGTTGGTCCCATAAACATGAAAAACAAAGCTGAGTAGGATCAAATTGTTTCAGAGGAAATATAATGGGAAGGGAAACACTACTCTGTGGTGTGGGCAAATATCTTCATTGAGCGAGTAGGCAAAGAGAGCTGAAAATGATTAGAACAGTGTTGGGAGAGGTAAAGATACCAAGTTCATAGACTCTAAATGAAGAGAGACTGGTTCCCGGGACCAGGAGAGGCCATTGGCAGTTAGTTACAGGGTGATTCATGACCTGTAAGAGAATGGCGGGAGAGGGAAACCAAGGTGCAGTGGGTTTAGGAACCAAGAGGTAAAGCACTTAGCATGGACTGTTCTTTTGAGAAATTGGAAACAGAAGACAAGGAAGTTTCTTTTTCAGTAAGTGTGTGTGTTCCTTTCTTAGGTTTCTTTTTTGGTCTGTGTTCCTTTATCAGGTCACATGTGTGTTATTGTCGTGGTCCTTTATTAATTAGTTTGTCTCTTAGAGTCTTTAGTACTCTCTTCTCTGAGGGGAGAGAGCCAGCTGAGAAGAGATTCAGTAAGTGAAAGGAAGCTGAAAGTTGTTGGAGCAGGGTCTTGAAGGCAACAGGAAGAAATGGGGTCAAAGGCCCACACCAGGAATAAAGTTAAAAGGGAGTAGGGTTTTTAGTTCTTCCCAGTTGTTGTTTCCACATGTTTTCCTTCTGTCAGACGCTGCTGCCTGTGTGACGAGCGTATGCATTCTAGACTGTACTTTCCTCAGAACTGCTGCTTGATTCTCTCCCTGGGTCCAGGTGTCTGGGTTTCTTTTAGCCATGTAGAGTCTCCTCTAGAAGGAAGGAAGGCTTTTTCTTAATCAGTGCTTCCCAGCTTTTTTCATTCGTAAGGCCCCTGGGGTAAACCCGCAGAAGGGCTGCGCTCCCTGAATGGGATCGTGGTTGCAGCCATCCACCCCTGAGACCCTGCAGCCAGAAAGGGGCTCTAGAAGTCTGTGCTTGTTCAGACCCGCTGAATGGCAGGGAGGTACGGGGCTCATGGCATGGGGAAAGAGATTCATCATAGTAATATTTCATTCTGCAGTTTTGACTAAAACTTGTCTCTTTTTCTTTGAACATAGGGCGTAAAGGCATCTTCACTGGAAGCTCGGGACTGCAGATTGTGTACCTCAGTGGGACGGAGTCCTTGAATGAACCGGTCCCAGGTTACAGTTTTAGTCCCAAGGATGTGTCTTCCCTGAGGACAATGCTGTGTTCAACATCCCAGTTTAAGGGTGTTGATATCTTGCTCACATCCCCATGGCCCAAGTATGTGGGGAACTTTGGGAATTCTTCTGTGAGTAGTGCTTGTTCAGTTGGAATTTCTATAAGCAAATTGCATTGGCTTAATTGGGGCTTCTTCCTCCTTTTTTTTTTTTTTTAAAATTTTACTTACTTATTTGATAGAGAGAACGAGAGAGAGAGTGCGCACATGAGCGTGAACACGGGGAGGGGCAGAGGGAGAAGCCAACTCCCCATTGAGCGGGGAGCCCAATGTGGGGCTCGATCCCAGATGCTGGAATCATGACCTGAGCTGAACGCAGACACTTAACTGACTGAACCACCCATGTGCCTCTTTTTGTTCTTTATATTGAGTATTTCAGCTCTTAGTACCTGAAATTATTTCAGGATACTTCAAACTCTATCAACTAACCAAAGCAAAAACTTGGAAACTGGTTGGTGTTACGAAAGCACAGTTCGCAGATGAAATTGCTGAAATCTTAATTATAAATAAATGATTCTTTACATTATATTCTCTGCTTCAAGTGGCTTCTTTCAGGCTTCCCCTTAATATGTTTTGAGGGTTCAGGAGCACCTGGGTGGCTCAGTTGGTTAAGCGACTTCCTTCAGCGCAGGTCATGATCCCAGGGTCCTGGGATGGAGCCCTGGGTCAGGCTCACTGCAGAGCAGGAAGCCTGCTTCTCCTTCACCCTCTGCTGCTCCCCCTGCTTGTGTGCTCCTGCTCTGTCTCTGTCAAATAAATGAATAAAATCTTTTTAAAAAAACACGTTTTAAGGGTTCACTAATTTTTAGTGAAAAGATTTATGGTTAGTGGCAGCTCTGCAGTTGTATTTTTCTTACCTTCTGTTCCACATTGTAGTATTTAGCTTTCAAAATAATCTTTTAACGGAGTCATGGGATAAGAGGTAGTGATCTCAAGATGGGAAATGAGATGTTGAAAACTTGATATTTCTCTGATGTGAAAGCTTTAATGTTGGGATGCCTTGGAGCTCACTCTTACATTTGATCTTAATCTTTTTTTTAAGTAATCTAGAAGAGGATATATACAAGGTTGGTGAGTGATCACATTGGTGGAAATAAGCCCAAGGAAGATCTTGAAAGGTTATATGTGAAGATAGAAGGCATATGAGTTTCAGTGAAGGAAGCATAAGAATGCGTTTAGAGACAAATACCAATTAATGGATGCAGAGGTATCAGTAATGATCTCGAAAAGGGTCTTCTGCCAACTTCAGGGCCACATGTCTGTGACCAAAAGGCCAACAAGATACCAAGCATTGTCAGGCGGGATGTTGAAAGGAAAAGGGACAGTGCTCTCCTCCCCTTCTATAAATCCATGGCTCTTCTTCACCTCAATTCAAGGGGCAGTGCTGGCTGCAGTGAGAAGATATGGTGAAGCTAGGAAAGATATGGCGAAGCTAGGGAAGGTGCAAAGAACGAGGTCTGAGTTGCTGGTGGAAGGGAGAAAGAAAGATGAGAAAAATGAGAACCCTTCATTTTGGGGTGTTAACAAGGATTTTGATTGAAGTTTATAAATGACTACATAAGATCTTAAGGGGATAAAATAATTTAGTTTACCAGTCTCTAAGATACTACAACTCACCTCAAGGCTGATTCCTGCACTTAAGCAGAAACCCAAAGGAAGCAAGCATAGCACATAAGGAAGAAATTCTTGCTTTACTTAGTGGAAAACTAATTTTGGTAATTTTCTTTATTTCCAGATAGTACCTTCTCTTAAGTTCCGAAATAATATTATGGATGAGAGATCTCACAATTTATTGTTAATGAAAGCTAGGGATATGTGGGGAAAAGCCCAATATTTTTCTTTTTTTAGATTTTATTTATTTGACAGAGAGAGAGAGATCACAAGTAGGCAGAGAGGCAGGCAGAGAGAGGGTGAAGCAGGCTTCCCACTGAGCAGAGAGCCTGATGCGGGTCTCGATCCCAGGACCCTGAGACAATGACCTGAGCCGAAGGCAGAGACTTAACCCACTGAGCCACCCAGGTACCCCAAGCCTAATATTTTTGATAGACTTTATGTTACAGACTTTAACAAGGGCATCGTTGTGTCCTTCCACAAACCACACCTTTCTTGACTGAAGCAAAATAAAGGATTGCATGCTATGTCATGAAGTCCTTGAATATTCCATTCCAAATAATCTGAATAATCTCTGGATTCCAGGGCCCCTGAAAGCTAGCTTTTAATTTTTATATTTTGTATTGACTAGGACTGTCTGCATTGTTGGAACTACAGGTGCACAACAAAGCAAATTATAGAAGCGAAGTGTGTGGGCTCCAGGGAGAGAAATCAGTTTCCAAAAAAAGACCCTAATAAATCCTACTTTGGGTATTATATGGAAAGCTTATCTTACCTTTAACCCCTGACTTCCAGCAGTTGTTCCTATCTCTGCATTTATAATAGCCCAGTTCCTCTTAATATGTTTGAGATTTCTCTGATTGCCACAAATATGCAGTTCATTATCCAAATCCTACTGCCAACACATGTATCGACATTAAAAACTTTAAAGTCATTTTAAAGTGTCTTGTTATTTGCCTGTTTTTCTTGGTGACTTTTAGGTCCATTATGATGACTGAATTTCTGTTTACCAGGGAGAAGTGGATACCAAAAAATGTGGCTCTGCTTTGGTCTCCAGTCTGGCCACAGACTTGAAACCAAGATACCATTTTGCTGCTTTGGAAAAGACCTATTATGAGAGGCTTCCTTATCGGTGAGTGGCATTGCATTATTTTGGCTTTTTAAAGAATTTGCCTTGGATCTTCTGTGAGACCTTCTCTTGTCCATCTGAGTCATGTAACATCTTCATTCATTGCACTTACTCAGGCATAAAGTGAGTAGCTCTCAAATTACTTAGCTCTTCTCAGTTTATTTCCTAATTTGCAATACAAGGGATTGGACTGTATACAACCCCTTAAAGGTGTGCAGGTCTGAAGTAACAATACTGTTTAATCCTCACAGCTTTCCGTAACACAATGTGTCCTTTTTTGATCAGGTCAAATAGGTACCTTTTATATAGTCTTGAAAATTCATGTCTCAGCCTAATAAGAAGAATTTCAACTTGAGAATCAAGAACTTGTATCAATTTTTTCCCCCCTTTTTTCATAGTTTTGAGTTTGGAAGTTAGTAGAGTTTTTAAAGCATGTCTTTTTTTTATAATATCTTTTTATTTTTTTAAGATTTTATTTATTTATTTGACAGACAGAGATCACAAGTAGGCAGAGAGGCAGGCAGAAAGAGAGAGGAGGAAGCAGGCTCCCTGCTGAGCAGAGAGCCTGATGTGGGACTCGATCCCAGGACCCTGAGATCATGACCTGAGCCGAAGGCAGTGGCTTAACCCACTGAGCCACCCAGGCGTCCCTTAAAGCATGTCTTGTAGAGACAATAAAACCAGTGTTTTGTAAGTGATAGAATTAAGTTAACTCTAAATTATCTTCACTGGTAAAGAGCATGGATAATTTTGAAAATAATCTGTAGAAACTTTTTTTTTCCCAACAAGTGTTGTTTGAAAGTTCAAAAATATAGGCAAGCTGGGGAAGAAAAAAACCCCAAAACCCTATCCTTCCTCCATAATCCCAAAGCCCAAGATATAATCATAAATATTACAGCTTTTTCTGTTTTATCTTAATATATGCCTTCTAGAAAAACATATTGTTCTCTAAAACCCTGCACTAAAAGCAGAGGTTATGGGAACAAACCTGCCAAAACCTGTCGAACTTTTTTTTTTTTTTTTAAACTTACCTAGCTTTTAAGGATCTGAATACACATTTCCCCGAAGAACATATACCAGTGGACAGTAGGCACATGAAAAGATGTTCCAGCCTTAGCAATCAGGGTAATTTAAGTCCAGCCCACAATGAGAGATCACTTGACATCCATTAAGATGGCTATGGTCATAAAGGTAAATAATAAGGTAGTGAGGATGTGGAGGAATTAGAACTCTCGTGTGTTGTTGGTGGCGATGTAAGAAGATGGAGATGCTTTGCCAAACTGTTGGCAGTTCCTCAAAGTTAAAGAGTTACTGTCTGACCCAGCCATTTCACTCTTGTTCCAAGTGAAGTAAAAACGTTGACCCATGCAAAAACTTGCACACAAATGATCATAACAGCATTATTCATGATAGACAAAAAGTGGAAACAACCCTGATATCTATCATCTGATGAATGGGTAAAGAAAAAGTGATATATCCATACCTTGGAATGTTATTCAAGAAAAAGGAATGGAGTACTGAGAGATGCTTCATGGGTGAACCTTGAAAACGTGCCAAATCAAAGAAGCCAGGCGCAAGAGATCACATGTATGATTCCATTTATATAAAATGTCTAGGGAGGGGGGGGACAAGGTGGTGGAGTAGGAGACCTAAATTTCGTCTGGTTCTAGGAATTCAGCTAGATAGTTATCAAACCATTCTAAACACCAACAAACTCAACAGGAGATTGAAGAGAATACCAGCAATTCTGTGAACAGAAAGCCACTCGCTATCTAGAAGGTAAGAGGTGCAGAGAAGTGAATCCGAGGCAGTATTTGGGAAGATAGACTGCGGGGAAAGGGAGCCTCTGTCAGCCGGCTCCCAGCAAGGGATAGAGCAGTGGAGCCCAAAATCAGAACTTTTAGAAGTCTTGAAATAGGGCTCCACATATGTGGGATATATGGCTTCAAAGAGTCAGAATTTATTTTCTTTGTTGGCTTTGTTAGCTCCAAAGTCCATGCTTCAAATGGACACACACTAAACCACATATCTCTGAGCTAACAGCTCATATTAGTTAGGAATGTTTCTGGCTTCCAGGAACAGAAAGTGTGATTAATGTTCAAACATCTAGGAACCAGGATTTTCTTGTCTTGTTCCCTCCACCCTCAGTATATTTGTTTTTTGCCCTCATGGTTGTCATGCTCCACTGAGGGAAATTGCTCCAGGGACTAACCGGGGCAGAACAGTAGGTGGGACAGTGTGGACTCAAGACCCTTGGGGTCACAGAAAGACCAGGGGGGTGTGAGGGTGGCAGAACTCCCAAGTATTGGAGCGGGGAAGCCAGCTGCAAAGACGGAGCCGAGGAGTGGCCTCTCAGCTTGGGGTTGCCATAAACCAGGATCTGCGGCACAGCAGAGGCCCAGCCAGCAGCAGATCTGAGGAGACCCCCCTTCCTCCCCTGGGAGGAGCAGCCAGGAGTGCACTGCAGGAATCTGCTGGGTTTGGAGACTGCAAACAGGGCCATGAGCCAGAGATAGACACACTCTGTCGGGAATGCGGCTAGAGACCAGGGAGGTAGGAGTGATTGATTGCTTTTCTCTGAGGGCGCACCGGGGGCGGGGGGGGGGGGGGATAGGGACTGGGAGGCTGCCATTTTCATTCCCATCCTTCAAAGCTGTATGGAAAGCTTTCTGGGAATAAAAACTACAGAGAATAAACCTGAGCAGATTACTTAGCCTGGCCCCTGGCAAGGGCAGTGCAATTCTGCCTCAGGCAAAGACATTTGAGAATCTCTGCAAGAGGTCCCTCTCCCAGAAGATCAGCAAGAACATCCAGCCAAGACCACATTTACTGATCAATCAGAACTGCAAAACTCTAGCACTACGGGAATACAGCACAGAGAATGCATGGCTTTTTCCTCCATGATTCTTTAGTCTTTCAAAGTTAATTTTAAAAATTTTCTTTTTTTCTTATATATTAAAAAAATTTTCTTCTTTTCTTTTGCAACCAGGATCTTATCAATTCCTTTTTAAAAATCTTACTTAATTTTCAATTTTACAGTCATATTCTACCCCTTCATTGCATTTAACCTTATTTTTTGTATATATGTGTTTTTCTTTCTTTAAAATTTTGGGATACACTTTCTTCTAACACCAAAATATGCCTTAGATCTAGTGTATGGCTTTGTTCTAGTCTTCCACCTGATCACATTGTCTCCCTTTTTAAAAAATTTTTTTCCTTTCTTTTTTCAACAAACTTCTTATCAATTCCTATTTTAAAATCTTTTTAAATTTTCATCTTTACAGTCATATTCCATCCCTTCATCGTATTTATCCTTTTTTTTGTATATATGTATATATGTTTTTCTTTCTATATGAAATGTCCAGAATAGGCAAATACATAGAGATATGTATGGGGCTAGTTGGAGGGGAAGTGGGGAGTGGTTGCTAATTGGTACAGAGTTTCTTTCTCTGGTGATAACAGTGTTCTAAAATTAAATTGTGGTGATGATTGCACAGCTCTGTGAATATGCTAAAAATTATTGAATTGGGTACTTTAGATGGGTGAGTTGTATAGTATTTGAATTAGAGCTTAAGATATGTTCCATATATACAATGGAATAGTATGCCTCCATCAGAAAGGATGAATACCCAACTTTTGTATCAACATGGATGGGACTGGAAGAGATTATGCTGAGTGAAATAAGTCAAGCAGAGAGAGTCAATTATCATATGGTTTCACTTACTTGTGGAGCGTAAGGAATAACACAGAGGACATTAGGAGAAGGAAAGGAAAAGTGAATTGGGGGAAATTGGAGGGGGAGACAAATCATGAGAGACTGGATTCTGAGGAACAAACTGAGGGTTTTGGAGGGGAGGGGGAGTGGGGGGTTAGGTGAGCCTGGTGGTCGGTATTAAGGAGGGCACGTATTGCATGGAGCACTGGGTGAGGTGCATAAACAATGAATCTTGGAACACTGAAAAAAATAAAATTAAAAAACTGTTAAAAAAAAAAATGACAAAGAAACCTGTGCAACTTTTCAGCCAGAGCTGTAACAAAAACCCATAACTAGCATAATAAAAATACTAAATGTAGGTAAATTTCCACTAACATCTGCACTTTGAATTACAATCCATGCTTTGCTTTTCTCTATTTTGAGTGTTATTGTGTTTTTCCTTCCTTTGAGGAGCATTTTAAAAACACCATTCACGGGTGCCTGGGTGGCTCAGTTGGTTAATTGTCTGACTCACGATTTCCGCTCAGGTCAGGATCTCATAGGAGATGAGGTCCAGCCCCTGGTCAGGCTCTGTGCTCAGTAGGGAGTCTGCTTGAGATTCTCTCCTTCCCCTGACTCATGCACACGTGCGCGCTCACTCTCTTTCAAATAAACAAACAACAAATACATCTTAAAAGGGGTAGTATCCTTCACCAGTCATTTTTATTTTAAAATAAATGAGAAAAACATCTTCATGGCTTTTTGTGGGTACTTACAGTTTCCCTGTAGTACTAGTTTTCTATCGCTGTTGTACAAATTACATAAACTTTGTGACTTAAAATAATCCCATTTATTATCTCAGAGTTTTGTAGCTCAGAAGTTGGACATGGGCATCACTGGGCTAAAATCAAAGTGTTAGCCAGGTTATGTCAGTTCTACCCAGGCAATCCAGGATTATCTCCCTATCTTAAGGGTAGCAGATTAGCAACCGATTAATTCCATCTCTCACCTTATTCCTCTTTGCTGTATAAGCTGACGTTCACAGGTTATGGGAATTAGGACATGAACATCTTTGGGGAGCTAGTGTTTTGCCTGTCACGTATTAGTAGTTCTTGAGGCCACTGCCCTACTCACTACTTGCAATAAAAAAAAGACACTTCCATAGGACATTCAGCTGTTTTCCCTTAATGTCTTCATGTACTATTAAAGCTTCTATTTAATTATGAGTAAACTTGTTTCAGTCATTTTAGAAGTTTCATATGAAACAGCATGACTTTCACCTTAATACTGACATCAGTCCCATTTACCAATTATGAATCTGTTTCCTCTCTTTAAAGAAACGGGTTATAGCAGACAAGCTGTATTTTGGCTTATTTCCTTTTAGTAATGTGAATTTAAAACAAGTATTTGTGTATTTGTTTATATACAATGGTATTATGCTAGATTTTTAAAAATAAAATTATATTTTTTGACAGACAGGAAATTTCTGTAGCATGAGGAAAGGAAAGTGCTCTAAGGGTTGGTATTTGTATTAACAGTCAACTCACTAAAATTAAAAAATATATATAATGCTGTAACTTTTTTCTTTTTTGAAGATTTTATTTATTTATTTGACAGAGATCACAAGTAGGCAGAGAGGCAAGCAGAGAGAGAGAGAGAGGAGGAAGCAGGCTCCCTGCCGAGCAGAGAGCCTGATGTGGGACCCGATCCCAGGACCCTGAGATCATGACCTGAGCCCAAGGCAGAGGCTCAACCCACTGAGCCACCCAGGCACCCCAGTAACTTTTTTCTTTTAATTATTAAATAATAGTCGCTCAGTGTACAATACTTGTAAAACAGAAAAGCTCAATAAAGTGTTTTGGTGTATTCAGTTATATTTTTTTGTAAAATTATATAGATACTCATGTGTTTTTATATTTTTCCTGGAAAAGTGAAACCTTACTATAAATTACTGTTTGAAGCATATTTTCTTCTCTTACAACTTTTTTCTATCTGGCTTTCATTATTATAGCCTTTATTTGGTTTGTTTTTGTTTTTGTTTTTGTTTTTGAGAAGAGAAGAGAAAACATTGAAAAGGGGCTGAGGTTAAAGGGAGGGAGAGAGACTCTTAAGCAGGCTCCATGCCCAGTGATCATGACCTGAGCTGAAATAAGAGTCCTACACTTAACTGACTGAGCCATCCTATTATATTCTCTTTTACAGCTTTTTATTATGCACAAAAAAATAGTATAGTGAACTCTCCTATACTCATCACCCAACCTGAGCAATTATTATCATTTTGCCAATTTTACAACTCTTAAAACCAAATATTGGAGTTTTTGTGCTTTTCAAATATGTGATCTCATTTTCTTCTACAAATATCCCTGTTGAGTTAGGGATGACTATCCTACTGGATTTACAGGTGACATCTAAGATTATGTTACTGGTGGTGATGGATTTAGGATCTGTGCTCTCTCTTGGTCCCACCGAGTACATATTTCATAACTGTAAATCAAAATTAAAGTTTTTGGTGATTTGTCTGTTAAATGTATTGTAGAAACCACGTCGTTCTACAGGAAAATGCACAGCATGCCACCAGGTTCATAGCTCTGGCGAATGTTGGAAATCCAGAAAAGAAAAAGGTAAAGATTTGAGTGTTTGGGCGTAGGTTAATATTCACTTTCTGCCTGATAAATTTCCTCCTACCAGTTCAGCATTCAGATCTTTCTTCTTTCCAATTGCAAGGTTCCAGCACTTCAGTGACTCCTTTGTGAAGATAGAGTAATGAAAGGTCAGGTTTCCTTGAGTCCTTTGTAGGGGATTTTAAAGAAGGGTTTGGGAAAATAGGCCCAGTGAAACCGAGGCAGAATTTCCAATGAATGATACTCCTTTCTTCCCACATCCGTGTGGTTGACTTTGTAAGTATTCATGAGTTTGCCTTTGGATGGTACTCTTGCTTTGCTTCTTTTGGCACCTTCATTCAGCAGAAATAATAGCCTTTATAGGATTTATATAACCCCTCCTTGGCTTTGGGAAATCTTAGAGATATCTGGAATGTATCTTTGTACTGGAAAACAGTAGAGGTGAATGAAAGTATATACCAGAAAAGTATGTTATTTTTCTCACTTCCAGAATTCAGCATTTCTGATTCTCCAGGACCAAAAGCAGGATGTTGTGGATTGAGACAGTTACAGTCAGAACAGTCAGGCAAAGGAAGGATAGACAGATGAATTATGTGAAGATTATTCTGTAACGTGTCATAAACATGACATGTTAAACAGGTCATGAAAAGATATGAAAAAATATGAAAAGCTATACAAATATATATTCTGAGTTTTCCATTGTATCTTAAGCTTTTCAGCCCAGTGTGTTCTTAGCAAGTTTAGAGTTGTGATTTTTTTTTTTTTTTTTTTTTTTACTCCCCTTTTCAAGACCCTGTAGCACTCACAGTATTTTCACTGTAGCAGTATTTTAGTATTGCTTTACTCTCAGGGGCATCTTAGCCTCAGTTCTACGCAACTCGTACTACGGTCAAAAAGTATGGACATTTTTAATTTTGGCAAGCGTTACTAAATTCATCTCAAAATTTTGTTCCAGTTTATACCCGCAGCAACAGTGTGTTGAGTTTGGTTTTTTTTTTTCTGTCCACATTCTTACAGGGTAGTGTCAGGGTTTTTTTGTTTTGTTTTTAAATTTTTATTTATTTATTTGTCAGAGAGCGCACAAGCAGGCAGAGTGGCAGGCAGAGGCAGAGGGAGAAGCAGGCTCCCTGCTGAACAAGGAGCCCAATGTGGGACTTGATCACAGGATGCAGGGATTTTGACCTGTGCTAAAGCAGCCGCTTAAAGACTGAGCCACCCAGGCATCCCTTGTAGTGTCAAATTTTTATTAAGGTTTTTGTCAATGTGATGGATGAAAGATAATGTATCACTCTTCATTAGTTGCATTTCCCTGATCAGTAGTGAGGTTAAATATTTATTCCTAGCTCATCTAAAGTTTTCAATATCTCTGCCATTAGTGTAAGAGTCTAGATATCTGTATGAATATTTATATCTTTGCTCCTAGCCCCTAAGAAGACTCATCAGCATATGCAGCAGAAATTGTATAATATCAGAGGGAAACATTAAGATGGCCAATTTAGTCTTCATTAGAATGAAAGGATGGCAGTGCCACAATTCTGTTGACAAAGTACACAGAGATAAAGGACTAGAGATAGAAGCAGTTTGTCTTCAAGGGTTATGGAACAAGTCTCTCTTGGGCCTTGGAGTGACAGTTTTGTGTAAGAGCTGATTTTTGTAATGGCTAGGGCTTTGATTCGTTGCTTGTGACTTGATCAGCCCTTGGTTAGCCCCTACAGAGATCACTAAATTGATATTTGATTTACTTTGTATTCTCTGAGCCATAAACAGGCCAGTTGCTGTTCTTTTACTTAGTTTCTGTGAATAAAATATGTTGATGACTTTTGGATAAACAGGATTCCCCCTAATGTTATGTGTGTTTTTTTTTCTCCATAGTATCTTTATGCATTCAGTATTGTTCCCATGAAACTAATGGATGCAGCAGAACTCGTAAAACAGCCTCCAGATGTTACTGAAAACCCTTACAGGAAATCTGGGAAGGAAGCATCCACAGGAAAGCAAATTCCTGCCCCTGAGGTGTGTTCTGTTTGAGAGGTGGCATTTTCTGGGATGGATTGCCCCCATTACACATACACTTTTCCTGGCTATAGTTTCACCCATAAGACCAGTTTAATCCCTAGAACCTAAGTCCTTTTTCCCTTGGCAAATCATGATGGTGTTTGGAAAGACTAAGCAGATTTCAAGTAAACTCATTGTATTTTATTGTAGTTAACAGTTTCATATTTTAACTCTTTCTTCGTCTAAACTGGGTTCATGTGCTGGAGCTACATGTTAAGTCTTTCTTTGTCTAAAGTTGAGTCTTTATTTTTAACTTAAAAAAATTTATTTATTTTAGAGAGACAGATGGAAAGAGAGAGAATAAGCAGGGGAAGGGGCAGAGGGAAAAAGAAAGAGGGAATCTCAAGCAGACTTCCCACTGAGCTCAGAGTCTGATGCAGGGCTCGATCCAAAGAACCTTAGATCATGAAATGAGCCTAAATTAAGAGTCAGACACTCAATCAGCTGAGCCACCCAGGTACCCCTATTTTCAACTTTTCAGGCAAGGATCCAACTGCTTGTTAGCAATGTAATTTGTGATTTAATAACAAGTGCTAGCAAGTAACTAGGACTCATTCTGAAGAAATTTCTTCATAGCAGACTTTTCTGAAACTAATTTTCCCTCATTAAAATAGGGAATGTCAGGTTCCTTTACCAGTGTGCATGGTTTACTTTTATAGACTTTTTTCCTTCTTGAACAACCTCCTCATCTTTTTAATTAAAGTTCAGTTAGACTTGTTTGACCTGTGGAATTATAGGACTACACTAAGGCCCTACTGAGTGAAAGGAAAAGGCATTTGGGTGGGTTCATATTGTTCTGTTTTAGCCAAGAATTGCTCTATAGCTTGCATGTTAACTTGCTTTTACAAAAAGATGGATTTGGTGGTATTTTGGGCAAGTGTTGAGAAGTATGAGTGATAGTCCAGGCATCAGGATTAGGAAGATATTTTTCTTACCTAGAACAGACAGAATGGACTGGAAGGAAAGAAAAGTATGACGAGGCAGGAATGATCCCTTGTATGTGAATGGTTGGCTCCTTGCCTAAATACTAGTTTAGTTACATTTTCTCTTTTGCCTTTGTCCATTCCAGGAAGAACAAGCCTGTCAATTTTTCTTTGATTTAAATGAAAAGCAGGGAAGGAAGCGTTCATCTACAGGCAGAGATAGCAAGTCTTCTCCTCACCCAAAGCAGCCTCGCAAACCTCGTAAGTACCTTGGTTCCTGAGGTCTCCTCTGTGACCGGTAACTTATTTCAGGTGTTGTGTGGGACATGGCTTTGCTAAGGGAGCCTCTTCTGGAGAAGGAAAACCGTATAGTTAGTCCTTAAGCCAAAAATAAAATAATACTGAGATGGCCTGATTTTGAGGGTATCTGAGGCTATTCCTCAAAGAACTATGGAGAAACCTCCTTCCCTTCCCTTCCCTCATGCCTGTAAAATATGAGGTAAAGAGCCTACAAAACCAATGAGGTTCATAAAATAATGGAATAATCAAACTTGTAAAAAGGAATTTAAGGTTATTTCATTGAAGTCCACTTTCTCTAGCCCTTGTTTCAGAGTTGGAGAAGCGAACCCTGGTGGCGTAAACTTACTACCAGAGTCCTGGCTGGCTAGTGGCATAGCTGGGGCTGGAGTTGGGACCCCTGACCTCCAGTTCAGTGTTCTTTCGCTGCAGCTGTTGCCAGTTAGATGCTACTTCAGTCAGTATGTGGTCATCCACTTGTGGTTATTGACCTGTTAATTGGTTGCAAATTCAGAGCTTTTCTTATAGGGGTCAGTTTCACTGATAATGGTGATGGGGCGAGGGGAGGACACAGTAGAACCACAGCAGGGCCAGCCCTTCGTGGCAGTGCTGTATACCAGTCTTTGCTGGCGTGAAGATCAAACAAGGCTGAGTTCTATAGGGTGATTATGTATATGCTGGAGTGCTTGGACCATCGTAACATCTGCTCTCTTCCATATGAAGCTCAGCCTCCAGGACCCTGCTGGTTTTGCCTTGCCAGCCCTGAAGTGGAAAAGCATTTGGTGGTCAACATCGGCACACATGTGAGTTACTTCCCAGGACCTTTTACAGAGAAGGACACCCTTATTTGTTTTTTATTAACTTAATAAAGTTATAATTTACATTTCATAAAGTTTACCCACTTTAATAAAGTGTGTAATTGACCCATTTGTAGTCAGCTTACCAAGTTGTGCAACCATCACATAGCATGGTTTCCAAACATGTCCTTTACTCGTGATCGTTTACGGTTAATCCCCATTCCCATCCTCAGCCCCAGGCAACCACTGGTCTATTTTCTGTCTCCATGGGTTTGCCTTTTCTGCACGTTTCATATAAATGGAGTCATACAACATGTGGTCTTTGTGTCGGACTTTTTTTTTTTTTAAGATTTCATTTATTTATTTATTTGATAGAGAGAGAGAGAGATCACAAGTAGGCAGAGAGACAGGCAGAGAGAGAGGGGGAAGCAGGCTTCCTGCTAAGCAGAGAGCCCAATGCAGGGCTCGATCCCACGATCCTGGGATCATGACCCGAGCTGAAGGCAGAGGCTTTAACCCACTGAGCCACCCAGGCACCCCTGAGTCTGACTTTTTAAATTCAGCATAGTATTCTTGGGGCTCATCTGTGTTGTAGCATGTGTCAGTACTTCCTTTTTGTGGTCCTTTTTATGTATTATTTATATCAGTTGATGGGCTTTTGGGTTGTTTCCACTTTATGGCTATTAGGAATGATGCTGCTACGAACATTTACGTGCATGTCTTTATGTGGACATATGTTCTCATTTCTTTTGGATAGAAACCTAGGAGTAGAATTTTTGGAGCTGGTAAATTTATATTTAATTTTTTAATTAAACTGCTAAACTGTTTTTCCAAATGACTGTACCGTCTTATATCCCCATCAGCAACGTGTGAGGGTTCCTATTTTCCCACATTTGTTATTGTCTGTGTTTTTGATTATTGTAATTCTCTTGTGGTTTTACAAGCGTGCCTCCTCCCTTCCTCCCTCTCTGACAAATACATGAATCCTAGGGTGAGGCCTTTATACACTTCTTTTATATATACACAAATTAAAGGTGATGAGTTGCTTTCATTAATTACTCAGTATTTAAAAGAGGATTTTCTTTATCCTAAAAAGGGAGTCCTCTGTCACCTATATACACATTTGGATGAAAACTGTTGATACTTTTTTTTTCTGTCTTCAGATTCAGAAGGCTGAGTTTATTAATTTTTATCTATAATTACTTAACACTGGGAACAGAGCCATGCTAAATCATTATATGAAAGACTAAAGTGAGAAATTCCTGAGTTTTGCCTAGTAATAGAGGGTATAGCATCCCTAGACAGGAATACCCATATCTACATTCATAGTGTGGAGTAGTATCATTATCCCAAGATAATAATGAAAAGGTTTCTTGGTAAGCACTGAATCACAGAACTGGATGATCCCGAGGAAGATTTTTACTCAGGCTGTGCACAACTGATGAATTGTTTATTTCACAGTAAAGTTGTCTTGTTTCAGACTTCAGTACTTTTCCTTGGGCAGTACTTGTTTAGGTATTGACTAATACTGGTCTTTGCCCCTTATTTTCCTGGCATCTGTATAGACCATTATCATTCTTTTTCATTCACTTAGAATAAAGAAAGCTTAATTTTCAGGATTATAGTTGCACCCTAGTCACCTGTGACTAGAATTGGCCGTTTCCCATGGCTCTTGATGGAATTATTTATAGACCGTTTCTCAGTCAGTGTAGTGCTTCTGCAAATAGATACTTTCATCTCTTCTTTCATTGATTTATTCTAATTTTGGTTTCTGAGGGTGAGCATTTCCTCAGTTTACCCTTACAATCTGAGAGCCCTTTATTGTGGCCTCCTGTAGACTGAGCAGGGTCTCATTTTCATCATTGTACCCTTTTTAAGTCATATCCCTCTCTGCCTTTATAATTCCAGACTGAAGAGTCCCAGTCTTCTACATTTAAATTTTATATTTTAATTATTGGCACACTCCTATCTGTAGGGGGAGCATTATAGGGTCAAGGCCTGGGGCCTCATTGGTCATGGAGTCTATGAATGAACTCTTCAGTAGGAAGAAGAGCAAACCTGAAAAGTTTTTGGTTTTACAGGAATGCCCTTTTTGGATTCTCTCTTGGACCTTGTTTTCTTCTTTGGATTAGTTGATGCCATTTTTCTCTTCCACACAGCTGTTATGTGTGGAATCCAAAGGCAGGCTTTGGATTGCCTTTTGTTTGGGAAGCTTCAGTAGTTCAAAGTGGCGCACAGGGGAATACAGATCTGGAATAAGTCACTTAGCTCAGGGCTGCTCTAGGCCTCAGGGAGAAACAACCTTTCCTTTCCATTCACCTTTTAATTGCCCAGGATTATATAACCCAGAGATGAGACTAGGGGATGAGCAAGGAAACCTGTTTCCTTCTCATCTAGGCCTGAAGCTACAGGGGCAAAAATTATCTCCGATCTTGTTTGTAGCCCAGCCCAGCACCCCAAGTAGGAGGCCACATGAAAATTTTAGCCTAGAGCCTCCTAGTATTCAAGTCTATACTTACCTGTATTGTCCTCTGTCTGATAGAAACTTCTTGGGAATCTCTGGGACCTTTAGGTATCTGGCAGAGGGTTTAGAATCCCCTCCCTGCAGCCATTCCTCTTGATCTCCTCGCATTACCTTTTTTTTGTCTTGGCTTAGTCTTTGCCATGCCTTCTTCAAGGGATATACATGGAACTATGTTAATGGCCCATGGCCACAAACTGGTAAAAGGAGGGAAAGGCTGCTAAGAGTCCAGAATAATTGTTGCAGAAGTCATGCATTTTTTTATTTATGGCAGAAACATTCATTCAGGTCCTATTTATACATTTTCAGAAATGATTCAAGTATAGGACAGAAGGTGAGAAATTGAAAGGAAGGGGAGGAGATTGGGCAAGTGTGAAACTGTTCACAAGAACTGGGAGATAAAGCTCTGAGAGTGAGGGGTGCCCTTTAGTCTGGAATAGAAACCTTCAGTAGCTTCACTGCACATTACAATATAAAAACTGATGTTCACGGCAGTGACCCTTTGACATGAAGAAAAGGTTAGAAGATTCAGGCTTCAAGAGTAATCTTTAAAAACATAAAATCTTTGGGGTACGTGGGTGGCTCAGTCATTAAGCGGCTGCCTTCAGCTCAGGTCATGATCCCAGCGTCCTAGGATTGAGCCCCATATTGGGCTCCCTGCTCAGCGGGAAGCCTACTTCTCCCTCTCCCACTCCCCCTGCATGTGTTCCTCTCACTGTGTCTCTGTCAAATAAATAAATTAAAAGATCTTAAAAAAAACCATACAATCAAAAATAGTTATTGTAAAGGTTAGGAAAATATTTTAGTGTTTATAAGGTTTCGATGAACTTCAGTCATCTGGAAGATTAAATTTGTAATCTGTTCTATCCTCTATGCCGAGTAAATCAAGGATGATCATGCTTTAGATTGTTTCAGATACCTCTTCTGTCATTCTGTCGGATTATCTCGGTATTAATGATAAATGACTCCTTCCTTCAGTCTTAACTTTGAACTCATGACACTATAAGGAAATGCTGGATTGCTTTTTCTAAAGCTCTAGTACCTTCATTTGCCAGTGGTGATATTCACTGGCCATTTCTCTACTCAATATTTTCCCTTCAAAGAGTGAGGGTAGGGGCGCCTGGGTGGCTCAGAGGTTGAGCCTCTGCCTTTGGCTCGGGTCATGATCTCGGGGTCCTGGGATTGAGCTCCGCATCGGGCTCTCTGCTCAGCAGGAGCCTGCTTCCCCCCGCCCCCCGCCTGCCTCTCTGACTACTTGTGATCTCTGTAAAATAAATAAATAAAATCTTAAAAAAAAAAAAAGAGTGAGGATAGAGCAGTCTTGCATGTTTTGATTTTGACAGAAATATTTTTAGTTGCTGTTTAGCTGTTGACATCCACTGTTAGGAACCATAGTTTTCTACTTCTTTGGATATGTCTGAGTTTGAGGTTTCTCCTTCTTTTCTCCCATTAGGTTATATGTTTGCTTTCATTTTGTCTGGGTTAGGCAGCAGTTTAAGGCTGTCGGGAGGCTGGATGCTAATCATGACATCTTCCCCTTTTTTGTGAGTCCAGAGGGTGGGGTGTGGAATTTGATGTTATCATAGGGAAAGTGGTCATTTTGAAATCGAGTGGTATCTTTCTGTGGCTGAAGGCAATCATAACTGGGAAATGGTTTTCAGGTTTGGAGCCTGGGAGGGAAAAAGCTAACTATTTGCTGTTCCTGTCTCATTTAGCTTTGGTGTGTTTGAAGCCAAAAGCTTGATGGTGTGCCATCAATGAAGTTCTATCCAACTTCATTTGATAGTTGGATAGAACTTTGTTGCATCTAATTTTATTCTTTACCGGGTTCCTGTTATAACCTCTAAAGTTAGGTTTTTTTTTTAAAAGTCAGAGAATTTCTCTTATAGCCTCTCAAGCACTTTGTCGACACCCTCATGCTCTCTCTTTATATTGGCTTTCTTTCCCTGAAGAATCTTATATGTGGCATTGATGTCTTGATTCTCTGTGCTTCCTCTGTAGTGCTACCTTGCCCTGGCCAAAGGAGGCTTATCTGATGACCATGTCCTCATCCTACCCATTGGGCACTACCAGTCGGTGGTGGAGCTTTCTGCAGAGGTGGTAGAAGAGGTGGAGAAGTATAAGGTGACACTGAGGCGGTTCTTTAAGAGTCGAGGGAAACGGTGTGTTCTATTTGAGAGAAATTATAAGAGTCATCATCTCCAGCTGCAGGTAGGTGGTCTCCACCCGGAGACCTTCCGGAACTTGGAAGGACCCTGTGGGGACCTGAATATTGACAAGTATTTAAATAACATCAATTAATATTTCAATATATAATTCTAATCTAAAATCAAATATTTACATTTTTAATATTTAAAATACTTAATACAGATTTTCATATTATCGTTTGAATAGTGTTCATTTAAAAGGTTGTAAAGCATCTGCAGTGATAAATCCAGAGAAATCACAGGGAAGTGCATGGTCAGTATGAATGGGCCAGCACAGGTAGTAAGTGCCTTGTTTAGAAAAGGAATGGGTACTTGAAGGTTTCAAGAAAGACTGGGGCCCTGATAGAGGTAGAGGTGGAAGAGAGTGGGTATTTATGTGAGTGGTATTATTTCAGCAGCATGAGTGAAGTCTTAGAGGTGAGAAGTAGTCCCAGTGCCTTGATAGAGCTATCAGTTCAGAAACTGGGGGATTATTTATGGATAATTGGTTTGTAGCTGTGGTGGTTTTCTTTCTGGCACATTTGTTAAATTTTCAAATGGGCCTGACTCTGCCACACATATTACCTAGGAGCCGGCAAGGGCTTGATGACAGAGAGATCTCTCTCCAGCCTTTCCTGCATCAGGCATTGGTTCCCACATGTGGCAAGCTATCTCGTAAGTTTAAGTCCTTACAGACAGGCTGACACAAGCCTGGCTGGCCTGAGGAGAATCTCTGCTGAGGGGTGTTTCTCCACCCCTGTGATGGATTTGCTACTTCTCAGGGACTTGTGCAGGAGGTTGACCTCTCAGGGACCTGTATGAAGAATATCTTCCATCTGTCTGCCTCTCCCCCCACACCCCTCAGGTCATTCCTGTGCCACTCAGCTCCTGCACCACAGATGACATTAAAGATGCCTTCATCACCCAGGCCGAGCAGCAACAGATTGAGCTGTTGGAAATCCCAGAGCACTCTGACATCAAGCAGGTGAAATAGGAGGGGAAGGATGTAAAGTAAAGGATGAGAGGTAAAAACGTGGTTTCTGACATGTTGAGTCTGAGGTCATATCAGGGCATCCCAAAAATGTTAAATAGGCAGATGGACCGTTTGGAGCTAGAGCATGGGGTACTGGTTGGACTGGAAAAGAGGATGACATTACAGCAATGCTTCGGTGCATTCCTGGGAAGAGCAAAAAATGCCAAATTTCCTAAGGCAGGAACTTTGAAGCTTGGGTGCCACTGGGAGGATCTTTGTAATATCTGGTAGTTTGGCTTTTTAAACTGTATTCCATTAAGTGGCTTGGGATCTGTACTGCTCACATTCTTTCTCTTATGCTTCTAGACTGAATTCTTTGCCAAATAGAGATGAGCTAGGTTTTAGATTTTTAAAGCATTATGATATGTCCTCATACAACTCTGTTTACTTTAGATTGCACAGCCAGGAGCAGCGTATTTTTATGTTGAACTTGACACGGGAGAGAAGCTTTTCCATAGAATTAAAAAGAATTTTCCTTTACAGTTTGGAAGGTTTGTATATTTTTCTTATTTTAAATGTATTTTCACTAGGCCTACTATGAACAGAGTAGTGGGCTGCATAGACAATTGAATAAAAAGCCAGGTAGGAAACAGTATTTGCCCCAAAGAACGTATAGTCTCTTAGGGCAAGTCAGATATTTGCACATGTGACAGTAATGTAATGCAGAATGTGAAAAGCACCATAAAAAAGTTTGAAGGAATCGTGGATTTCAGAAATTAAGAAAAGGGAGAGCTTATTTCTGCTTTGTGAAAGGCTTCAAGAAGAGGTTGACATTGAGCCTGAGAGATAGAGTCATAAGGCAAATATTAGGGTGTGGGCCTTCTAGCCAAAAGGAGTGAAGTGCTACCATTAATTGAGTATATGCTGTTTGCAAGGCACTGTGCCAAGAGCTTTACATGCATTGCTTCATCTAATCTTCCCAATTCTGTAAGATAGGTACTGTCATCCTAATTTACCAAAGCGGAAAGTGAGGCTTCAGAGATGTGCCCAGTAGAACTTTCCATGATGTTGGAAATGTTTATAAATCTGCATTGTCCTATACAGTAATCACTAGCCCCATGTGGCTCCTGAGTGCTTGAAATGTGGCAAATATGACTGAGGAACTAAGATTTTTTTTTTTTTTAAGATTTTATTTATTTATTTGAGAGAGATAGAGCACAAGTAGGCAGAGCAGCAGGCAGAGGGAGAGGGAGAAGCAGGCTCTCTGCTGAGCAGGCAGCGTGATGCGGGGCTCAATCCCAGGACCCTGGGATCATGACCCGAGCCAAAGGCAGCCACTCAACCAACTGAGTCACCCAGGTGTCCCTAGGATTAAAATTTAAATAGGTAGATCTGGCTAGTGGCTCCTGTTAATGAACAGCATGGCCTTGGAGGGGTTACATAGCTTGTCCACAAGCACACACGGTAGGTTCAAACCCAGGTACGTTGAACTCCAAAACACGAGATTTTAACCTCATTATCCTTTAGTACCTACATTATCCTGTAGTATCCTTAGGCCTAGATGAGGTGTCGTTTATGCTCCTCATATCAGACAGAACATGATTGTAAAACCATGTAGGGAGTGTTATTAACAAGGCAGACTGAAGATAGGAAGTTGTTGGCAATAAGAAATAGAGTATAGAGGGAGGGCAGTATAAGATGTGCAGAACAGGGACGCCTGGGTGGCTCAGTTGGTTAAGCAGCTGCCTTCGGCTCAGGTCATGATCCCAGCGTCCTGGGATCGAGTCCCACATCGGGCTCCTTGCTCGGCAGGGAGCCTGCTTCTCCCTCTGCCTCTGCCTGCCTCTCTGTCTGCCTGTGCTCACTCTCTCTCCCTCTTTCTCTGACAAATAAATAAAGAAAATCTTAAAAAAAAAAAAAACAGATTAGATAATGCTCGTGTCTGATTTGCATTTTCTTTTCCTGGCTAGAACTGAGCTTTGAGTCAACTTTGCACCCTTCTTGGACTAATTTGGGAAACTTCCAAGAGATTGCTACCATTGGATAAGTCTAGGAAATAGGGTTGTCTACATTTTCAAGAAGATAACTGATAAGTGAGAATAGGTGTGATTAGGGACTTCAAACATCTGATGTTGGGACGCCTGGGTTGCTCAGTTGGGATCGAGTCCCACATCGGGCTCCTTGCTCCGGGGGGAGCCTGCTTCTCCCTCTGTCTCTGCCTGCCATTCTGTCTTCCTGTGCTTGTTCTCTCTCCCTCTCTCTCTCTGACAAATAAATAAAATCTTAAAAAAAAAAAAATCTGATATTATCTTTTTGTTGTTGCCTTAGCAACAGATGTAGATATGGACACTGATGACTTAGGCACATAATTGCAGATACACACACAGGCACATAAGCCCACAAGAGAGGTTCTCTGAATGGTTTTGTTCTCATGATAGTTTGTTGTATTTTCAGTGTTAACTGTTTCTCAAAATACTAATGTACAGTTACATAGCATTTTATAGTTAACAAAATATTTGAAAAAATTTTTTTCCACCACAGTGCAAGAAAGGTGGTTCTGTCTACATTTTATAGAAGAAGAAGTAGGCTCAAGGCTTGCCCAAGGAGCTGGAGCTCAGATCCTGTGACTTTTAGAAAACTCATGTGATTTTGTTTTCAATTCTTCTGTTTATTGTAGTTAAAAGTGAAAAATGAACATACAGATGGACAAATAGAGTTCTTTCTTTAAAAAAAAAAAAATTTTTTTTTTTTTAAGTAATCTCTATACCCAGTGTGAGGCTCGAACTCACAACCCCAAGATCAAGAGTTGCATGCTCTACTGACTGAGCCAGCCACGTGTCCCAAGTAGAGATATTTCTAATATATCAAAATGAGTGTAAAAATAAATAAAAATGTAAAGCAGTGATCATTAGAAGGTAGCCTCTGTGTGTGTGTATCAGGATATATTTTTTAGTCCTGAGAGCCAAGATAAGTTATTTTATTGATATTGAGCCTGCGCTGTTGTGCCTAGGTGTGAGTCCTCTAGGAGAGGCAGAAAGTCAGTGGCGTATGATACTAGGCCTGATCTGCACCATGCCCTCAGCAAAGTCATGGTCTAATTGGGATGACAAAACTAGAGTTCAAGGCAAGATGTATTTATAGCTGGTTTGGTGCTTGGATTGTGTTATCCATACATCACAAAAACCCTTACTGCATTTCATAGGTGTGGAAATCAAGACTTAGCAATGAAGTCATGTTCAGGTCAGAGACAGCAGGTGGTTGAACTAGGAATGGAATTAAGCCTCTGATATTTCTTTTTTAAAAGGTTTTATTTATTTGAGAGAAAGAGCGAGAGAGCGCACACATGCACATGCGTGTGTGGGCAGATGGAGAGAGGGAGAGAATCTCAAGCAGACTCCCCGCTTTGAGCACGGAACCTGACCAGGGCTCGATCTCATGATGCTGAGATTGTGACCTGAACTGAGACCAGGAACTGGATGCTTGCCCCAAGCTCTGATCTTTCTGACCAGGGCCCAGTGTCTTTGTACTACGTCAGTGTTGCTTCTATAAGTACCAGTAATATTCCAGCTTGTTCAAGAGAGAAAAGGAAATAGGGTTTGAAGGTTTAGAAAAGAGATAGGACCTGAGCTGCTCACTTAACTTGAATATGATTTTTTTAAAAAGATTTTATTTTTATTATTTATTTGACCACAAGTAGGCAGAGAGTCAGGCTGAGAGAGAAGTGGGAAAGCAGGCTCCCTGCTGAGCAGAGAGCCCGATGTGGGGCTTGATCCCAGGACTGTGGGATCATGACCTGAGCCGAAGGCAGAGGCTTTAACCCACTAAGCCACCCAGGCACCCCTTGAATATGATTTTTTTTTAAAGATTTTATTTATTTATTTGACACAGAGAGAGAGAGAGATCGCAAGTAGGCAGAGAGGCAGGCAGAGAGAGGTGGGGGTCGGGGAAGCAGACTCCCTGCTGAGCAGAGAGCCCGATGTGGGGCTCGATCCCAGGACCCTGAGATCATGACCTGAGCCGAAGGCCGAGGCTTAACCCACTGAGCCACCCAGGTGCCCCTTGAATATGATTTTTGATAGAATGGCAGAGATGGTACTCTGGGCAAGAGAAAATGGTATGAACAAAGTCAGAAGAATTTGCATACCTTTTTGGGTGACACTGAGAAGAGCTCTCTAGCTGAAGAGAAATAGAGAGGAGGGGGCTTCAGGCTGATACTGTCCATTTTTACTTTTTTCTGCAGGGAGGTGCTGGCCAGTGAAGCCATCCTTAATATTCCTGACAGGTCTGACTGGAGGCAATGTCAGGTCAGCAAGGAAGAGGAGGAGATGCTGGCTCGCCGCTTCCGGAAAGACTTTGAGCCCTTTGACTTCACTCTGGATGACTAAGCAAAGGAAAAGGCATTTTATGAACTTACAGGAAGTAGTAGCCTGTTTTTTAAAGGAACTACAGTCTCCCATGGGGACTGTTTATCTGCCTCTTTTTTGTGCATTCCCATGGAACCTGCCTGCAGCAAGAGGCCCAAGATTGAGTATTTTTTGAAAATATTTCTAGGATGAAAAGCCTGTTAAAATAAGCATGTCTGTCATCCAGCTTCAAGTACAGCTTATGTTAATCAGCATTTTAGAAAACATTAATCAAATAAAATCCAAATGCTTTTCCATGGTTGAGAAGTTATATTATGTCATGCTATCTATACCATTAAATGAAGTTTAGTGTGTGTTTGTGTGTGTGTGTTAATAGGGTGTTCAGGGCTTTAGACTCCACTATTATTCCAGGATCTCACAGGTCGCTTCTCCCTGAACAGTCTAAGGTAGAGAAGGGACATAAGGCCTTTACCATTTTTCTCTTACGGCATTCAGTATTCATCTTATTGATATAAAAGAGCTCTTTCAGCCCTTCAGCAAATACTTAACTCCTATGTGCCAGGTATTTTCCCAGACTTCAGGAGTATGGCCATGTCCCAACATGGTCCCAGTTATCCCAGAGTTTACAGTCTAATTGGGAAGAGAAGGGGCAGATTTTAAGAGAAGGACGATAAGTTCTGCTTAGGATAGTTGCAGTGTGCTATTGGGTAGTTCTAAACTCATGGAGACCTGGTTTGGGGGATCATCAGGGTATAACTTGAAATTATGAGAATAATTGAAATTATAATTTCAATAATTTTGAAATTATGAAATTTCATAATTTCATAGTTGAAATTATGAGAATGGATGAAAATAAGATAGGATGAATACAGTCCTAAGCTAAAGATAAATACCTAAGAAGTATCAATATTTAAGGAGTCCTTGGAAAGAGAGTGATCCACAAGTATATGGAAAAGAGAGAGGGAAAGATCACAGGAGATCTTTGGAAGATCTTGGAAGCCAAAAGAAAACTAATTGCTCCTTTATATTGGGCACTTACAGCCCAATGTTTCACTTAATCCTCTCAAAATGTCTATGAGGTATTATTGCCTCCATTTTATACGTGAAAAAAACCAGACTCAAATTTAAAGATTGTGGAGCCTGAGGTTGACCATCCTGGAATTTAAAAACAAGCTATGCAGCATCCCTGAGAATGGGGATGTATTATGAACTATGGGAAACAACCTGGTTTCTGCAAAGATGGCCACCTTAGGGTCAGCCCACTCATCAGTATCCCCAGGTCCTCAGCATTCCTCCTTAGCTCTTGCAAGTGAGAGTTATAAGACTTTGGGCTCTGCTTACCCCCCATGGAGATCAGACACACTTCAGTGCTATGCTATGTAGTACACCTAGCAGACAAAGGGCTTTATACTGTTAGGGGCAATCAGTACCACAATCCTCTGTGCAGTCTGCCCAACTCTCACAGATGTGTTTGGGAGGTACATTTGTCCTCACCTCCAACTCCAGCTCCATGGCAGCTAAGCACATGCGAGAATCCAGAATCTGTTACCACACATTACTGAGGCCCAGCACTGTAACTTGGCTTGTACTCAAGTACTCAACATTCTGGTTGCACCGTTCAGGGATTCTGAATCAATAGATATATGTGCTCTGCCAGAAGCCAGTTCAGCACTTTCAGAGCAGCCAGCAACACTGCTGTGGTGCACATGCTGTATCCACCTTCAGGCATCCCCGCATGCTACAACTGTTTGTGGGTCATGAAGTGTAAGTTGGAATTTGAGTACTGAGATCACCACAGGTGGGGCTGTGCAAACGATGGTTCAAGCACACACGATCTCAAAGGGCGCTCCAATGACCACTTAATGTAACTGATAACATTTCTTCAGAGAATTGGATGCCACAGTGATTTTTATACCCAGAATGACTGACTAGATCCCCAAGGTCTGTGAGGCTGAGACATATGACCAACTCAAAGTGAAAACGGAGAACTGGTTCTTCCATGCTAAGGCTATCCACCACTGGGAAGCATTTCTTTTCTTTCTTTTTTTAAAAGATTTGTTTATTTGACAGAGAGAGACAGAGATCACAAGTAGCAGAGAGGCAAAGAGAGGGAGGGGGAAGCAGGCTCCCTGCTGAGCAGAGAGCCCAATGTGGGGCTGGATCCCAGGACTCTAGGATCATGACCTGAGCCCAAGGCAGACGCTTAACCGACTGAGCCACCCAGGTGGCCCTGGGAAGCATTTCTTGTTGCACCAACAGTATTCCTGAAACTTGCCTCTGCAGCCCTGCACCAAGCATCAGAAACAATCCCCTGCAATAAGGCACTACTGCACTGGCAAACCCGTAAATGGGAGACAACTGGACTGCAAGCTCCGTAAGGCATTCAGGAGGAAAGCTCCTGAAATCAAGAGGAATATTCTTTACTCTGTAACAGCATCACATCCTTGAGTCTTTTGTGATTACAGGGGAGATCCTGGAACAGGTGTACAAGAAATCAAGCAAAAGAAGAGCTGAGCCTGACTTTATGGTAGATGATTAATCGTTTTTAAGAAAATAGACTGTAAAATTTAATGCATCAGTAGACCTGTTAGCGCAGGAGTCTTTCTAGTATTTAGATCCCGCAATATTTGAATCATTGGTGGCTTTTGCCAGTGCCAGTTCAGCGGGGGGTGGAGTTGGATGACAGATGGCAGAGGTCTGAAGAAAGGTGAAATGTAGACGGGGTGGAGAGGATAATTTGAAAATGGCTTGAAAGGAATGGAGAGCTTATAGTTTTGAAGTCTGGGAAAACATATGTGGGTTCTCTCATCCAGGAATTTAAAAAAAAGGGGGACTTAGCGAACTGAAGGCGAGCTCCACTTTTCCCAATCCTTTCGCTGGCTGGGCTCCCGCAGGTGTAGGGAGTACCTGGGCCAGGGCGTTTCCCGTGGCGGTTACCGGAAGTGACGCATATATCTCGCGAGAAGAAAGAAGCGCGAGCCTCGGCGGCCGGAACCGGTCTGGGAACAGTGGCAGAACGTGAGGCCGCTTGCCCTCCCGCCCCATGGAGCGGCCCCCGGGGCTGCGGCCGGGCGCGGGCGGGCCCTGGGAGATGCGGGAGCGGCTGGGCACCGGCGGCTTTGGGAACGTCTGCCTGTATCAGCATCGGGTGAGGTGGGGCGGGAGAGGGAGCGGCGGTGGGTGTTTGTCAGCGTTTGTGGAACACCGCGATTGTCAATATGTGAGAGATTGTCGGTGAGACTTTGGGCAGTACTGTGGGCCAGTGAGCCGCCTGTGAGGGAGTGAATGTGTGAAACTGTGCTTGTGAGTCTGGTGACTGAGTCCGAGGTTGTCTCTGAGGGCCAGGGTCAGTGGGCGTGAGATAGAGCTCTTAGGGGGAACTTCGGGTATGATTGTCAAGATGTGACAAACTGTTTACTGAGTGGGACACTGTGTATGTCTCCGAATGCAGAGAGTGTTGGGTGTGCGAGGCAGATGCACATTAAAGTGTGTATTGCGAGCATGAATGGGTGAGAAAATGGGACTGAAGAAGGGGGTTGACTGTTGGAATGTGTGTGTTCATGTGTGTGCTTGGAGGCTATGTCGTATCTGTAGGGGCTGGAATAGACCCAAAAGGTTTCGTGGGTCCACAGTTAAGCATTTGGAGGCACTGGGTAGGCTTCAGATTTGGGGATAGGTTCTGGGTACGGAACAGTGTGAGGATCAGCTGGTGAAGTGATCATGGCTTCCTAAGGGAAGGAAGCAGATTGGGTGTGAGGTGCTCTAGTAGAGACAGTTAACTTCATATTCAGGAATTTTGCTTTAATTTAATTGAAAATGTTTAACCATTTAGCAGCAGTTAATAATCATGTTTGAGCTATGCATCATTCAGCATACCAATAAAAGCTATGAACCCTTTCCCTAGCAAAAGGCACACTTGCACATCCCCACCACCTTATGCATTGCCATTTGAGGGGGGTCATGCTCTCCTGAAGGACATTCACAAACTTTTTAGAGGTATAGATCCTTGACTAATATTCCTTGCAGTACAGCCTTTATCCTGTCACCTGTAGAAGAGTTAAAATAATTATTTACATCCTGGGTCTTTTTGAGACTTAAATATGATAATATGTGTAAAGCTAAGTACAGTACCTGGCCTAAGTTTAGCCCTCAAATGTTGGCTCCTGCTGCTGCTGTATTGTTGCTGTTTTCATCATCTTTACCATTGTTAATTGACTTTTAAAAAAGGAAATGTCAAGATAAAATTGCTGTCTTTCAAAGATTGTTTTGTAAAATAAATCTGAGTGAAAAACATGGGGCAAGATGAACAGTTATAATATTATTAAAGTGTTTGCAATTGACCTGTAAATGGAGAAATAAATTCAGTATTTGCTCTCTTAAGGAATAAGGGATAGAGAAAGAGAGCCCATAATATAGGGTGTGAGGGAACATTAGAGTATAACTGGGAGGAATAGGCATGTTTCTATGGCAGTCACAATGACACATGTCACCGAACTGAGGAAATTTTGTGATGCAGCTTTCTAGATAGATCATAGGAAGATATCTTGGAGAGAGGGAGAATGAGAGGTGAAGGATTAAGGTGTTGAGTGCGTTGACAGCTAGACAAGTAGTAAATTTAATAATTCTCATAATCAGAGAGGACATAAGGCACTCAATGAGAAAAGAGTGAGCCAGGTATTTCTAGTGGAATGTTACCTATGGCCTTGTTTTCTAAGCCTGCCCATTAGCTTGGTCATAAGAAAAAAAAATATCCTTGTTTTTCTTGGTCCTTGCTGGGGATAGATAGATCAACACATCACTTTTTAAAAAGAATTATAGTAAAGTATATATAAAGTTTACCATTTTAACCATTTTTTTAAAAAAGATTTTGTTTATTTATTTGACAGAGTAGGCAGAGAGAGAGAGAGAGAGAGGGCAAAGCAGGCTCCCTGCTGAGCAGAGAGCCTGATGCGGGCCACGATCCCAGGACCCTGGGATCATGACCTGAGCCGAAGGCAGAGGCTTTAACCCACTGAGCCACCCAGGCGTCCCATTTTAACCATTTTTAAGTGTACAGTGGCATTAAGTACATTCACATTGGTATGCAACCATTACCACCATCTCTTTCGAGAACTTTTTAATTTACTGAACTGAAACTCTGTAATCATTAAATGATAACTCCCAATAACTCCACATTGTCCCCACTTCCCCGCAACCACACTTTTACTTTCTGTCTCTATGAAATTCATTACTTTTTTCTTAAGATATTATTTATTTATTTGACAGAGAGAGACACAGCATGAGAGGGAACACAAGCAGGGAGAGTGAGAGAGGGAGAAGCAGGCTTCTTGCTGAGCAGGGAGCCCAATGCGGGGCTCAAACCCAGGACCCTGGGATCATGACCTGAGCCCAAGGTAGAGGGTTAATGACTGAGCCACCCAGGCACCCCTGGAATTCATTACTTGTTAAATGGAAGAGATTTGGGTTCCTCTAGAATTCTAGAAATCTCTCGGGAACTTTTCCAGGTATCTAGACTGGCTCATCCTCTAAACTGGGACATTTGACAACAGGGCCTGTAGTGAAAAGAGAAGAAATGCTCTGTCCTAAGAATTGGAAACGGCATCATTACTTTACTATTTATTTATTTATTTATTTGACAGACAGAAACCACAAGTAGGCAGAGAGAGAGAAGGGGGGGAGGGAAGCAGACTCCCTGCTGAGCAGAGAGCCCAATGCTGGGCTCCATCCCAGAACCCTGAGATCATGACCCGAGCCGAAGGCAGAGGCTTATTAACCCATTGAGCCACTCAGGTGCCCCAACATCATTACTTTTCTAAGCCTGACTTCGCATTTTCCCTTAATAGCTTTAAATAACTTTGTGTTTGGGTGGAAGCCTTGTCCTAGTATTTTATCTACATCTCTCAAATCACAGTGAGGAAGAGAAAAGGATGTGAGATAGTTTATTATCTGATTATTATACTGGGTGCTGATGGTACCCAAGTCAACAAAAATATTTTTCTGCCCTCAGGGAGATTTCAAGTCTAGTGGGAGAGGCAGACAATGTGGTAACCTATATAACAAAGGTATTTATGAAGTAATGTGGAAGCTTGGTGAAAATAACTGAAGAATTCTTCCTAGGGAATAAGGTAGCACTTTTCAAAGTGCTTATGTGTTTGGGAAAATTAATCATGTGAAATGCTTTGAAAAAAGGATACTGTGGTCAAATACATTGGGTAAATGCTGTATATAACATTGTTTCACTTCGAGAGTCATAATCCACATTAGCATATTAAAAGCTCTGAGAAGCATTTTAGTAAAGAAACTAATTTAACTTTGTATTTTCCAGTTTTTTTATTGTGGTAAAATAGATAACATTTATCATTTTTACAGTTCTGTGGCATTAAGTACATCCACATTGTTGTGCAGCAGTCACCGCTGTCTGTCTCTGAAATACTCTCATGTTTTAGGGCTTAATGTTGTTCATGGTTATACTAAATTGTTTCCATGGTGATAAAAGCTTACATGGGACCTGGCTACAGCCAGGTACCTGCTCAAAACAAAAGAAAGGTTGAAAGGAGTGAGGACTGTATTTAAGCTAGATTGTAGTGTATCCTAACTCCTTTCTTTTTTCTCTGTACATGGCCTATCTTATATCTAGCTTCTTCCCTTCACCATTCTTCTGCCCCCATTTAGAATATCCCATACAAGTTAATGTCTTGCTTCCTCTTCTATGTTATACACACACACACACACACACACACACACATTTTTTCCCTTGTTTGGTCCTGACTGCTGTTCCTGGGCCGGATTATTACTGTTGTCAGAATGTAATGAGGTCTATTTCCTGTAATGTGCATCAGGTTGGGTTTAATTTCAGTCAGAATTGGCTAAATTACTAGTCATAGATATTGTTAGGATTTTTAAAATGTCGTTCTGAAGAGACCTGTAATGGGATCAGACTCAGTCATTTTTTGCTTCTGTGCTTTGATGTGTTCGAAGTTTGATTGATTGTTTCTTCTCAAGCCACTTCAGAACCTTAGAGTCTCACTCTTCATATCTTTTATCTTTTCTGAGTATTTCTAAACAAAAATTGTTAGTTCCCTAAGAACGTGGGGGACAAGTGTGACTTTTTCTTAAATCACTAAAAAAAGTAGAAGAGATTTGGTTCATTCTATAAAGAAGTATTCATTTAATTATTATTAAAATTCTCAGTTAAAAGTATGTTAGAACTAAGTATATTAGAACTGTGCTATGTTAGAACTCAGTTCTAAGTATGTTAGTACAAGAGGTCTTTTATTTTTTTTCCTCTGAGAGGAAAAAAAAAATGTATCTGTCTGATCTTCTTGAGCATTTGACCTGTCAAGATTTTTCCCCCTTCTCTTTCTTTTTACTTTTTTTTTGTTACTTTTTATTTTAATTCCACTAAGTATACGGTGTGATATAAGTTTCAGATGTACAATATAGTGATTGAACAGTTTGTACATTACTCAGTGCTCATTAGTATAAGTGTACTCTTCAATCCCCATCACCTATTTCACCCATTCCCCATCTACCTCCCCTTCTGGTAACTATCCGTTTGTTCACTGTAACTTAGAGTCTGTTTCTTGGTTGTCTGTCTGTCTGTCTCTTTCTTTCTTGTTTTGTTTCTTAAATTCCACATATGTGTGAAATCATGGGTATTTGTCTTTCTCTGACTGGTATTTCATTTAGCATTATATTCTGTAGCTCCATTCATGTTGTTGCAAATGGCAAGATTTCATTCCTCTTTATGACTGAATAATATTCCATTTAATACTACATCTTCATTCATTCATCTGGTGGTAGACACTTGGGCTGCTTCCATAAATTGGCTATTGTAAATAGTGCTACAGTAAACATAGGGGTGCCTGTATCCCTTTGAATTAGTGTTTTTGTAGTTTTGGGGTACATACCCAGTACAATTACCATCATAGGGTAGTTGTATTTTTAACTTTCCAAGGTACCTCTATATTGTTTTCCACAGTGGCTGCGCCAGTTTGTATTCCCATCGACAGTGCATGAGGTTTTTTTCCACGTCCTCACCAACATTTGTTGTTTCTTGTGTTTTTTATTTTAGCCATTCTGACAGGTATGAGATGATAGCTCATTGTAGTTTTGACTTGCATTACCCTGATGATGAGTGATGTTGAGCATCTTTTCATGTATCTCTTGGCTGTTTATCTTCTTTGGGGAACTGTCTATTCCTGTCTTCTGCCCATTTTTAGTTGGCTGATTTGTTTTTTGGGTGTTGAGTTATATCAGTTTTTACACATTTTAGATACTATCCCTTACCAGATATGTCATTTGCAAATATCTTCTCCCATTCAGTGGTTGCCTTTTACTTTGGTTGATTGTTTCCTTTGCTGTGTGGAAGCTTTTTATTTGATGTAGTCCCAATAGTGTATTTTTGCCTTTATTTCCCTTTCCTTAGAAGACATATCTAGAAAAATGTTGCTATGGCTGATGTCAGGGAAATTAACCCCTCTGTTCTCTTCTAGGATTTTTATGGTTTCAGGTCTCATATTTATGTCTTGAATCCTTTATTTATTTGTTTATTTATTTATTTATTTATTTAGCGTGCACACATTTGCGAGCAAGGGGAGGGATGGAGGGAAGACAGAGGGAGAGGGAGAAAGAGAATCTTAAACAGGCTTCATGCCCACCCTGGAGCCCAACACAGGGCTTAGTCTTACAACCCTGAGATCAGGGCCATGACGCAAATTCAAGAACCATATGCTTAACTGACTGAGGCACCCTGGCACCCCTGTTTTTAATCCATTTTGAGTGTATCTTTGTGTATAGTGTAAGAAAGTGGTCCAGTTTTACTCTTTTGCATGTAGTGGTCCAGTTTTCCAGCGCCATTTGTTGAAGAGACTATCTTTTTCCCTTCGCATGTTCTTGCCTCCTTTGTCATGATTAATTGAGCATATAATGGTGGGTTTATTTCTGGGCTCTCAGTTCTGTTCTGTTGATCTCTTTGTCTATTTTTTTTTTTTTAAGATTTTTTCTTTATTTATCTGACAGAGATCACAAGTAGGCAGAGAGGCAGGCAGAGAGAGAGGAGGAAGCAGGCTCCCTGCAGAGCAGAGAGCCCGATGCGGGGCTCGATCCCAGGACCCTGGGATCGTGACCTGAGCCGAAGGCAGAGGCTTAACCCACTGAGCCACCCAGGTGCCCCTCTTTGTCTATTTTTGTGTCACCATACTGTTTTTGATTACTACTGCTTTGAAAACAATTTTAAGCCTGGAATTGTGATAGCTCCAGTTTTATTTTTCTTTTTTCAAGATTGCTTTGTCTATTCAAGGTCCTTTTTCTGTGGAATCTTTACTTAGGGTTTTCTGTGTATAGTATTATGTCATCTGCAAATAGTGAAAATTTTACTTCTTCCTTACTAATTTGGATGCTTTTTTTTTTTTTTAAAGATTTTTTTATTTATTCATTCAACAGAGAGAGATTACAAGTAGGCAGAGAGGCAGGCAGAGAGAGAGAGGAGGAAGCAGGCTCCGCACCGAGCAGAGAGCCCGATATGGGACTCGATCCCAGGACCCTGAGATCATGACCCTAGCCGAAGGCAGCGGCTTAACCCACTGAGCCACTTTTTATTTCTTTTTGTGATCTGATTGCTGTGGCTAGGACTTCCAGTACTATGTTGAATAAAAGTGGTGAGTGTGGACATCTTTGTCTTATTCCTGACCTTGGGGAAAAGCTCTCAGTTTCTCCCCATTGGATATGATGTTTGCTATGGGTTTTTCATTTTATGGAGGCCGGGGTGAAGGTTAGTTTCGAAGCATTGCTTTAATTGTCTCATGGTTTACCTAAAAAGGCGTTGACTTAAGAAAGCTGTAGATAGGGGCGCCTGGGTGGCTCAGAGGGTTAAGCCTCTGCCTTCGGCTCGGGTCATGATCCCAGGGTGCTGGGATCAAGCCCCGCAGCATCGGGCTCTCTGCTCAGCGGGGAGCCTGCTTCCTCCTCTCTCTCTGCCTGCCTCTCTGCCTACTTGTGATCTCTCTGTCCAATAAATAAATAAAATCTTTAAAAAAAAAAAAAAAGAAAGCTGTAGATAAATCTGTTTAATTAGTAAAGCTAAAGAATTTTGTTTCCCCAGGTTAACATTTCTTTGATAGCAAGTAAATCTACACAAGAACCTAATTAATATATTTTTCTCTGTTGATTTTTGATTTTGACAGGAACTTGATGTCAAAATAGCAATTAAGTCATGTCGCCTAGAGCTAAGTACCAAAAACAGAGAACGGTGGTGCCATGAAATCCAGATCATGAAGAAGTAAGTGTATTTGGTGACTTGTATTTCCCCAGCTCTGCAGCCTAGGAAGATACCATAGGGAAGGAGGATAAGAATCTGTTCTTCTCAGGATCTTTTGGAGAATGTGTCTTTTTTCCTCATCAAATATATATGTTCTATTTCAAATAATAGTATCACATTATGATTAAGTAGGTTTAGTTTTAAAAATCAGCTAAGGGGGCGCTTGGGTGGCTCATTTGAACAGTAGCTGCTTTTGGCACAGGTCATGATCTCAGGGCCCTGGGATCGAGCCCCGGGTTAGATTGCCTGCTCAGTGGTAGTCTGCTTCTTCCTTTGCCCCTCTCCCCCAGCTCGTGCTCACTTTTTCTCTCAAATAAATCTTAAAAAAAAAAAAAGTCAGCTAGGAATTATTAGACTCCATTCTCTGTGGGCAGAATCTTTTTCTTCTGGGTATTGGACAATGTTTATCCACTATACTTTCTCATTAAATATGATCACTGCTCTCATTTCTTTACTCTTACCTACTTTTGTTGAATAGTGCATCTTTTGCTTCATACAGAATTACCCCAAAATGTAGTGGCTTAAAACACCAACCATTTGGGGGCACTTGGCTGGCTTAGTTGGAAGAGCATGTGACTCTTGATCTCAGGGTCGTAGGTGCAAGCTCCACATTGGGTGTAGAGATTACTTAAATTTAAAAAAGAAATCCCGACAAACATTTAGTATCTCACAGTTTCTGTGGTTTAGGAATTTGGGAGTGACTTAGCTTAGTGATTCTGACTCAGGAGATCCCTCCTGAAACACTGTAAAATGTTGAGTGGAGCTGCAGTATCCGCTTCCAAGCTCATTTATATGGCTGTTGGCTAGA